>NC_052532.1:132676932-132983003 GCF_016699485.2 Gallus gallus | reverse complement strand
GGCCTAAGCAAAATTCTGCTTAGGCTTCTGCATGCAAAGCTAAGTTATGAGTGACCGCAGCAAACCCCATTTTCCCATCACAGTCTTCACAAAAACATTTAAAACAGGTATTTCAGTACTGGTTCGTGTACTTATAGCCATTTTTAAACAACAGTTATTCACAGCTTTATAAATATCTAGTAGTTTTTAGATGAGGAGTACTGTGTGTGGCCAGTGCCAGTAAGTCACTTTGTCCTGAGTTTTATTTTCTTGTTAAATTTCTCGCCCGAATCTTTTCACATGAAGAACCAACCCATTCCCCCTATTCCACCATGGCTGCAAAGATGAGATTCATCTGATCAGATGTGTATCTTCAGTGTCAGCATCTGAGCCAAATGCCTGGACTCTCCTTGCTGTCAGAGAAAGAAACTCCTTGAGCTTGGCTCTTATCTAGAACAGGCTAGATGGGTGGCATGTTCTCAGTGCACATTTACCTCGAGTTTCTCTTACATGAATCAAGGTGATGCATGTGTGGATGCCTCAACACAAGTCTTTCCAACCTGCAAGTAGCATTCTGCAGGAGGGAGATAGTTCCCCTTTAGCAAGGAGGGAGGGATGAATTGCAGGTACAAGAGGCTGCAACCCTTACTGAATAAAACCTGTTTGTGATGATTAATTTCCTGCTATATTTCTTCTATACCGCTTGGCTCCAGAGGAGGCATATGTTTCAGAGTCATTTTTACACACTGCACTTCCAACAGACTGTTTAGGGTTTGAGGAGGGAGTTGCTTTGCTTTTTGTTCCTTTTTATTCTTCCCTTGAAACACTTAACTATAGTTCGGTCATCCACATTTTGTTGTGCGTATGTTGCCCAAATGTTCCTGTGCAAAGCACAGTAATCCTTGAAGTCATGGCACTGAATATCATTGCTGTTTATAGGTTCTTCAGTAGATTCCTAGAGTCAGCTTGGGACCAAAAGGAAATAGTGCTCTGAATATTTGCTTTTTTACACAACTGTCATTCAGTGGAGTAACATCTGCTGCTATTTTAATGTGATGTGTTATCTAGGAAACCGAATTGGTAACAGTTAAGTTTTATCTGAAATTTGTGCTGATATCATGATTCTTTGGAAGGGGATTATTTCTCTGCCTGGCCAGGAGCAATGGAGGGCTCTTCAGTTTCTGTAGGCATTATGAAAAACGTTAAGTAACTTTTATGTTGCAACTAAAAGAAAACCAGCATATGCTAAATCAAAGAAAAGAAGTGCTAAAATAAACCTACCTCTGCATGGTCAGTTGGGTGGATGATGAGAGTTCGTCCTTCCTAAATAGCACAGACTCTTGCGATGGGTTTTGCAGGCTGTGCAAAGCCTAGCAGGAGCAAAATTCTGTTTTGTGCTGCTTTAATGGTAAATGAGGCTGGATCCCTGATGACCTATTTTTTCTTATTTGGTCAAACAATATGTATTAATCAGCAGGTGTGCCTATGAATTGCTTTTCTAGTAACATAGATGGTGATCACGATGGTAGCATGAATGGACAGCACTAATAGGAAAGAGTCAGGAACATATGTTTTTTAACTGAAGCATTTAAGTGGGCCCACTTGTTCATTAGAAGTGCATTTAAATTGGCTTAACCATGTGCTCATTTTGCTTTTTATAATACTTAATACTGACAGGAATTAAACCTCTCGTATAACCATTCTTTTGCGCTTTCAAACATGATGTTAACCAGACCTGCATTAATATTCTTTCACTGTTTAAAGCAAATGTACAAAGCAAACTCATTTATCAAATGAAAATAATACAATGACTGAAATATGATTACTTTTCTGGTGGCAGTTGAATAGGTGCTATATTTTAATGTACGATAGAGTACCAAACAGAATCATTATGATTATCACTCACAATTACAACAGAGATAACCTTTTTTAGGATCCGATCCTTGAAATGTTTGTACATCTGCCAAACTTTACAAATGGTTTCGAAATAAGCAGTCCCCAGACAATCCCAAGAGCACGTTTTCAGGATGGAGATTTTACTGCCTGGGCTCTTAAATAATATATTGCTTAAAGCGTAAGAAAGTGGATGACTTAATTATTTAGTTTGTTTATTGCGGTCTTTAAGACAGTTGCCAGCAAACAGAACAGATGAGTAAGAAGAGTCACAACCTGTAGAGATTTAAAAATACAGAGTAAAACAGAAAGCATCGTTTCACCATTTGCATAGATTCCTAGAAGTAACAGAGCAGCTCAGCTTGCAAAGCAGAAATTGTGAATGAATTCAGCAGGTTTGTCAAACGACGTGATTTAAAAATAACTGATGGGTATAGCATATGTCAAAACAACTGAGGAGAAGCAGCTTCGCTGCCCCTGCTCCTTCTTCCACAGGAGTCGGCAGAGATTTGCTATCTGCCTTACTGGGGAGGAAGGCTACTGCACATTGCTCAGAGAGGACGATTGCACTTGAGCCTGCCTGCGCCCTCGCCTCAGCCCATAAAATCTCTGTCATGATCCCAGTGCACATCTGCAGAGCTCTGCAGAGCTGAAGCTCTTTCTTTCCCCCCAGCATCAGAATCTCAGTCTTCCTCTGAGTCAGTTGCCTTCCCTGTCCTTTATGGTTTTGCTCAGAAACACACTGCTTCTTCAAAGCTTTTCAACCAGAAGTGTTTGACAATCTGTTGGTGTTAAGACAGGTTTATATCAAAGCGCAGCAGTGAAGTCGTATCTCATCAAATGGTTATGGGAATGATTTTTTCTTTCAGAGGTGTGGCTGATTTGCCATCTTTCCCAAACATGCATACGGTCTTCACGAAACAATGTTACAGAAAGGGAATGGTTCTATACTTGTCCATTTTGTGAACCAAAACAGAATCCCAGACCATGGGATGTGGGATGCCCAGCACATGAACCAATGGGCAGCAAAAAAGATGGGGAAATAAATCAATTTAAATCATACGTATATTTATACTGGACATATATTGACAGTACACTGAAAAATGTTTGTATAGCATACATGAACACTGTTGCTGGAACATGGGATATGTTATGTCTCTGCTGTTTGTTTCTAGTTACTGACAGAAAATTAGTAGTTTGCTGAAGCAAATAGATCACTATTTGGCAGCTGTTACTGGCAGGGCACACAGTGAAACATATATGCTGTGCACAATATTTGTCTCTTTTTCTTTCTGTAAATGAAGGAAAGTATTGCTATGTGTTTCCAGCTTCTGTTAATTTCTTTGTTAGTTTCTAACCAAGGTGAGTGTGTGTGGAGTGGCTGTATGTAGCTGGTTTTCTTTAGCTTCCATCCTTACTTGATTCAGAAGGGTGAAGTTATGCACATGACCAGATGCAGATGTGAGCAGTTTTCTAAAGGATATGTCACTCAGAAGGATGAAGATGAGTGCTTGGATGTACCCTAAGGCTGTCTGAGGCTCGTTACTGAAAAGCAGAGTATCATGTTCCCCCCGAGCCCTCTGGCTGAGTTCATGTGCCCGTGTGGAGCTGTGACATTTCAGGAAACCTACACATGACAGTCACCTGCTGGTCATCACAGCTTCATGAAGAGAAGTCACATGCACTCCTTAGAGATTTCTCACTCAGTAGCAAAAAAGCAATAGCTGCTTTTGTTGGCTTTCACAGAATCGCAGTGCTTCCTCACAGGCTTTCATCAAGGCTGTGCTATTGTTAAAGCCTGCACAGTAATTTTGGATTTTTAGCCTCACTTTTCAAAGCCATAAGTAAAATACAGAGCTCCTTAGGAACTACTTCCAGGATCTTCACCTGTAGGTCTCTGAGGCAAAAAAGTCCCAAGGCTGTTGCTCTCGATGGTCATCTAAAGAGTTGGTTGGAAAAGTAGAGCTCTAAAGTCATCAGAAGAAGCTTGAATGTCACAGCTTTCATTAGTCTGATGTGTCCGTGTCATGGCTGTGTAAGGCTGAAGGATAGGTAGGGGCCACCTCACTTTGATCCTAGTCAGCAAGGCTGGGAGGGACACTGGGCCAAAGGGACTGTTTCTCACAACCAGGGTATAGGGATACTTCTCAGTTATTAGCTGAGATGTCTGATCAGAGTTTGTTTCCTGGGGATTGGCTTTAAACTAAAAGAGGGGAGATTTAGGTTAGACATTAGGAGGAAATTCTTTACCCAGAGAAGCTGTGGTGCCCCATGCCTGGAGGCACTCAAGGCCAGGTTGGATGGGGCCCTGGGCAGCCTGCGTTGGGGGGGGGGGGCAGCCCTGCCCATGGCAGGGGAGGGGTGGGTGGGCTGTGAGCTCCCTTCCAGCCCAAATCATTCTATGATTCCTTGATTCCATGTAAACCTCTGCATATCACCTCTTTGTTTATGAAGGAAATACTTCTACCTGTCTGCAGGCTTCCATGGCTGTTTATGGTGAAGTTTTCGTAAAGTTGTCTTTCCTTGTTTGTTCCTGTCCCTGTCACCATTTCTCCCACGTAATTGCAGTACCTCAGGAAGGGAGCACTCCTCTGAATTATTGCTCTTGTGGAAGATCAGGGCTCTGCATTTCAAGCTTTAGTTTGGTGCTCAAGGTCAAATCAAGACCTTTATTGCTTTAGCAACCATATGGTTTTCCAGTAGTGAAAGGTTGGTAGCCTCCTCAGGATCTCCCAAGTAGTCTCTTCCCTGGATTTCCCAGCAGTCTGCTGAGGAGTCATTAACCCAGATTTTAGGAACAAAGATATTCCAGGTTTGTCAACTATATCTTCATTCAAACTCGTGCGACCATTTCAAACTGTTTAAAGTCATCTGTAAGTTTTTGTTTGTTTCTTTTTTTTTTAATTTGGTGACTACAGGAAACGCAGCTTTGCTTTTTGAACAGCGACTTCCTAATCTTTCAATCCTGTGAATTTTGGATACCTTTACAACACTGTCACGTTACACAGAATTCATATCCCTTCCCTTGCCGTATTTTAAATGTGGGTGTTTATGTCTAGCCCAGACTCCATTTGGAGTCAAAAGACCAAAGTGGGTTCCTCCAGAGGAAGAATGATCCCATTTCTTATGCGCAGACCTTGGATGAAGAGCTGCGTCTCTCCACTGGCTGTGAGCAGAGCAGGGATTAAGCAGCAATGGGCTGATTATGTCTAGTGTGTAAACACTTAAATTCAGATGGTTAAACTCACCTATTACCTACACATCATATCGAAAAGGTTTATAAACCTTCTCTGTGTCATTTTATGTTTGTCATTGCATTTTTTTTGTGTGTGTTGATTTACATGTTTGTCTTTACAAAGTAAACTCTTATTTTCTCCCAATGACAGCACTTTCCTGTGTCTTTCACAAGCCTCATCTATGTCTCAACATTCTCTCACCGCTTTAAATCCACATGAAAATCACATTATTGCAGACGCTGCATGAGTTTTGCACTGTAATCTTTGTAATAACATTGCAACTTCTTGGAGTAGCTGTTATCCTGTTTACAATTAAAGCAACATCAAGTCACTTCAGAGCTTTCTCATTACTTATCTACTTGAACACATCAGCTGTTAAGGAATGGTGTACTTTTAAAATGCCAGAATGCACTAGTGCCACTGTGATTCAGATTCATTGCAAATACAAAAACAGAGGCTTTTCTCGCTTTTCTTTCCCATCTTTTGAGTATTTCCCATCTTGTGAAACATTCTACTTTACATATGTAGCAGTCTTAAATTGCTGAGCCTCATAAGAATTTGTAAATTCTCAGTTGTGCACCACTGGTGAAAAGACATACGTTGTCCTCACTGTTAGTACTCAGTGCAACATAAATATAGTAGCGACGTTGCAGTTAGTAGTGGCAGACTAGATATTTTCACTCAACATCTTCCTATCAACAGTATTTCTTTCATGATAACATTTATTTATCAAAGTTTATGCTGCTTTGACTTTTTATAAAATAACAGCAAAGATAAATGGATCGATTGACCCCAAGAGCAGTTTATTTATCCCTTTAGTCACACTTCAGTGGCAAAATCAATACTCTTCTGAAATATCTGATATTACAGTGGTTCCAGTAAATACTGACATTCCTGAGCTATGTGAAGGGGAAACAAAAATTTATTATCAACTTAGATTTTTAGTACCTTTATTGATTTTTCTGGGGATGCTTGTGAATTTTTATTTATCTGTAGCTACATAAGTGACCTTTGTTTCATAAAAACATACAAACAAACAAATAATCCCAAAGCAAAACCAAAAATCCATAAGTTTAGAACCTATAAAGAGTAAAAAGGGGGAACAACTGCGCATCTAACACTGCCAGTGACAAGGATCTGGGTAGAAGAAAATGTCTGGTTTAAAATGATGCATAGCACACCGCTGTGTATTCTTTTTCATACTATCTCTGCATTTAGAACAGCGTAACATGCAATTTTTTATACTGATATTGTTGACATCCACATTGTGTGACAGCTAAGATATTTCTGAGTCTTGCATTGCTACCAATTATTTTGATACAAGAATAGAAGAGATGAGGGACCTGAAAGAAAATGAAAAAGTACTAAACAGATTACCTACTTCAGCTGATAAACAGACCTTAATTCCTGCAAACATTAGCAAGAATTATGCACACAGACATAAGGAAGTCATCTCAACTCTTCTCCCTCAAAGTACTGAACATAGAAACTGCACGAGAAAGATAAGATTCAAGGGAGTTCCTGCGGGCAATGTGGAGTTTCCAGGTTGTGGGATCTCACTGAAGCAGTTTTTAATGGGTTATAGCATAAAGAACAATTTTCTTAGCTGTGCTAAACTGAGAGGGGCCCATCATACCAAAATTTGGATAGTACGTGATACCAAACCAAATCAGCGTTTGGGACAGAGGGTCTGAAAGCCCAGGTTCAGCTTGTACCAGGAGGAATGGGTTCGTCCCAGGTGGACAGAGGGGCATAAGACAGGGCTGTCGGAGTCCCTTCCCACCTAGCCATACTGTGGCTGGTTGTCCCAGCATTTCTCAAATGGCCTCGGAACATCTCATGTGTCTCTGCTATCCCTTCTGAGCAGATGGGCACAGAAAAGTAATGAAATGAAGTATAAATTGGAAATGCATATATCTGACTTGGTTGTCACAACTTCAGCCATCACTTCATTCTTCTGGCTTCCGCTGGCAAGAATTGATGATATATGTTTATTGTTACCTGATGAAATTGTACCTCTCTCCAAGGCTCATGTGTGCCAAAAAAAAAAAAAAAAAAAAAAAAAAAAAAAGCTTAAGCAGCCCTGTACATATTTAGGAAGTAGGCCAAAACGTGAAAAGCCACCATAAGCCTTAGCTATCAACAGGTAGGTACTGAAGTGAGTCTTCGGCAAGGTATAGCTTTTCTATGAATATAATCCCCTCCAAGAGCTTTTTAGTCATTCCTGTTCTTGGTGCTGAGGCATTCAACAAGCCCATCTAATGTAGAAACAACAACTTTTACTATGCTTTGTGTTTTTTTTTCCCCCATTCATTTCTAACTTCATCCCTTGATGATCATTAACATCATCCAGCCAGAATTATCTCAAAGGATATTTCCTGTTCCTTAAGACCTACCAAAAGATTAATCTTCTCCAGAGAAATGGAATTCCATAGCTTTATTGCTTTTATGAAGACCAGAAAATCACTTCCTTTTCGAAGACAGTATAATTAAAATACATTTTCAGGTCTTTACTGATGTGCTGCCCTTCCAAAGCACTACAAAGTTCTGTATTATTTGCCTGTCTTATGTCTTTAGTTTCATACATATAGACATAAATGTGCTGAAAATCAAGCATACATTGGAATTTTTACATGAAGTCCCTACAGGAAGTACTAAACATACTGCAGATCTGGAATAAATTTTCTGAAAAGAGCGTTCCCTTCATTTTCATTTCTACTTAAGGCCTGTTTCAGAGTTTGTGCCTGTAGACTGAGTAGTGATTGCTTACTACTCTAATTAAAAAGCTAAAACAAACAAAAAAGATATTTACTTATAGGTCTAAAATTAGCTGAAGTTTTGAAATGTGGTGCTATTTATGAATGAAAGGATTTCTCTGGTTTCAGTCAAAATAATCAGCCTATCTGACCCAGCAGAATCACATCATAATTAAAAGCTAGAAGACTGATCACTTTTACTTCAAAATAATTCTAGATGCAGCATTATCTCAATATTGTTTTGATGCTGGCTGTATAAACTTTGTTTCCCATGGAGTTTAACATGTCAGGTACTGAAAAGTTGTACTGGGCTGAGCTGGTACGTGTGCATCCTCTGTTAAATACAGGAGATATAAGGACAGTAGTAGGCATGCAAGAAGGGAGGCTTAGAAGTCTCTGCATATTTTTCATTTTTACCATCTTTCCTCTGTGGAAAGTGCCAGTGTATGTGCTTGAAGTGCCAGCAATGCTTCTTGCCATATGCCAGCCCATTTCAGTGGTTTCGACTGTATGTGTGTATTCATATGCATATATGCATACACGTGCAAATGACATAAGGTCAAGTGTTCAGTGCCAGATGCTAAAAGCAGTCAGTGTGGAGAGGGGAGAGAATTGTAACTTTGACTCCTTTGAACTCAAATTAAATGTGAAAATGAGTAGTTACTTGAAATGGATTTGTCAAAATAGCCGAAGGGAGTTTGGTGTTCATCATTCATATTTGAATGGCTTATGGACAACTAAATCCCTTTGAAAATCCCAAATTTAAAGGATATTTTTTGAGCTAGCAATGAGAGTCAGTGTGGAGGACATACTTCTGAGAAATTGGCGTCATGAACCTTCAATCTGATTAGTTACACAGGTACTTGTGAAATTGCTTTATACCAAAACCTTAAAAAAATTTACGGGATGTATTCCAGTGCTTAGAGAAATCATCACAGCAAGAAATACGTTGTGCCAACAAGAAAAAAAAAAAAAAAAAAAGGCAATATGCCCCTGCCTTCATATCTAGGCAATCTGCCTATCCAAGTAGTTTTTGCAAATTTAGAATAAATTTTAAGGGTTTAAGGGCATGCGGTCGTATCATCATTTTTATGGCAGCCAAATTAATTCTTTCATGCAGCGTTTGAACCTAATGGAGATTGACTGTCCTGTTTTCCTATTGTAATGATGTGTACCGAGTTGAAAATGAAGATGTTGGAGGATAAAAAATAGTGCTGTGACTGCTATTGATTAGCTGTCTTGTTTGCTTCATTGTTCAGGCTCCGCTGGCCTCTTGGGCAGAAGGACACCCAAGTATAACATCTCTGACATTTTCCTGAAAAGATGCATGCCTTAAAACTGACAGCTTTACTTAAAAAATACAGTTTTGATGTATAAATGCGGCAGTTTTGGCTGAAAGGATTCTGATGGATTAGAGCAGACAAAGAGAAAGATTTCTGAAACGTACCTCGGGTCAGCCTTGTATTGAGAATAGATTTAATAGCAAGTGTCTTACATGATGATGACACTCCTAGAGACTCTGCATTTCAGCGTATGTGGGAATGAGCAAGAGAAGCTGAGTTTATTTTCAAAGACAGAGCGATTAGGTTATTCTGACTAATGTGTTCAGCTTTCATTAAAGGCTGTGAGTGGTCATGAATTCCAGAAGACTTGGCTGTGTCCGCTGACGAAGAAAGTGGCCCTCAAACTAGCACATAATTCTGCTAGGAATACAGACAGTGATGCTAAAAGCCCCCATACGGATTGTTTTTCCCAGTCTTCTGACAACAGGCTATTTGAAACCATTGTGTTTATTCTCTTGCCTGCTTTTAATGCAAAATATTTGGTATGGGAGACGTATAATTAAATTTGTAAAAACAATTACTTTTAATTGCGTGCATGTACATTTAATACATGTGAATGTGTCTATTACAGTAACCCCATGACTCTTCCTTATGCAGAAAACGAGCCATAATTTACCTAACTCTCTGTCAAAGTATTTAAAGGAGTTAAGTACACCAAGTGATTTGATGTATCACCTTTAATGAAATGCACGAACATATGAGCACGACTGTAAGCCAGCGTTAGAAGTGCCTCTGCTTTTATCAGCATTATGTTAAAGAGGGCCAGATTCTGCCACGTGTGCTGTTACGCTTGGGAGAAAATGGAATTGCTCAATGAATGACCTGTAGCTCGACAGGAACGGAGATATTAATGACTCGGTGTGCTAATGACTCTATGGCAAAGCAATGCTTTTTATTAAATCCTGTAGCTAGTTTGCAAAAACCTGGGCAATCTGTCAGTCAGTGAGTGGAAGCCAGCCAGGAGTCTGAGGCTGCCAATGCACTTCAGCTGGAGGTATTGCGGCACTGACCGGACCCTTCCCTTCCTCTCATCCTGTGCACCTGGGAGCGAGCCCGGTCACTGCTTCTCTTTCATCTATGCTTTTTAACGATCCTGCCTCCGCAGAGTACGCCTAGCCCTGCCTACTTCTTGGCATGGCGCATCTCATCAGCATCCTCTTGACAAGGTCTTCTCAGTTTGCCCCTACAAAACCCTCCTGCAAAGATCACCTTCCCTGCTGGCTGTGTCATTCCATTTCTTGTCTACTAGGTCACATTTACATTTATTCTTTTCCCCTTCAAAGTCACCGATAAGTCTGTTCCCACCATCCCCTCCAGCCTTGTCCCCCGTGGGCTGGATGCTCTGCTCTGGCAGGGACACTGCATCTCCCGCCTTTGTCCTTGCCACCACGCACTGTGGGGCATCTCTGCTGCAGTGACCCACAAGATCACCATTCTCGCCTTATTTCACTGTCTCCAATGAATTACCTCTGCAACAGCATCCACTGGAGATGTGGCAGCAGTCTCCTTTTTTTTGTTTACTTACATTTACAGTGAAGTCAAAAACGGGCTGATAAATCTGAGCCAGTTGCCAGCCCAATGAGTGTTGTGGCATGTTGTGTTCTTCTCCATACATGGTGTCCTCTGTGTCTTAGTTAATGACACCATGTTTGGGGGTAGAACCTACTTCTTCTGTTTGCTTACAGAGAAAAATTACTTGAGAATGAAGCTCTCAGAAGTAAGAAAGTAGCTCAGTTTTGGCAATGGCACTCTGGATGACAATCTTAATTTCTTACTTATTAGATTTATGCAGTGTAATTTGCCGTTTCATTGTGTAGTTATGTGCTATTTCTCAAATAATGTTTTTTTTTGACTGAACTTAGAACCATTCAATTCTCATTTGCTATATCATTTGCTGTGCAGATATGTGATCATACAGTGGTCAACTTATCCAACAATCTTTGATAGACACACAGTAGATACAGTGAAAATGGCATGCAAGGACAGATAATACAGTAAAATTATTTCAAGGAATGTACATAGGCTGCTCTGAAAGTAATGCCTTCTATTCTATTGTGTTGGCCCACAAAGTCAGTGGACATTGGTGGGATGGCAGTAGAGGTTGAACCTTCCCACCAATATTCTGTTGTTTTGTTGCCATGTGACAGATGGCAGCAGCGGGGCAGCCTGACACAGTGGTGTCTGACACAAAAGTGCAGATGAAGTAAAGGTGTGTCACTGAATTCCTTCATGCAGGAAAAAAAATGTGCCCATTGACATTCATCAATGCTTGTGAATGTTTTTAGACCAAACAGTGGATGTGAGTACAGTAAGGCCACGGGTGGTGTGCTTCAGCAGTGGCAACAGCGACAGTGAGTCACTTCCACTGGTGCAGATGTTTACAGGTGCGGCATGTAGGCTCTTGTTCATCACTGGCAAAAATGCATAGGTAATGGTGGTGGCTATACTGAAAAACAATGTTCTGTAGCTGAGAATTTGCTCGATCAAATACTGTTACTGTGCTCTTTGTACCTGTTGTATTTTCTGTGGGAATAAATAGGAAGTATTACTTTTGGAGCAACCTATGTGTTATCAGATATCATTTATCACTGAATTAACTGCACACACATTATTTGAAGCACAACTTCCGGTTTTATCCTGCGAGTGCTCATTTTACTTCTAACATTTTAAGTCCGAGACAAAAATCATCAAGGAAAAATGATTCTGATATCTCTGATACCCATTTGCATCCTGCTGCACTCTCAGAAGTATTCTCCTTCAGCACTCATGCTTTACCCATTTTTGCTGAGTTTTGCTTCTAAGTCCTCATTTGTGCACTACAAGGATATTTGGAGAAGGTCTGTAACATCGAGCGTAGCAAAAACCACTAAACTGCACTATATTAAGACTTTTTTTCTTCTCTCACCCTCACTTCCCCCCCAGTTCTTTCAGTACCAGTCATTTCTGAGCCCGTATGATCTAAAAACCCCTCAAGTGGATGGAGGAGCAGTAGCTAATGCTGCCAGAGTCAGACTCTGTAATAGCTCCCATCTAGCAAGCAGCAGCAAATGAAGCCAGCCAAGGAACAGTGCACACACTCCAGGGAGAATATTTTACACAGAAGGACCTTAATTCTCTTAATTCCTTCATGTTTTGGTCTTTTTCACATTCATCATTATCATCAACACTGTCAGCAAGATGAACCCCACAAGGATGTGGCCCCTTGCCGACCAAATGCCAGCAGCCACCCATCATGCCATTTCCTTAGCAAGGTCTTCCCTGTGCCTGTCAGTGCCCATCCTGGGGCACAGCTGGAGCCTGGGGTGATTCAAGGACAGCCAACCCCTTTGTGTTGTTCCTGTGTCAATGTCTTGCGTTAGACATTGATAGTGCAAACATTGGGGATGCAGCTAGAGCTGAACTTGGGCTGGCAGAGGTTGGAGGTGAAGCGTCATCAACCAGCTGAGTGATCTGACAAAATCACTCCTGATCTTGTCCTCCTCTTTAATCAGAAAATCATAGAATCATAGACTGGCTTAGGTGGAAAGGGATCTTAGAGATCATCCAGTTCCACCACCCCTGCTGTGAACAGGGTTGCCAACACGGAGCAACTGATGAAGGCATTGCACTACAGCATGCAATCTTAAATTCATGGAGTCTAGAGTTGTTTGCATTGAATAGGACCCTTAAAGACCATTTAGTCCAACTCCCCTGCAATGAACAGGGACACCTACAGCTTGATCAGGTCACTCAGAGCCCCAACCAGCCTGATCTTGAGTGTCTCCAGGGACGGGCCATCCACCACCTCTCTGGGCAACTTCAGCATGCAGCCAGCAACTGATGGCTCCTTCATAGCTGTGGACTGTAGTTATCTTAGTACCTAAACTAAGGGGTTATTTCAAATTGAGCAGTCAGTTACCTGCACTGTACATCACCTGGGGAAGAGTAAGGTGTTTGTCAGCCCCTTACTTAGGGCCCAGATGACATTGGTTGTCATGATGATGATTCATTGGTTGCAAGTGCCCAGGAAGAGAAGAGGTTGCAACTTCTGTGCAGCACCGAAGGCAAACCTTCGGGCGGGAAGCACTGAGTCTTCAGTCATGCTGAGAAAAGCCAGAAAGACCCCAGGGCAGATCAGTCCCATTAACTTCTCCTTTATTGCTATTTCTGTTGTATTTTAAAAATCAAATTGAAACTGATAAAAAAAAAAAAAAAAAAGCTGTAAAGCCTTGCCCTGTTCATTTATACGACTGAAAATGTAAACTTGGGTTTATGGATGAGCATTAAGATAGTAGATTTTTACTATTCTTTAAACACTAAGATGGAATGCATAACCTCACTGTTTTTTGGATTGAAAAAAGGAGTCCGAATAAAGAGTTTCCATTGCTTACTTTCTCTTTTCCAACTTCTTGTGTGGCCTGAGATGTAACAGGAAGATTTTCTGGAGTCACCATTGTTTCTTTGCACTTTATTTTTTGTCCAGCCAACTCAAGAGACTCATTTACAGCATTAATGGGATCCATGGATCTGTGATTTAATGCAGTGTAAAAGATGATTTAATACTGATTACTGAAATACATGTGGGCTCATGAGAAGGGAAGTTAGTGAAAATACAGATGGTGTATCTGGGCGTGTTCTATGGGCACGGAGATGTGAAAGGCAGGCCCTTCATCTAGCAGCTCCTCTGTGTTTGAAGTCTAGTCAAGCAAAGTATAAACGCGCATAGCTTCCGCTTCAGTTGACTCCTTCCTGTGAGTCGAGTGTATTTGAAGTGTCTTCAAACGTATTTTCAGCACTAGAAACTTATTCTGTGGGCATAAAGTCTGTCCTTAATTTGTAAATTACTGTCTTCATTTATAAACTACTATACTGTGCGCATTTATTTCAATCAGTCACTGCAGTTGTGAATGCCAGTCTGATTTCTGAATCAGCACTCAGAGATAAATGATAGATGGTTTATTAAGTTCTCTCATCTAGGGTTCATGACGCTTAATTTTCTTAAGTGATAATATTTCATGCTGTAAACCTGATTTTTTTTTTCTTCTATCTGCTTAGCGGAGTTTAACCTAATTACATATATGGTCCCTCTAACAGTTGCAGTGTGGAGCCATCACTGAGCTTCCATAAATCGCTATTTTGACTTTTTTTTAGGAGAAACCCTTCAGAAGGCCACTTGTCATCGGAGATAATTTAGCTAAAAGTTGCAACAGTTAACCCCATCCTTAGGTTCTTCTAACTCAATTTCACCAACGCATCGCTCATCCCTCTCTGGGTTGGTAATAAAAGAAGTTTTGGACTAGGGGCATTTTTTGGATCCCTGGCAGCAAGGCACCGTGCATGTACTTACCTTTTTCACAGCTGGATGGTTTCATTGTAACCCCTGGTGTCTCTCTCCAATATTTTGACCCCATAAAAGCATAATGTCACTGAATGTTGAGATTTTATGGTAATTTATTCTGAAGACTGTGGCTTTTAAATCTTCCACATGCAGTTTAATCACAGCACCCTTGTCATCAAGCAAACTTTACTTTCTCTATTAATATTTTCATCTTCATTTTACATACACACAAACATATATACACCAAATAAGCTGGAGATGATTTATAGAAGCATTAGATAAATGGAAAGGGGAGGAAAGAGGCAGAGAACAAGATAGCTGAAGACTAATCATACCAAAACCAGACACACTTTTACTATTTTTCTCCATTTCTGTTATGTTTTTGTTTGGATCAGCTCCAGAGAAGCCCTCTTTTCCTGTTGCTCTTTCTGTTGTGTGTATGCTCATGCATAAATTCAGGTCAAGTATGAAACCTCTTTGCTGCATTCCGGGTAAGAATGTGTAATGTTCTTATCAACAGATAACAAGAAATCTGAACTAATTCAGCTCATGACCCCACGTTCTTTTTTTCTGCCATTACAAAAGATATATAAATATATGGTGTTTGCTTAGTTGTTAATGTATTCAGTTCAGTAAATTAAGGCTGCCTGAAATTTCTCCTAATCCTTTTCCGTTGAGGGTTTCCCTGGACTAAGTGACGCTGAGTAAAACAAAAAGCACATGCATGCACAGGTTTCTGAGATTTTCTGGATCAAATATAATTTAAGGGGCACAACATTTTTAAATGAGTTTTTTTTTGTTTGTTTTTTTTTAATAAATTATAATACCAAAAGCACCACTGAATAAACACTGTTTACTGAAAATATGCTTTGCTTGAACTCGGTCATTAAAGTCTACAAGGGCTGAGGGGTTATTTTGCAATGAAAGAGTGAACCAATATATAAGGATAAAAGTAGAAAAATGGTTTAACACACAGCACAAAGATGTTTTTCAATGAATCAGTCTTTGCTATTTAATTTACATTTTGAGGGCTCATTAGGATGATGAATGACACTGCTGGAGAATAAAACATACTTCCTGAACAAAAGAAAATCTCTGTAGCCTAATAACATTTTATGCCAGCACTTACATTTGTCAGAAGTGGATGCTATTTATCCCTATGATTATTTAAAAATCATTTTTATTGTCCTTTGTGCTGTGTCCTCTTCTGGGAATTTTAATTCAGAGTTTGACACCTACTTATTAACTTCCATGAAGTATGGAGTACAAAGGCTTATACTATATAAAGAATTCTAACCAGCCATGTTTATATTGCCTGCAGCTGTATACAAATTAGCTCAGTTTGGATTCATCTCTCCTAGAGATGGAAAAAATTTGAGTTGTGTAACCTTTACCACCCCAGCAAAGTAAATGTGAATTGAACGTGGCTGACCTGGACGTATCAGGAGACGGCAGTGAGTAAAGGAGCAAAGAGAAGGAATTTATGGCATTAGCATCATGAATTAGGAATCTCTGCAAGTTGAAAACACTCATTTCTCTTCTGTCCTCCTCTGGAAGGATGAGGATGAAATAGGAATGCTAATGCTTCAAACTTCAAGCCCATCCACTCCTTAATCAGTAAATAATTACTTGCTGTCTTGCCTTCTTCAGTGCTTATGCGTGCCTATACTCTAGAGTCAAAGGTATGCAAATAGTGGAAAACAGACTATCAATGGAAAAAATGTCAAAATATTTGGGTAAATTATACACTATTACAATAATTGCATTTCTGTGGTTTGTCTTAGAAAACGCACTGCTTTTGTACCAAACATTAGGGATAAGAACTTCATTGTATGCAAACCATAATTTCACTGCCATTCCCTTGTTCACATTTCCTGCAGTAGATCTGCTCAGTGGTAGTGATATCTGACTTTAAGAATGGAATAAGTCAAGGACTTCATTTGCTTTGCTGAGAGAGTGCTCCAGTTGCTCTGGTAGCTTTTCATGAGCGCATGTAAAACAAGATGACACACAGCTTTGCTTTGTTCATTGTGATATGAAGTGGGAATGTTTGATCTTGTGCTCGTTTCTCTTCCCAAAGCCATTCTCATCTCATTGCAGGAAGTCCCACCGACAATAAAACAGGTATCTATAGGCAGGAAAAATTATTTCCTTACATCTAATTCTGCAGATTCTCATATTGATTTTCCAATGCACAAGGTGATGCCAATCATCTGGAACGCGGGATTCCAATTTAATGATCATTTTGTTTTCTAAAGGAATTTCTAGACTGCCAGCAATACTTTCCTTAGATTTTTGCCACTTCATATTTTGTAAGTGAACTTATACGGGAGGAAAGTTATCAGGGAAACATTTCGTATCCCTGCGGCATCTGTTCATATAGTCAGTGAGCAGACACAAAGCTTTTGTTCAGATTGCGGACAAAGTGTATGAGAGGTGTTTAATGGCACAAACTGCAGACTGCTCTTAGGAAAGCTCCTGCTGAGTCCTTGTAGGCCAAATCTGGCTGGGATCAAAGGCCAGACCTATGGCACTCAGAGTTGGTCCAGCGTGCACTGTACACCATTCCAATCTCATTCTGCAGCCCACAAGGCCAGCTGTGTCCTGCATCAAAAAATGGGTGGCCAGCAGGGAGAGGAAGGTGACTGTCCCCCTCTGCTCTACCCTTGCAATGCCCCATCTGGAGTACTGCATCCAGGTCTGGGGCCCAAAGCCCAAAAGGGATGAGGAGCTGTTGGACGGGGTCCAGATGAGAGCCTTGAAAATGGTCAGAGGGCTGGAGCATCTCTCCTGTGAAGAAAGGCTGAGAAAGCTTGGCTTGTTCAGAAGAGAATAGTCTGGGGAAACCTCATGGCAGCCTTGCAGTACTTGAAGGGAACTTATAAACAGAAGGGAGACCGACTTTTTGCATGGGCAGGTAGGACAAGGGGGAATGGCTTTAAACTGAAAGAGAGGAGATTTAGGTTAGATATTAGGAGGAAATTCTTCACTCAAAGGACTGCAAGGCCCTGGCACAGCTGCCCAGAGAAGCTGTGGTGACTCATCCCTGGAGGCGCTCAAGGCTGGGTTGGATGGGGCCCTGGGCAGCCTAAGCTGGTGGGGGGCAGCCCTGCCCACGGGGGGTGGGGCTGGGTGGGCTTTGAGGTCCTTTCCAACCCAAACCACTCTATTATTCTTTGACAGGCTGTGCGTGAGTAACCAGCTTAATGTCTGCTGACTTGGTTTGGAAAAGCAAGGCTCATGCAGACGGGCTGTTTTCAGAATAACCATTGCACGTTTTTAAGGGTTTTTTTTTAAGGATTTTCTAGGGCTTTTCTTTTTTTCTTTTAGTTGATGCTGTGATATTTTGGTGGAATTACATTCTGCCCACCAAAACTATTTCCAGCTCTTTAGATTACAAAATGTACTCATTGTTTTCTTTCCTAAAAATAGACAGCGTTGCCCATATAGAATAGTAGTCATATTCCATATTTAAAGTTATACATGCCACAGTACTTGTACTATACTACATTTGCATATGTTTGCACGTGTTTCTGTTTGTATGCACGTAAACTGCTCTACAGATCTTCGTGGTAATGTGCATGCATGCAAAATGCAGATTATTGCAGACTATTTTAGGCCAAGACATCCTCAGTTAATCCTTGTCATCCATCAAATGGCAGGACGTACCCCTTTCAGAAATCATGTTTTCGGTGTTGGTAGCCTTGATCATGCTCTGTACTGCAATCAGGCACAGATAGCAGGTTACTTTGAGTATGTTAACAGTGCAGACATTACCACGGTTCATGTTTGTGCCAGTGGGGAAGTCTGACTCACAAGTGGGAACGGATGAGGAGTTCCTGGCTCTGCTGTAGGGATCCGGTGAGTATTTATGCAGCGGCAACAGCAATTGCACAACTGCAAATTGCCAAAATCAGTACTAGTTTATTTTAATATGCCAGACTGTAAACCGTAGCAATTCAGCAGCTGCTGTGCAAGCAGGGACCTCCGAGAGAGTATCGGTAGAGAGAGATAAGGATGGAAATGTAATCTTGGCTCCTGCCTCATTCTTGCGGGTTTTTCTGTTTTACCTCAGAGGTACAGACATTCTGGGGGGCAAATCAACAAATAATGCACTTCTGCTCAGTGGTTTGATTTTGTCATTATTTTCTATGAAAGAGAAATTCTATTATTTACTTGTGCCTTCAGTTTCAATGCAGTGCCACCACCAAGATGACTTGAGCAGTGAGTGTAGTGGTGACTTATTCTCTTGTGCTTCAGCCTGTAACCTGCATCGCTGATTTGTGCAGATGGGCTGTTGTTGCAAGCATTCAGCCTAAGGTTTTTTGACTGAATTCTCTTCTGTGGATGTTTAAAATCCTGTTATGTTTATAGCATACACGTACATAAACTTTAAATTAAGTAGGGACTGCTCCTTAGTGTGGATTTTTCCTGCAGCCCTACCGCAGAGTCAACAGAGATGGGCCAGCTCCTGACTGCCAGAGCCGTGCTATCCCGTGCTCAGAAACAGCACTCCTTGCATGCAATGCTTGCTACGTTATTGGGTTCACTGCTGTGTTTCTGTGGCAGAAATGGGATTACAAACAAGAGCTGGTTTGTCAAAACCATTTCACTCTCTTCTACCCTAAGTATTTGTTGCTGCAAGTGATGCATCCTTGGTTTTGTGGGGGCTGCTGCACTCTACCACTCCACTATTTTGCTGGGCTGCTGGGAATTCAGAGCTATGTCTGCAGATAAAATGGGCAGGAATTGCTGCTGGAAGTAATGCCTCCTGTTTATGTCCGTGGAAACTATGACAGATATAAGGAGTGCAATAACACTATTTGATAGAGCAAATTCTCAACTAAAAACACTATTTTTTCAGCAGAGCCATCACGGTTAGCTATTAGCTATTAGTGAAGAACAAAAACCTGCACTCGTAAAAATCTGCACCAGTGGAGTTGACCCACTGTTTCACAGCTGCCATGACGGTCTCGTCGCTGGGAAAGTTTTGGCCTTGCTGTTCAACTGTCACTGTGCTCACATTCACTGTTTTGGTTCCATAAATGTTCAGCAAGTATTGATGAATGCCAATAGGTGCCATTGTTTCCACATGGAGAAATTCAATGACACACCTTTACTTCATCCTCACTTCCATGTCAGATGCCATTCTGTCAGACTGCCCCTCTGCTGCCACCTGTTGCATGGCAGCAACACGTAATGGGATACTGGTGGGAAGGTTCAACCTCTACTGCCATCCCACCAATCTGCTTCTGATGTCATGGGCCAACATCATAAAATAGGAGGCATTACTTTCAGAGCAGCCCTTATAGTTAATTCCTGGGGAAATGAGCCACTTGTCATTTCTCCAATAAACAAACAAATAAATAAAAGATACAAGGGCTTGATCTGTTTAATGCGCATCTCTGAAAACCAGAGTGCAGACTAAACATAGTAATCCGATGATTACGAATTACTCAGTCGCATAAACAAAGCATGACAATTGATGACAATGTGGTATCGTATATCATAAATGCACAGCATCCTCTCTCATCCAAAACAAACAGTTTGCAGTATTTCAAACCCACAACAAATGTATTTAATGCAGATTGCTGTGAAACAATGTGTTTCTGTTTCTAATGCTGTATACAAAAAAAAAAAAAAACCCAGCCAAGATCTTTCTCTGTTTTATGCATTATATTCATTTATTCTGCCAATTCTACTTATTATTCTGCTTCTCTGATTTGAAAAAAGATCAAAATTTTATGTGTTTGAAACAGCTCTTGATGCCTGTACATCTTAGCATTGTAGTAGATGGTTTATAAAGTAAATTATGAGACCCTACCATAATTCTTGATTGTTGCAGATAGGTTCCTTTTCTTGTTAGTTAGAGTATTGATGCCAACCCTTCTACTCCTTCGGCCTCTTGTTATGCGAGGCAAATCAGCTGCCATTGTTACTGATACAGAAAATCTCCCTGGGTAACCCACGATAGGTTTATTACATAGGAAGCTTTGATCCTCAGGACTCAAGTAAGATATTTAAAGTTCTTATAAAGGTGTGCCGGAGTCTGCAATACGAATTCAGATGTCTGCTGTCAAATGACTCCTATTCAGCAAACCTGTATGAGCCACGTTTGAAAGTGAAACAGAAAGATGACACCATTCATATGTTGGCTTTTTGAGAGGCCTTTGTGGTCCCCTGCCTTCTGGTAGCTGACAACTCATTCCCGGCCCTATCAAAGTTGCATAACAGAATTTGTAAAAAGCTGCACAGAAGGGTTTAATGTGTTGAGAACAAATAACTTCTTTGTTGATACCCATTGCAAGATCAAAGGGATTCGGGGTAATAGGCCCAGGACTGTATTACCTTCAGTTGCGCTGAGGAACAAAGGAATAAAATGAAACAGTGAAAGGCAGTAGAGAACAATAAAAAGGAAAATACTAACAAGTTTAAAGGATTCAACATCCTGACACCTGAATAAAAGCGCTGAAATAAATTCATCAAGATCGTGTAGCAAAAGCAAAGCTTGTGGCTTCTTGGCTCAAAAGCTTTCCTACCGTACTCGCGTTTTTTGCACATGTAGTTATAGTTTGGGATGCAACGAGACCTTCTAGGCTTCTAGAGGGACAGAGATCTGCCTCTGCTCCTTAAAAAAAATGCATAGTTGTTGTATTTGACCTAAATGGAAATTCCTGTGAGCAGGAACAGCATTGCAGATTTTCTCTCCATTCAGCTTCCATTTAAAATGAAACGGGACTACAGTGAACTGCTCTTCCTCTAGAGAAAATATAGCTTGTGAAGCATCACCTAAAAGCATAAAAATAAAATAAAAAATAAAAATCCAAGGGTCAGCTTTTTTTATGAATGCAGCCTGTGAAAGTTTTGGAAATGCAAACCAACCAAACCAAAGAACAATCCCTGTAGTTCAGTGTAGCACAAGGGGGACTGGATTTAAACTGGGACAGGGGAGGTTTAGGTTGGATATTAAGAAGTTTTTCACACAGAGGGTGGTGACGCACTGGAACAGGTTGCCCAAGGAGGCTGTGGATGCCCCATCCCTGGAGGCATTCAAGGCCAGGCTGGATGTGGCTCTGGGCAGCCTGGTCTGGTGGTTGGCGACCCTGCACATAGCAGGGGGGTTGAAACTAGATGATCACTGTGGTCCTTTTCAACCCAGGCCATTCTATGATTCTATGATTACTGCTGTTTTCTTCTTTTCATTTCCTGACGCTGTGTTGTGTATTGCATATGTACAAATGCTGGTGCATACAGCATTTAAAACCATTTTTGGCAGTAGTACTGCATAGAGTGTAATTTTCTGTAGGCATATCCAGGGCACTGAAGTTCGTACCCAGTCCTGTTCTATGGCACTGCACTGCTATAAAGGGGCTTATTACTAGCTTTTTTTTTTTTTTTTTTTTTTTTTGTATTAAAAAGGAAACTGTTAATGTGACAGTGATATGTGGTTACTGCCCCTGAGTAACATGGCCAAAAGTTGTGGTTTATACAGTTTTGTGTTTCTGGGATTTATAAATGATTCTCCATTAGCTTTTAGCTGTGAGCTCTGTGCAAACAGCTGGAAACTGCCAAGTGTCTACCAGAAGGGTACGCAAACTCTTTCAAAGGCACAAAATCTCGAAAAGAGGAGGCCAGTTTTAATTCCTTTCTGTCTGTATTTTGCTGTTACTTGGAACTGCAATAAGCAAATGGGAAGCCAGAAAGCACTGTGATTTTTAGATGCAATATCCCTTTTGAAAGGAACGCTAACCTGAGAATACTTGAAAATAAGAGAAACGTAAGAGCCCTAAGACATTACAGTGTTGACATTTTATTTGAAATTTCACGTGTTCTATTAGCTCTGAAAAACCTTTGGAGAGTACAATTTTCAGTAGCTGTGCAGTGAGTGTGTTTCCATCAGTCTGTCAGGGACCGCAGCACGGCTTGATTTTTCTTTTGACTTTCAGGAATGCTGAGAGCACAGTAAAGCTCTGCTGAGATTTTCCCTGCAGCTTGGAGAATTGTGCTATTTGTCAATCTCCATGCGGAGAATCACCTGAGCTGACCAGAATTGTCAAGGGACTGCTTTAGAGATGCAGATGCATATGATTGCCCGTCTTCATTGATAAATCTTTGGGTATCCAGTAGCAAATTGCATGCCTCTTGGGCAAATAGATGTCCAGGTCATAATTGCCATGACCAAGACATGTTCAGCCATAAGACCGAGCTGTGATTCTCAAACCATTGTGTATCACTCTCTGTTCCTTATAGATAATAGACTTTCCTTTTTCTAAAAAAAATCCTGATCCATGTTTTCCATGAAACGATGATATTCTGGGCAGATCAAGGAAAGTAATGCAATGTAAGTGTTTCAGGCCAACATTGATTAACTTCAGTTCACAGTCCAGAAAAGAAAGGAAATATACATGAGTTTTGCCCTGACAAGGTAGATAAAGTAGTTTGTCTCTGGATTTGCAAAGAGGTTGTTTAACTTGGCTGGCTTCATGGCCAGATGCCCAGTGCTCTGCCCATACTTCACACCTGCTCTGTCAAGGGTTCTTGATGGCTGCTGCCCTCACCAAAGCATTTGTTGTGAAAGCATGAGCTTTTTGTTTTGCTGAGGGGGAGACACTGCGAAAGCCAAAACTACTTCCTTCTCAGGTTTTGGTGACTAACTTGAGCCAACAGAAAGCTTTGATAGAAAGCCGGATGTTTCCAGGCCTTGGAGGTTTTTAGCCACTAAGATCTGATCACAGTCTCAGTGTCTAAAAATGAGAAGGAGGTTTTCAGCAATAGGCATTAATGAGAGGTTATTTTGTCCTAGGAAACAAACTTTTTCAGCTCAGTGAGCAAAATTCTGGTATTACCTTCCACAGACACAAGCTGCTGCTCAGTGTTTTGAGCTCTGGGCTGCCACTTGGACATCTTGTGATCCTATTTTAGTCCTCAGTAAAAGCCAGACCCTTCCTGGCTTTAATCTTTGACTGAGGTAGCGGGTAAAGCACCAGTCTTGTTTCCTGTCAAGAAGGTGTTCACTGAAATTTTTAATAACATCTCTATCCTTTTGACTTAGATATTGTTTACATGATGTAAACAACTGTTTACAAGCTGTACAACCATTGAATTCCACATGCCAGATTCTGCTTATCATGCCCCACCACCCAAAAAGTAGGCTTTTCCCCATGCCCAATTCTACTTGGATGTAAATAGGCTTCAAGGAATGCCCATGAGGTGTTAATCTTTCCCTCAAACCCTCCTGTGGGGCTTTCTTCAATCAGGGGCTTTTTGCAGGAGGGATTTCTGTAGAGCTCTGTACTCTAAACCCGTATATCTGTAAGAGGATTAACCCTTTCTGCATGATAGTTTGTAATCACATCACCTTTAGCTCAGTGGGAATGAATACCAATTATCATTTATAAACAGTTCTTCTCATTATGCACCTATTTATGGCGTCTTTTATAGCTTACTAATTACAAGCACACAAACAGAAATGCTTGGAGTTAAATAATGTAAACAGGGATGTAATTGATTTTCATGTTGAATAGTTTTTATTGATTTATTGTTAATTAACATTTTTAAAGAATCTCTTGGCAAAATAATCCATTTAATTTATTGAATATTATACTAGCTTATGGTATACTCATATTAAAATGTCACGAAAAGATTAACAGTTCCACAATGTGTGTTTTTCCAACTGTTGCTGCTTTACAGATGTTATGTATTCTCCCCAAACAAACACAAACAATATAATAAATGCAATCAATTGGTCTCAGCCCAGGTCTCAGCAGACAAGCGGACACATCACTAAAAATAGAGCATTCCAGTTGACACTAATTGGCTATCCATGTAGCAGGAGGGAGAACATCTAATGGGGAGCCAAGCTGATCTCTATCACATTCAGCACAGGCTCCTTGGCTGGCTATGGAGGTACAGTGTGGGCTAAGGGGAGAAGCTCCTATATTCACCAAACTGCCTTACCTGCTTCAAAACCCAAACACTCTGGTGTTCGTTATAGAGACTTTCCAACAAATAGTGTATGTGTCAAACCACCAGTCAGCTCATACAATCAAAGCATGCATACAGTGTTGTAGAAAATGTAATAAACTGAAGGCATTTCCAGAGTTTCCTGATGACTCTTTTTTGGTTTTAAGATGGGAAAGGATGCTGTGGAATCTATGCAGGGGCTGTCAATAGCATTTTGGTAAATGCCAATTAGTTTCAAGTTACTTACCTGGTACCACTCAGGACTGAGCATGTAGCAAGAAGTAAAACTGCAGTCTTCATTACTATCATCCCATTATATTCTTCGTATGGGTAACAAGCCAGTGTAATCACATTGGCCCCTATTGTTTCATTAGCAAAAGAAAACATTAATATACTTTGGTATGGTGTTGATTTGACACAATCCATCTTTCCCAATAACAGTAAAACCTTTATATTTTATTAATAGAACATTGCAGTTCTTCACCATTACAGCTTCCTTTATACTGTTGCTGGGTCACAGTGTAATTCTGATGTGCTCAGGTTTTCTCATTTTTATGAATATAACATAAAAATCTGTAAAATTGTTCCACTCATATGCCAGGAGGGCCCATCTGATGGTCCCAGTCATCTCTTAGTAGATGAAATGTTACCAGTGCAGCTCCAGTAACTGATTGTCTGGTGGCCTGTAGGGGTGGGGACAGAGAAGAAATTTCAGAAGAGTTCTTGTCTTTTCATTCTCTTGATTTTTTCGTGAAGTGGACTTGGACTCAGACCAGCTCATCAGTGCAAGGAACCCTGCCCTATCCCCTCCACTCCTAGCTAGACCCACCACTTCCAAACTGGGCTGTAGGTGCCTCACTTAAAGAGGAGATCCCAGCAGCAATCCAGACCACAGCAGCAACACCTTGCTTTCTGTCTTAGGGATTTTCATACTTAGTTCAAGCCAGGCACTATGCAGGCAAGAGAACCTCTGAGCTCTGTGGCAGGCCCTGTGTGCACTGGTGGAGTTATTCTCTAACCTCATCACCCTCCTACTTAAAAAATAAAATTGCAGTGCAGCAAGTGCCTTTACTTCCACATCCAACCTCATCTAGATGCCAGACTGGATCTTTTCTCGTCCCCTGGCTCCTCAGGTCTGCACATAGTCCCAGCCCACCCAGGACTGATGTCACACTGGACTGTGGCGCCATCAGACCCTCTGCGGTCTCCCTTCTCAGAGGTCTCCAAAAGCTGCTGTCCTGCCCCAGTTGCGGGTGAGCTCAGTTCAGAGCAAGCATCATTCATTGTGAACAAAACATACTTCTGCCCAATTAGCTTCTGCCTTTTAGCATGCGTGGCAAATCTACCCAATCATTTGGCATTTCTGTGTAAGGATATTTTTGATTCATCTTCTTCAATTAGGTACAGTATCTACTAGTTCCTGGCACGGGACTGGGGCATGATGACACTACACTTACAAAACCCAGTTACTATACCCAGATACTTCCATTAAACCAAAGCGAGGTGACTTTCATCACTTGCTTTTTCTTCTTTTTTCTTGAAATAAAACTCCTGTTAACCTTTCTTCTCTTCCCTTTTGAAGCAGACCATATTGCAAGATCCCATGGTAGGAAAAATAATTCCCATAATAAATATGAAGACAGTTTCAAAAAGAAAATGAGCATATTAAGGGCAACGGTTTATTAACAGTCACTGTAAATTAGATAGTTTTAATAACTTTAATTAGTGCAGCATTTTCTGACACAGAGCTTGAGGAGAATTCAGTTGTTCATCTCCAGTTCCCTTCTGCACATCTCAGCGTCTAAGGCAACAGCAGCAGCAATTCCTTGTAGTAAAAGTGAAACAACTCCTATCACAGCAGTGAGCACAGGAGAAAACTGCTCTATCAACAGATCATGGCCACTGGCATTCCAAACCACTAGTGAGGAACAGTACAGTTGCAAAGCAAAGCTTTCAAAAATCAGGAACAACAGAAAATCCAGCTTCCTCAGCAGTCTCTTGCCATAGAATCAGAGTCATAGAATCACAAGGTTGGAAAGGACCTACAAGATCATCTGCCCTCACATTACCCTTGCTACCACAAGCTACTAAACCATATCTCGTAGCTCCTCATCCAGACACCTCTTGAACACTGCCAGGGACAGTGACTCCATCACCTCCCTGGGCAGGCCATTCCAACGCCTGACCACTCTCTGAAAGAAAAAGTTTTTCCTTATATCTAATCTAAATCTCCTCTTGTGGCCATTTCCTCAGGTCCTGTTTGTTGCCTGGGAGAAGAGGCCAGACCCCTCCTCATGACAACCTCCCTTCAGGAAGTTGTAGAGTTCAGTGAGGTCTTCCCTGAGCCTTCTCTTCTCCAGACTAAATCCCAGCTCCCTCAGCCACTCCTCACAAGACTTGTGCTCCAGACCCCTCAGCAGTTTCGTTGCCCTTCTCTGGACACGTTCCTGGGCCTCAGTGTCTTTCTTGCAGTGGGGGTCCCAAAACAATAGTCGAGGTGTGGCCTCAACAGTGCTGAGTACAGGGGGGTGATTACCCCCCTACTCCTGCTGGCCACACTATTTCTAATGTAGGCCAGGATGCCATTGGCCTTCTTGGCCACCTGGGCACACTGTCAGCTCGTGTTCAGTCAAGCATCAACCAACATCCCCAGGTCCCTTTCCTCTTCACAGTCATCCAGCCACTCAGCCCCAAGCCTATAGTGCTGCATGGGGTTATTGTGGCCAAAGTGCAGGACCTGGCACTTGGCCTTGTTGAACCTCATCCCATTCACCTCATCCCAGCAATCCAGCTTATCTAGATCCCTCTGAAGGGCCTCCCTACCCTCAGGCAGATCGACACTACCTCCCAACTTGGTGCCATCTGCAGACTTACTGAAGATACACTCAATCCGCTCATCTAGGTCATCAATAAAGATATTAAACAAAATGGGCCCCAGTACTGACCCCTGGGGGACACCATTTGTAGCAGGTCGCCAGCTGGACTTAACTCCATTAACTACTACCCATTGGGTACAGCCCTCTAGCCAGTTCCTTACCCAAAGAAGGGTATACCTGTCCAGGCCACAGGCAGCCAGTTTCCCTAGGAGAATACTGTGGGAGACTGTGTCAAAGGCTTTGCTGAAGTCTGGGTAGACTTCATCAATACATCAATACTACATCAATAGCCTTTCCCTTGTCTACCAGTCTGGTTACCCAGTCCTAGAAGGTGATGAGGTTGGTCAAGCACAACCTGCCTTTCATGAACCCATACTGGCTGGGCCTGATCCCCTGGATGCCATGCACGTACCATGTGATCTCTCCCAAGATGATTTGCTCCATAACTTTCCCTGGTCAGGCTGACAGGCCTGTAGTTCCCCAGATCCTCCTTATGGCCCTTCTTGTAGATGGGAGTCATATTGGCAAGCCTCCAATCCTCTGGGACCTCTCCAGATAACCAGGAGCACTGGTAGATGGCAGAGAGCAGCTCAGCAATCACCCCCGCCAGCTCCCTCAGCACCCGAGGGTAGAGCCCATCCAGTCCCATGGACTTGTGACAGTCCAGATGGAGGAGGAGCTCTATAACTGTCTCCACCTGAATCACTGGGGGTGTATTCTGCATAGCATCTCAGACTTCCAGATTAGGGCATAAAGTGCCCTGAGGATAACTGATCTGCCTATTGAGGGCAGATGTAAAGAAAGCGTTGAGGACCTCAGCCTTTTCCTTATCCTCAGTGGTCACATTCCCCGCTGTATCAAGTAAAGGATGGAAATTCTCCTTGGTTCTTCTCTTACCGTTGATATATTTATAAAAGGATTTCTTATTCTCTTTTACTGCTGTGGCCAATCTGAGTTCAAGTTGGGCTTTTGCCTTCCTAACTTCCACCCTGCATAACTGCACCAAGCTCAGTTCTGCCCTTGTTCCCCTGGGGAACGACAAGGACTCCAGGTGGTTGAGCAGCGGGGAAGCAGGCAGTATTCCCAGTGCTGGTAGGTTGGGGGGGGGGCACTGCTGTGTGCCCTGGCTTCCTGACATCCAGCCCATTTAGAGGGAAGTACTGCTGGTAGGTCACAAGTTGCCCACCGAGATGAAAATGCCCATCTTGTTAGTCAGAGAGAGAAAGGCCACTTTAAATTCAGGAGAGCAACAGCTCTCCACTACCCAACAGGCAGAGGCCAGACACATGAGCAAGAATAAAGAGTAGGAACATACCTGTCAGTCTTGCCTTGCCCCACAAAACACTAACCAAAATAAGGATTGGGAAAAGCGTATCTACATGGTGTGTGCCTAATTCAGAGGATGCAGCACTACCAGAGAAGTGACTGCTAGTGGAACTTATGATTGCACACTCTCATTTTCTAATGGAAATGAATGCCTTTCTTTTTTAAGCACACAGCTGTTTCCTTCGATTGACACCTGCTGGATACTCCTGTACTTATCTTTCCCTTACCTGTGCTCCTGCTGGGTGGTGGCTGGGCAGTTCTCGGGCAGTGGTGGTACGAGGGGCCTGGACATGTGGTGGCCGATGGTGGCATCCCAGTGCTAACACAGCAAACCTAGCTCCTACACAGGCCAGCAGGGCTGCTGAGTGTGCACCTCAGCCTCCCAGAGATCTTAATCACTCCTAATGTGTGTTGGAGGTAAAAACGGGTAACTCCTAGAGGCTCTGTAAGAGTGATCAGCACAAATAGTAACAGCACCAAAGGCTCACGCTGTAAAAATCTCTTAGGCAGAAATGAAAACAGTTTCTGGTAAATGATTTTTTTTTTCCTTTTCTTCATGCAAAGCTTTGAAACAAGGGAATCAGAGATAGGCAATTCCTTCCTGAGGAGTTTTTCTATGTATCTCCATGTGAAAGCTGTTGGTAACGGAAGAAAAAGTAAAGTAATGCTCTAAAATAAAATTTGCACAGATGTAGCCATTTTTGAAATGACATCCCAGTTCCCAAGGATTCTCTGTAGCCTTTCGTCAGCCTTCTTTCTTACAGTTCTCTGTGCTTTGCATTGTAATTAGCTCCATGTGTTATCAGCAGCGCGATGCTCCCGGCTGTTTCTGCAGCAGCCGCTGCTCCTCGGCAGCAGCCCCGCGCCGCCTCCCACCAGGTGCCATGCCAGCCGCATGAGTGTGCCAATTGCTGGCACTGGCTGTGATGTGAAGGCAATGGGTACAGCAGAGCCGTGGAGGCTGTAGCCCACGTTGACATATTCTTAAGCGGGTGCTACATCATGAAGGCAGAACTGACACGACGTTGTATGAAGCAGGGAAGCCCACGCCTGCAAATAGCGTGGGGCTATTTGGTGCAATCTCTTTTTTTAATTCAGGTTTCGAAAAAAAAAATTACTTTTTTTTTTTGTTTTTTTGTAGTTGTTAAAATACGGTTATGAAGTTAAATTCAGGTTGCCTGGGTTCCTCTGTAGTGTGAGTAGGCTTGTATTGGAGAAGTGAAAAAAGAGAGTGAGAGTGGGGAATCTTCTCCAAATCAAGGCCTACAGATCCCTTTCAGACCTGCCGTAGGTCCTGCATCAGCACTCTGCATTGTATGCAGCCCAGAACGCTAACCGTGTCCTGGGCTGCATCAGAAGAGGGGTGGCCAGCAGGGAAAAGGAGGGGAGTGTCTCCCTCTGCTCTGCCCTCATGAGGCCCCATCTGCAGTACTACATGCAGCTCTGGGGCCCACAGCACATGAAGGATGTGGAGATGATCAGAGGGCTGGAACACCTCTTCTATGAAGGAAGGTTGAGGGTGTTGGGCTTGTCTGGAGAAGAGAAAGTTGCAGAGAAACCTCACTGGAACCTTCCAGTACTTAAAAGGAGCTAACAAGCAGGAGGGGAACTAATTTTTTAGATGGTCTAATAGCAAGAATAACTTTAAATGAAAAGTGAGGAGATCTAGATTAGATGTTAGGAAGAAATTCTTCACTCAGAGGGCAGTGAGGCGCTGGCCCAGCTGCCCAGAGAAGCTGTGGTGCCCCATCCCTGGAGGTGCTGAAGGCCAGGTTGTATGGGGCCCTGGGCAGCCTGAGCTGGTGGGGGCAGCCCTGCCCATGGCAGGGGGTTGGGGATGGATTATCTTTTAGGTCCTTTCCAACCTAAGCCATTTTGTAATTTTTTGATTTTATGATTCTGTGATATCATAAAAAAATATATATATGGCCCCAAGCCACGTGAAATTGAATTTGCTTTCTATGTGCAAAACACTAACTTCTAACTTCTCTACCCTTACTCTTGGAACTTTGATATCAACAGTAACACAAGATACATACCAGCAAGTCAGAATTCAAAGCAAAAAATACATTTAAAAATTTATCTTTGCCATTAAAAAGATGAAGAACAAAGAGGATAGTATAGAAGTAGAATTCTTTTCCAGATATTACTTTCATTTTTTGCATAGCGTGCCTTTGGTCTTGTGCTTCTTTCTTTATTTTTGCCTTTTGGAAGGCATTGTGATAATACTAAGAGAGAGATGTGGAAATATTTTTACTTTCTGCCCAGAGATATGTACTGAGGAGAATAGCTATGGCTGTAGTTCTGTAGTAATGGAAAGGATAATTTTTTGCTGCTGAGTATTTGCAGACTTATTTCATCACACTTCCAGGAGGGATATTTCGTTTTGAAATAGAAGCTTGTTTTTGAACCTTCTCTGAAATAGCCTAGTGCCAAATTTGCCCTCAGTCATTTTGCCCTTGATAAAATAGTAACGAGCACTATTTTGCCATCAGCGCATTGTATAGATAAAGCATGTAGTGGTAAGTCAACTCATGCCTCCTTGTCTAAGATGACAGTAGAGAGCAGTGAACTTGAAGTCAAGCAGCAGATTCTTTGCTTTGTAAACAAGGCATACAGGATGGTGGCTTTACACTCCCCATTGTTGTTAGTGGGATCATAGAATAGATGATATAGAATGCTTTGGGTTGGAAGGGATCTCAAAGCCCACCCAGTCCCCAACCCTGCTGTGGGCAGGGCTGCCCCCCACCAGCTCAGGCTGCCCAGGGCCCCATCCAATCTGGCCTTCAGCGCCTCCAGGGATGGGGCACCACAGCTTCTCTGGGCAGCTGTGCCAGCGCCTCACTGCCCTCTGAGTAAAGAATTTCTTCCGTATATCTAATCTAAATCTCCCCACTTTTCATTTAAGACGATTAACTCTTGTTCTATCACTACAGTCCCTTCCTTCTGCATATCAACTGTGCCACTCAGTTTGGCATAATCCAAAAACTCATTGAGGATGTAATTGATCCCACTGTTTATGTAATTAATAAAGATATGAAGGAGTACTGATCCCAGTACAGACCACTCACCAATGATTTCCAGAAGATCATAGACCAGGCTTTAGGGAAGGAAAAATTATAAAACAGAGGGAAAGCCACAGAGAAGAGGCAAGTAAAAGTTGCTAATACAAATCTTAAAATTCTTAATTATCCAGAGACAGTTGTTCTGTTTCTGTATGCACGTTTCTGTCCGTCTTGTTAGTTTCATTGGCACCAGGAACTATTTTCTTGCATCGCAGCAGCAGGGAAGGTGGTGCATCTCATGGGGACCGGGGTGCAATGAGAACAGGGCTGTTTGCGTGGGACTGCAGCTGCTCTTTAGCATTAATATGTCAGATACAAGTAATTCTCCCCAGGCTGACTTTGTGGAATGCTTAGTTCCTTTCTCTTTGATATCAGTGGTTTATAGTTCCCCGGGTCTGTAAGGCTGAAAGGGTGTGTTGCAGCAGGAAGAGTTAGCACAGTTCATTTGTCTAACAATCAAGGTCCATATTGAGCAAAGTTCTAGAAGGAGTGCTGACAACGCCCTTGTGACATTTTATGAATTGACACGAAATAACAGCCACAAAAAAATTATGCAACATAGATTGTTCCCTTGTGTCTGCATGGCTGTGGTACTTCTGACCTTGGTTATAACTTGGCTATGGGAGGCTGTGAATCCAGGCCTCCTCTGTGACACAGCTCAGGCCAGGGGAGCGGCATTCAGGGTATCCAAGGCCGTGTCTTGCACAGACTAGCTGATGGTATTGTTTGTGTCTGCTGGACACATGGGCAACAAATGCACATGCTTCAGAGAAGTCTGTTTTCCAGGTGACGAGAGCTCAGCATGTTGGAAAATCAAGTTCCTTTCATATTCTTTTATGTTCCTTCATCATCTTGGTGGCCCTTTGTTGGATTCTCTCCAGTATGCCCATGCCTCTCATGTACTGGCGGGCCCAGAACTGGACACAGTGCTTCAGCTTAGGCCTTACCAGTGTGGACTAGAGGGGAAGGATCACCTCCTTCAATAACTCTCCTGTTGAGAGTTGCCACCTTTGTGGCCAGAAAATTTTGTGTGGTGAAATAAATCCCTAGAAAATTTACTGCATGCAGTAGCCACATGTGTCTTCTGGAGAGCTGCTGGAGAAGGGCAGCCCCTCAGCATCAGTACCACTATCCCACCCCAGCATTGTAGTGTACCCTCTTTTCCCATCTGTGCTGGGCAGTGCAAGGGGAGTATGGACAGGGGGCAGGCAGGAAGAGTGGGATCATAATCAATCTCATCTTTTCTGGCAGGAGTTTGGGTCCTAGTGGACAAGAAAACTGAGCATGTAGGAGAGGCATGAGCTGGATGGTATCAATAGAGGTAGCTGCTCTGCCATATCCTTGATTTCCCCTTTCCATAATCATAGACTCATCAAGGTTGGAAAAAAACCTCCCAGATCATCGAGCCCAACCATCAACCCACCCCCACTATGCCCACTGACCCCATCTTTCAGTGCCACATGCACATGGTTCTGGAATACCTCCAGGAACAGTGACTCCACCACCTCCCTGGGCAGCTGTGCCACTGCCTCACCACTCATTCTGAGAAGAAGTGTTTCCTAGTGACACTAGAGTAAGCTGCGCCATTCAGGAGAGCTGAATTCCTGTGCATCCTCAAACTCACAACATACAGGATGGGTTTAGAGGTCAGCGTTTTAAGAAGTCATCACCTTCTCACAACTACTGTGCTGCCCAGTCAGTGCTCAGTGTGGCTGCCCCTGCAGCTCTTCCCTCAGTATCACAGATACCCTATGTACTCTCAGACTTCACACAGGCAGTGTCACTGCATAAACTTTCCTGCACAAAGAATACAGACAGATGTTATTTATTTGATATAAATAGATGCACATAATGGATCTGTGTACAGACAATAACCATTTTGCTTATGCTTATTTATAAGCAGTATATCTGCAACAGCATGGAGCACACCCAAAAGTGGCATAAACAAAATCATGTGAATTTATACAAATATGTGCCAATCACATGTAAACACTGCAAATATTACATCTTCCTGTGCTGGTGATGGGGAATAATTTGAGAATTTTCAGCAGTGCAACTTTCAGAGGCTGGAAAGACTTGGCCTCATTTTGAAACTGTAATAGAATTTTGAATGTATTTCATGTGACAACCGTGTCCTCAACCTGCTATTTGTTATTTCTTCTTAAAACACAAACAAACTGAATTTTCATTTTGTTTACAGGACAGTGGAACAGGAGATAACAGCTGCATTGAAGAAATATTGCGGGTAGGAATTCTTAAGTGCCATTTTGTTTACTCTAAAAAGGCAAGAGAACAACAGGAATATTGCAATTACTGCTGTTAAATATATCACACTTTAAGATTGTCATCTTTCTAAGGAACAAGTAGGCAAAATTATTCACCAAATAAAATAATTGAAAATGTGTGTAAGCAACCTTCCAGAGCCTCTGGCTTTCACAGCTACTTTGTGCCAGTACAGCTGACCTTCATGCATGCAGAAGCAGATAATGGGATAAATTATAAACTGAAATGTACAACGATGTTTCAGGTTTACAAACCATGCAAAGTGCATGTTTCCATTAATCATGACTGTCAAAAATCTTAATTTTGAAGGGAGGTCTAGGAAGGTCATTTTCCACCTGGATTTAATTAGAATCCATTATGTAATGTCATTATCTCCATTATATCCATTATATAATGACAATGTGCAAAATCTGCAGTTATTTCCATATTTCATTATTATTTCTTTTATCCTAGTAATTTCTAGTTTATTTTCATGGACCAAATTAATACACATCCGGACAGATCTCGGCTTGAATCAACTTTGATATTGATTATTTCCTGAAGCAGACAAACTAATAAACAGTGAACCATTTTTGTGTATTTTAATTCCCGCTCTTTTCAGTTCTCTTTCTACATGCATAATACAATAATTTTTTATATTTCTAATTCAGACATAATAGTAAAACACCAAGCCAGGTGGATGGAATGGTAAAACCTCTCTATTACTGTGTGTGCGTCCACCTCTTGGACATCCACTACCCAAATATTCCAGATTGTTTATAAACTACAGGGCTATAAATATTTGGTTTAGAGATTAGCAGTGCATTAAGACTGTTGTTTCTAAAGGCATTTCTCCATTCTCCATGAATATGTTAAATACAGCTTTTAATTCTTGAACTGGACAAAGAGTTTATTGAAGGGTGATTATGATGGATTGCTTATGACTTCACTGGCAGAGCTTTTACTTAGCTAACGTTTACAAAGTAGGCTGTTGTAGGACTTAATTGCATATCCAACAAGTCTTAGACTCAATCCCTATCCTTTTGTTGGAAGTTGGTAGTGGATAGTGTAATTCATGAGAGCTTTTTCACGGTGCACTGAGATTATGATATGAGGCTCATTCACCCTTTTTTTTTTTATATAGGACTTTTTAAAAGAAAGCCAAGAAAGTCAGTTTTCCTCCTGAAATACAAGTAGTTCAGGTGGTCAAAAATGGAGATGCGGTTCCTTCCATGTGTAGGAATATGGATACGTAAAAGACTCTAGTCTCATACAGTCCCATGTAGTGCAGAATGCACCATATGACCTTCAGCTGTAGGGTACATCTTCAAACTGGTGAACACAGTTTCTCTCTCTCTTCTTTGTCTCTGGGGCACCTTCCTCAAGAAATATTTTTGTGAAGCTTCATGATGAAACGTGCAGTACATCCTTGGATGGATAGGACCCTTTTGTTCATTGGGATTTATTCAAAAATTATTTCACTTTGCTTAGAAGTTGAATGAATCAATTAACTACAAGCAGCTTTCCCAAGACCCCTTGTTCACTTCTCACAGGTCATGGTGCTGTCTGCAGTCCTGTCTCTCCCTGGAGAAGGCAGCCTAGGAACAAAAACACCTACCAGAAATACCTGGCTTAGGATCTGCATGGCACATCTCCTCCTGCCAAGGACTGCAGAGTTGCTCTGCAGAGCACTTTGTCCCATGTCCTACTAGTTCCCCCAGCTTCTTTTACTTTTAGCAACTTCTTTCTGATTTAACATTCTCAAAATCATGTTCAGAAGACTTTAAAGGATGCCAAGAGACAAATAAGGCTTTCAAAGCTCAGACACCGTCTCCTTACAGGGCAGGAGGTAGGGGGCAGATAAAGTGTACTTAGAGCTCGAAAGCCACACTTAACATCAGTATTTCACTGTCTGCTGAGGGTTAACATCGCAAAAGTAGAGAGCACACCATTTTCACCCTCAATCTTGTACTCTCACTCAGTCTTCATGGATAACCTCTCCAGTCTGCCCATCCTCTGTGTCTGTAACCTGAGTATTACTTTTCACTCTGAAATTCCCCCACATCTCTGTGTCCAAGACTACACGTAAATCCTGCAAACAAATACTCTGCAACATTTCTAACTGAAGCTCTTTGTTCACAAAGGTCTAATTCTGGCCTGAATTCTCATTACACTCCTCGACTACGGCAACATCCTTTTCTTGGTGCGATCTTGTCCACATCCATTCATGCTGCCATGTGGATCATAATCCTAGCTCGCTATCTTGCCCATATTACATTTGTCTTTGAATCTCACCACTGTCATCTCCTTCTCTGTCATGTCCAGCAGGGTTACTTGTCATCAATTCTAAGGCCTCAAGTCTACTCAAGTGCTGATGTATTAGCTACCACTTAGCTATCACAGTGATGCCAGATTCCAGCACAAACAGTGTGCTAAATTTTACATGAATTAATTTATCCCATACTTCCCATCAGATCCGGGAAGAGCATTAAACACTTTCCCAATTACCTCCATACCTACCTTCAGATCCCCTCTTAAGAGCCTCCTTTTTTCACAAGCGCTGTGGGAAAACAGTGGTGATGTCAGGTGTATACCTGTTTCTCATGCTTAAACATTACTGTCCCACATAGAATCACAGAATATCCGGAGTTAAGAGGCCCATAAGAGTCATTGAGTCCAGCTCCTGGCTCCATACAGGACCAGCCAAAAATCAGACCATATGTCTGAGAGCATTGTTCACAGGTCCCTTGTACAACCCAGTTAGGCCAAATACACCCACCTGTTCTCATTTGTCTTGAAAGATTAACTTTCTGAGTCAAGGACTAGTATAGTACAAAAGCTGTTCATAGGTATTCTCGCAGTACAAATCAGTATCAGAGTGGTGGTTGTTACTGGCATTAGTGTAAACAGCAACAGTAATAGCAACTCACTTTGTAACTTTGGCATCCACACTTTTCCAGATGTCATTCTCCGTGGCCTCTTTTTGTGCTGAATGGGTCAATTCACTTCTAACACAGATTTATTGCTCTTCAGAAACAAGGAACACCATTTCCATGTTTTTGTTGGAGATGCTATTTCCATAGTAAAGCCAGAATTTACTTCTGCTAGGCAGTTCCCACACAGGTGTCCAGGGCAGAACAATAAAGGGACTTGCAATCTTTGTGTTCCCCTCAGAACAAGATAGCTCTTTAACATCACTCTCCCTTTCATAATTAGCAGGACATCAGCAAAAGGAAGAAGTTGTTTACAAATTTAACTTTCTAAGGAACCTTGCACCCCATTATAGTTGTCTCTTCCACAAGACAAAGCAGAAAGCAGCCTCCCTTCCTAGACAGCGTGTTCCCTGCCCAGGCCAGTCTGTGGCTCTTGCATGGGATAGGCACTTCATGGTGAGCCACACATCCTCATTTCCCTGTCAAGATGAAGGGTGATAGAAAGGGTGTCCAACACCTACTCTGACTTCTTCCCTGTGTTCCCTTTCCCCCACTGTATGGGAGGAGGTGAGGGCATACATCTTATCACCTGCAGGTTTCAGAACCTGACCAGAGCTAACATCTGGGCCTGGGCTTACAGATCAGTTTAGGCATTGCTTGAAAATCTCCAAATCTTATTTTGCACTGACCATGTCAAGAAGGTTGTATAGGTTTTGTGTGGTTGTGTGTGTAACGCAGGGTGCCACAGCTTAAGTCAAGCCTTTTTTGATGTGTTTTACTGAGTGTATCAAAGCTCTGTAGACTTTGTAAATTGTCAGATCATTCTCCACAGAACTGCAGCTTCCAAGCAAAGCCCCCAAGAACTGAAGCACAGAACTGCTTCGAGTCCTGAAGGAGGTTGATTAACAAGACAGTAACCCTGTCGAGATTGGAGCTGCTGTAAGGACTCCTGCTGAGTTTATAATCACTGCAGGAATCCTGTACCTAATCTAATGCTGTGCACTAATTCATAGCAACTTCTTCAAAGTGTAGTGACTTACTTCTCAGTCCAGCTGCAGGCACACATGTCAAGGACAGAGAAAATCATAAGGAGAGCATTCGATATAAATAACTGAAATTGTTCTGTCTGGAAAGGGCGAGGCTCAGGGGAAACCTTACCACTCTCTTCAGTGACCTGAAAGGAGGATGTGTCAAGGTGGGGCTGGCCTCTTCTTCCACGTAACAGTGATAGGATGAGAGGGAATGACCTGAAGTTGCCCCAGGGGAGGTTCATGTTGGATATTAGGAAACATTTCTCCTCACAAAGAGCAGTGCTGCAGTGGCACAGCTGCTCAGGGAGGTGGTGGAGTCACCATCCCTGGAGGTGTTCAAGAACCGTGTGGATGTGGCACTGAGGGACGTGGTCAGTGGGCATGGTGGGGGTGGGTTGGTGGTTGGGCTAGATAATCTGAGAGGTCTTTTCCAACCTTAATCATTCTATGATTCTATGCAGTAAGACCAAGTTGCAGATGTAATGTCAAATTGAGAGAGAAAAGATGCATCATTTCACTGTAGCTATAAAAGGTAATTCCTTGTAAGCTTTCACATTGCGGATGGAGGACATGCTAGAAAAGTTTGAAGCAGAAAATAGGAGTTATACTATTCAAATATCCTTAATTCCATGCTGCCATGAGCAGTTGCTGTCTGAATTACTGAGATATCTACAAAGCCAATCTATTCCCTGCCTCTCCTGAAACACAGTCTTGCTAACTGAGCTTCATAATTTTATCTGATTTCTATTTGCTTGTATGTGTGTAACTGTATATTCTGTTATTACAGGTGAGGTTTGGAGTAAATATTTATTTTGCTGTAGTACATGCAAAAAATGGGAGCAGAAGTGCTGCCACTCCACTAAGTTAACTGTTGCAACCAGTATCTGATACACTCTGAGTGTATTTGCAATGGATTTAAGGAGAAAGGCTGAGTGTTGGATGTAGGCAATTCAGGATTTGTAAGATAAGTGGTTTGAGATTGATCTGGCTGCTCTTACAGCCTTAGCTGTGATTTCCTAGGGCTGCAGTGGCTTTGTTGAAAAGAAACCGACAGGCAATCTGAACTCTTAATTATTAAAGATGGTCCTTGTGAATTCCCTTTGTTTTTTGGGTTGACATGAGAGGTGTCACTGAATTGGAGAGAGATGGACATAGTGTCAAGCACTTGGTCTTCAACCACCATTTGGCTGCAGGATGCAGCAATGGAGGGAAGCTGATGGAAGAGAGCAACAGAAGCACTGAGCAAAGGGCTGAAGGGAAACCTGACTCAGCCAGTCAGCACAGAAGAACTGACCTCCTCTGTGGCAGTGGGGAGGCAGGGTGGGGTATGGGATGGAGGGCAGATAAGGTTTTCTCAGGAAAGACAGAAAAATCATTGGGGAAGGCAGTGAAAGGACTGAGAGTGCAGCTGCAAACACACCGGTGAGGGATAACTGCTTGGTGCCCAAGCCTCCTACACAGGGTGAGTGCCTCGGGTGCCTTTGCAAATAGGTTGTGACTCCCTGTGGCCACAGAACATCCACTTATGAAAACAAGTCCTTTTAAGTGTGATGGATACACCCGAATTTCTCTACATTGTAAAACTAGTCAGTGTGTGCAAAACACAGCAGTCCTTATTTGAGAAATGTAAAAAAAAAAAAAAAAAAAAGAATGAAAACAGCATCTAATTCTGTATCTTTCCCCTTCCCCACTTGGGATCCCTTGGCTCATTAGCAGGCTTGCTAATTCTTTAGCAGAAAGCATTAAGGATCAACCCATCAAATATTCAGGGTTTTTTCCAACCTGAACAGCCATATGTGCTGTGAGATCAGCTGCACTCCATCAGCTGATTGAATTAAAACAAGAGCAGAGGTAAATTAGAAACTGTCTGCGCAAGACAAATCCTGTGAAAACACGAAATCCTACCAACCACACTGTCACTGTGAATAAGCATCACAGCCAGCAGACCACGTGTCAATACTTAGAGGGGAGAAAAATCAGTTTCTTAGGGGTAGGTTGTTAGTTCAACAACTGTGAACTGCTGCCTTGTAAATGTTAATGACTGTAAGATCCCACTGGCTTCAGTTAAGCTCCTGGTGGAGTCAGACATGTGAAGAATTACAGAACACAAATATGGTAATCAGACGTATATTTCTAACCACTCATCTTGCTTTCCAAAGCAGAGGGAAAAGCCTACAGGTGGAATGAGACCCACTTTGCTGCTCTGCGCAAGTATAGGCATGCAGATCAAGAGCCACCTCTGTGAGCAGAGCAGTTTGTGGCAGTCTGGGAGGAGGATGAAGAGGTTGCCCTCAGCTCAGCACCTTAATGGGGAAATTCAGATTGGCTTTTGTGACTGAGCCCAGGGGAAACCCCTGAGGAACTTGCAGGGGGAACACAGCAACTGCAGATCGGGGAGAGGAAAGGTTAGAAAACCCAGAAGGAGCCCAGTTTGCTGACACTATCTTTCTTATTCAGTCTCATAGAGTACAGCAGTATTCTGAAGTAATAGAATTGTATTAAAAATGTATCCAAGGAATAAAACATCATTTATTTGCATTGTAATCTTTCAGAAGAACATTCATAATACTGCTTTGCTTCTAGTATCCTTAATTTCAGAGCATCTCAGGCACTATTTTGACTGAAATATACCATTCATTGCTTCTCTTCACCATCATTCTTTTTGTACTTTTTGCTCAAAAAAAAAGAAGAAAAGAAAAAGCATTGGGTGCATTTTCATATTGTGTCATTTCACCCAGTACACTACAACCCAGAAATGTTAAGCTATAGTTCAAGTCAACTAATTCAGTCTCCAATACTCACTTCTTAACGTTGCTCTTCTTAGGGCACCATAACATCCACCTCTGTTGAACATTATCTTTTGCCCAGAGTAGTGGTGGCTGTTCCATCACTGGAGACATTCAAGGTTATGCTGGGCTGGGTTCTGTTCAACTTGATCTAGCTGTAGACATCCCTGTTCTTTGCAGGAGATTTGTATTAGATGGCCTTTAATGGCCCCTTCCAACTCAAATGATGCTATGATTCTTTTCTATAGCAGCTGGGGATCTGAAAAATGTTTATAAATTTGTAAAGGGAAGTCAAATGGATGAGACCAGGCTCTTCTTGGAGGTGTGTAGCAATAGGACAAGGAGCAGTGGCCTAAAACTTGAACATAGGAAGTTCCATACTAACATGTGGAAGAACTTCTTTATGGTAAGGTTGACAGAGCACTGGAACAGATTGCCCAGAGAGGTTGTGGAGTCTCCTTCTGTGGAGATATTAAAGACCCATCTGGACACATACATGTGCGACCTATTGTAGGAAACTTGCTTTAGCAGGGGAGTTGGACTCAGTGATCTCTTGAGGTCACTTCCACCCCCTGCAGTTCTGTGATTCTGTGTGATTTCCCTATGTCAGCTTTCCCCCAGCCAGCCAGGTAGGTACCACTGGCAATGTGGATGGCAGCACCGTGGAACTTCATCAGGCTCTCTGCTTGGATCTTATCCAGCTTTTCAGTGAGAATTTGCAGTTCATGCAGTACCTTATCTTGCTATAGCAAAATTAACAACCATACCAGGGCTACATAGAGATATTTTCGCTTTGTTCACATAAACTGCAATGACTGCAGAATAGGCATACCTTCGTACACTGTAATCACCTGACTCATCACATCTTGGCAGTTTTCAGGGTACACCATCTGCTTGCGGTGCTTTGGCCTTTCTTTGCCTGTTCTCTACTGCCAGTCTCTTTATTACCTCCTTACCCATCCAAAAGGCTGTGGAGATACTCTTCACTTTTCACAACTTTTGCCCCTTATACGTGGCACCAGGCTGGCTTTCTCAGGTCGAGTATTTCTCCAGGTGACCTGTTAGTTGCCATCAGCCTATCTGAGTTGAAAGTGCTCCTCATTTGGGCACCGTGCATAGCACATCCCTTTTTTGCCCATGTTCGCAGAATCATAGAATCATAAAGGTTGGAAAAGACCACTAAGATCATCTAGTCCAACTGTTGACCCATCGTGACCATGCCCACTAACCGTGTCCCTTGGTGCCACTACCCATGTTTCAGTTGTCAGTGAACATTTGTAGCCCACTAATCAAATCCAGATGCGTTGCCATCTCTTCCCTGGCCGTTAGCATGTAGTTTCAAGTACAGAGTACTGTGTAAAATGGCTCTGAAGTACAATGCTAACAGTGATAACATCAGCCAGCTGTTAATTAGTTGTACATCGGCAGACCCCCAATTGCCACACTTGGATTTTTACTGCTCACACTGTTGTTGCTGGAAATGGTGTGTCAAAGCACTTTGAGGTCTGTAGTACGTGCTGTTATGCGTAGTCTGCTGTATGCTGCTTACTGAAACCTTGAACATAATGAATCTCAGTGTCAATGAAAAATACCACTTTAAAAAGGCAAAAACTATAAATAGTTTAGTGGAAATAGGGGATCAAACTAGAAACCCTTATGGTGAAAATAAGACTTACAATAAATGCCACTCAGAGATAACCTCTGCTTCAGTCTCCTGGGTCCTGATGGGGTGCAAGGCACTTTCAGTGACATGAGCCATTCATGTACTGAGGTACTGACATGTTCAAGTACAGCAAAATACATCCTGTTTTGAACCGAATAGGAGGAAAGAGACTCACATTCATTTTAGAGCATAAGTAGCCAATGTGTGATGGATTTGTATTTGGAGGAGGTAGGCTGTTATAAAAGAGTTGGTGACATGCTACCATGCTCATGTGGTGGAATTAATTTTCCAAATTGCTGTTTTGCAGTGAGTGTGTACACCCTGTTATTTGACAAGGCAAGAGAGAATCCAGAATGAATTATCCAGCCTCTCTGCTATACCAAAATAATACAGTAAAATACTTACTAATTTTTCCCTCTGTTTAGAGTGCTTCACAAAGCTGGAAAAGAGGCACCATCACCATCTTGTTCCAATATAGATAAACGATTCCTTGTTATTAATGGCAAAGGGCCAGACAGATCCTCGTTTTGTCTATCCATGCCACAGTTCCTTGGAGGCCAACAGAATTATGCATATTAATACCAGAAAGGATGTGCACTATCTGTCCTAATGAAAGAAGAATAAAATTTGGATAATCATACATACTCGCACTGCTGCGAGCCGGGGGCTTGGTGCCTTCAGCTGTCAGCTTTAGAAAGCAGCCTTCTTTATATCCCTTTGGTAAGATTCACTCAGATGAAGTGAGACCACAAAGGAGACGTGACTTGAGATTAAGGCATCCTCCAATAAACCTTGCGGTGGCAGAGGCTTTCTTCTGCAACGTGTATTTTCCTCTACACAATTTATAAATCATTTGAAAAGGAGTTGTTTTCTTGCTGGTTTTTTGTTTGTTTGTTTGTTTTCCTTGATTAAGCTGGGTATTAAGAAAGCTGAATCACCAGGGCAATGCAACAAGATGCTGTTATATGGTATAGTTTCCACTCAGCCCTGATTTGCCCGGCGGTCATTGAGCCCACAGGGTGACAGCCCTATGGACAGCTCTTACATCATAGAACAACTGATCGGTGGGAACTCTCCCACTACACATCCCATTTTGGTTTGACCCAGGAAATGTGAGCACTCTGTTTATGTCTGAAAGAGGCAGCTTTCCTCGTTTGGGAGCTGAGACAAATATTCTCTTGTTAATCTTGTTTAATCATATTTAGAAGCAACACATGAGTTAAAAGTTAGCTTCACTTGGCAGAAAGACCAATTAAGGAAATTGTGGGAGAAAAGAGGAGCCTGCTAAAAGGAAATTAAATCACTTTCAAGAATATTCCATAGCGATGTCTGTACTAATAAATAAAATGGACTAATAACTGTTCTCTTGCCCTGAGGCCAATCAACATAGCATGGCTCATGTCCAAAGTGCTGAACTCTCTTACAGCCACAAAGCAGAGTGCTGCCTGTAGGGAATGGCCCCTGGGCATGCATGGATTTTGTCTGTAAGACTTGGCCAAGGTCTAAACCATTCTGATGTGAATAATTTAATGATACAGACAATTGTGGGCCAGTGTTCAGGTATGTGGTCCCTCGGTGCATTAGGGTAGCTGTAGTCTAGCTTTTCTGTGCAATGTGCTTCAGCCTTGTACAAAATTTCAAAGACCTTGGAGAATACAGTGCTAGCCACACTGCAGAAGTTGTGATTGGAAATCTTTTAATTCCATGCTTTGACATCTTTTTGCCAATGTAGCTTATTGCATTTAGTTGTTGCTCTGCATTTGAAAATGTGAAAAGTAAAAACTGTTTTTGAAGGGAAGAAAAGAATGTACACAATCATCAGCCTGCGTAATTCTAAGTGCTCCAAGTTAATAGAACGTCTTAAGAGGGATTGATTACTAATCCCATTTTGACCAAACAAATACCATAGTATCTGTCCTTTACGATTAGTGCTAAATGCCATTTATTGTGTTTGGTTGAGATTTGTCACTTATAGAATTACTTTGGACCTGGTGGATTATGAAGTAAAATGCTTTCAGGTGTGTTTCAAAACTGAGGTACTTGGAAAAGATCCAGTTATTTTCACCAACAAATCACTGATATAGCCTTAAATAATGGCATTCTGAACTCTGTCCTACAGAGAGTACCGTTGTATGGGTTATAATGAAGATGGTGATGAACCATCACATTTTTGAAATTTTCTAAAAGGTTCATTTTTGCCTACAGAATTGATTTAATTGAAAATACATATATTTTACAATAACATTGACTGTAGTTAAAATAACCTGGACATAAAAAGGCTTAAATACAAACTTCAGTTGAAAAACATGCAATTTTATATAGAACTTCTAAGCCTGTCACTCTGCCCTTGGGGAAAAGAAGCTGTTCACAGCAATGACAATAACTTGGTGGGAGAGAAAGTGGGCTTCATGCAGTAAAAAAGTTTATTTCCAGCTGTGTGGGTTTTACACATGCTTTTTCTGATGAATCTTATCAAGTTATTTGTTATTTACTCATGATTGCTGAACAAATATCAAACAAATTCAAGACATTATTAATTTTCCTGGCATTACACATACGCATATGCAATGGTTCATTATAACCCTGAGTTTTCAACATATTCCAGTGGAAATATGAAGAACTCTATTAAAAAAATTGTAGACCCTGATCCAACCTTTGTTGACTTCAGATCCTGATGCTGAATTGAGCACCAAAAAGAAAATTACTCCTATTAAACTGAGTAAACATTTTCTTCATTTATCTGAGTGGCTTTTTTCTGTCAGTGAAAACTATTTTTTTTTCTAATAATGCCAGCTCTTAGAAACTTAATGAGTATTAATGAAAAGCTGGAATAATTTAGCACGGACCAAAAGAGGGTAATTTTCCTTAGACATTTTGTTAGTACAAACTGAATCCTAAAAGGCCTATTCTCCTTGCGGTTTGGCAGAATAATTCTCATTATAGTCAACAGAAGCCAGGTATATATGCATCAGTAGCAGAATAGACTGCTAAATATAGTTGCTGCCGTGGCAGCTAGTTCCCTCTCTTGTTCATCTGATGCAGAAGCTGAAAGCTGCAGCAGCCTCACAGTGCACAAAAAGAGGAGACAGATAATTTTTTTTCTGGGAAACGGGACATGAGCTCCATTTCCAGGCTCTTTAGACCTTTCCTAAGTGTATGGACAGTCTTCAGCCTGCTGTGTTTGGGCCCACCAGTGCCAACGCATGGGCAAGCTTCCCTTAGCCGGAGGAGTCCACCAACATTTGTTGTATACCTCACATTTCTGACATGGTTAGTGTGCGCAGTGGTGATGGGCTGATGGTTGAACTTAATAGCCTAAGAGGTATTTTCCAATCTTAATCTTCAACTCTGTGATTTTCTGTAATACGTGACCATTGTTGCAGGCAGGCATGCAAGTAAGTTCTGCAGTTGTTCCAAAACAATAATTCAGTGGGTTCTGTTTTTTTTCCCCCTTTTAGCTAGAGAAATGGTGTACATGTCTAAACAAAGCAACAAAAGATATGCACACTTTGCCTTGCCTAAATGTTCTTATAGATTTTTGCTGCCACTCCTCAGCTCCCTTGCTCCATATGTGACATTTCCACCCAATATTCCAGGCTGAGCTGTCTCTCCCTGTCCTGTCCTTCTGGATAGCAGCCTCTTTCATCCCGCATGGTGTCTCCCCTCTAAGAGAGCTGCCCCCAGGCTGTCTCCTCCCAAACAAGCTGCCTTTGTCTCTGGATCCCTGGGGGCTCACCGGAGTCACTTAGACTCTGTGATTTTTTTAAGACTTGGGATTAGTATCTGATATTTTTCTCTTCTTGTTTGGGATTTTCCACTGTCTAAATCTAGCCCCCTGTGGAGGGGCAGGAAAAAAAAATAAAAAGGCCCTTAACGTTTACTTTTCCTTGGGTAAGATCTGTACAGGTGCTGATAGTATTTAGCTATTAACCTGTTCATGGGCAGGTGTTAAATTATTTTCCTTGTCTTCATAGTACCCAGAGTATAAAGCATTCCACAGTAAAAAACAGCCATAAGGAATTCATTAATTATACATAGGCAGATTCCCCAAATCATCAAATGGACCTTTCTGTAAAGGATACTCAGTATCAGTTATTGTTTCAGTGGAGTGTATACCTTTCTGTATTTTGTCATTTAAGCTTTCTTTGACATTTTTTTTCCCTTTCTTCTTCTTCTTCTTTTTTTTTTTTTTTTTTCTTTTTGCAGTAATTTCAGTGAGCTCTGATTTAAAACAGTTCAGTAGGAATCTCCATTTTTACCCTTCTCTCTGTGCCTCTTTGCCAGCAGAATGCACGCAGATTGGATGGACAGGGAGAGGGAGTTCTGAGCTAAAACATAGACCCAGAGTCTTTGGTCCTGGAATGCTATCTCTTGCACCCGTGATGCTAGGGAAGAGGTGAGCCCATGCCAGGCTGCCTGTGCCTTGGGCACTGTCACATAGCCCCTGGCACCGTTTCTCACTGCAGCAGCTTTGCAGACACGCACGGCTGCAAGCTGAGCTTGAGAATGTCCGTTCTTAACACGCTTCACTTGGCAAAAGCTAATTCAGAAGTCATATGGCACGGTAAAAGCCATGCCAGCTAAATAGTGTATGCAAGTACTGGCAAGCTTAACATATACAAAAATGGGCTGGTGCATGACTCATCTTGTTCTGTCTCTTCAAGGGCCAGTAGGACCTTTATTCTGGCCAAGAGCCATAGGACTGGTTATCACTGCAGACATCCTAGGAGCCTTGCAGGGTTTGGGGCCAGTAAGAAGTACCCAACAATAACCATAATTATACGTTCCATTACCATGTGAATATCCTCAATTTTTCCACAGAACCCGCTCTTGCTAAATTTTAAGGCCGTATGTCATCCTGAGTGTAAGTTTTCCTACAGTAATCATAAGATTGGATCTTCCAAGTAAAAACTCAGGAGTCTTTGAAAAACAAAGCAAGGATTTTAAAGCACTGCTGTCTTGGAAAACACGTTTTTATGGAGTTCATGTCCCAAGAAAATAGCATTTTAAGAATCCTACAACTAGAAGTGTGTTAAACTACATGAAAATGGAGCATTCTGTGAGGCAAAGATAAGGGCGATTAAAAAGTGTAGCTGGTCGTACACCTATCCACCCTAGCCATTCCTAACCATCTCACGTCTGCTCTGTGGCTGTTTCTGAATCCAGATGGCTGCAGGGTCATTCCAGCCAAGCACTGCGCTATGTCTCTGGTGTGCAACAAGTCTGGCTCCAGCAGTGAATCACCTTCATGGTGCCGCCTGCTCTAGCTCGCTGACTTCAGAGTTCAACGTTCAGGCAGCGAGCTTCAGCACTCCTTGCAAAACAGACACAGAAAGGGCTGGTGAAATCCTTATTGACGCTGAACTCTGTGTTCTTTCTGAGCAGAAGGGATGCATGAACCTGCTGGCAGTTCTAAAAAGCGAAACATGTTATAAGGATCTGTAGAATTAAATATTTTGTTCAACAGAGCACAGCTGGACCATCTGATTCTAGTGAAACAGTTGGTTCCCAAGAGGTACCTCTCATCTCATGTCTGACTGTGTCCTACCTGTATAGCAGGATAGCAGCCCTGAGTGCATCAACACATGCAAATTTCCTGCACTGTCATTTCAGCTCAAAAAACCAAAACCCTACATGCATGGGTTGAAGGGAGTCATGATATAGTTCAGCTGCCTCTCATATCTGGACGGTGGGAGGACAGGGAAAGTGGAGAGTGATGCACAACACTTCAGGGAATTTGGACTAAGCCAGAAACAAACGAACCTGCTCTAGAGCTATCAGATGTTTAAGTAATTTATCCCTTTATTAAAGTAATTTATGTTAAATAGTAACATAGAAGTAAGATTCCAGACAACATATAGAATGTACCACTTCAAAATTAGAGTTTCTTCTGTTCGCAATAATAACTGTAAATTCCTCAGTATCACGGAGACTATTTAAGGTCACAGTTACCACAGCATATTTAAAGAATGTTCAGACCATTTGTGTCTGCCACTTACATTCTGATTGTCTGTCTGGAGGCAAAGCTCCTCGTTTTAGCATGTAATGAATAAAATGCACAAGTGGAAGGAATCAAGATAATGAATTTGTGGGATAATTTTACTAATTATCTTGTTGCTGATCATAGAACCAAGCCACTGCAGGTCAATCCTGCCACAGCTATTAATATGCAGTGCCTAAAGCTGTTCTTGTAACATTTATTACTCATCTTGCTATCTCTACACAAGTCGATAGATTTCTATTAAATTTCTAAAAGTGAAGTCACTAACAAGTTCCTTGTTCTAAGTGCAACATGTTAAATTATACGAGTTCACCAAAATGTAAAGCAAATGAGAGCATTTAAACTAAGATGTTTTTTACTACATGAGTGTTAAGTGATGAGAGGAGATGAAATTTATCTCACCTTGTTGTAGTTATTTGATGATAGGTATCTAATCTACATTATTAATTTAATCTCCCCATGTCACGGGAGAAAGGATGGGACAAATTGTACTCTGGAGATGTCTCTCTCCCTACTGACTACAGAGGGATTCCAATCAATTGACTGAAATGGGCCATGAGCATTTTTATGACTAAAGCTAAGAGGGATGAAAGCTTTTTTGCTGTGTAGAGGTAAATGGGAAATTTTTCTACAGCAGCAACAAAACGAAACAAGTAATAGTACCAAAAGATTACAATTGCATCCCAAACCATCTGGTTGACAGTGCTTAGAAGAAGAAAACTGGAGAACACAAGCTTAGAGTCTATAATGATCTTCTGCCTTAGGAAACAGCTCAAGAACGTGAGAAAGCATAAATTAGAGTGAACCACCGATATCCCAAGTGTAGCAACATGATAGACAAGCTTGGGAGTCATGCTAGGATGCTCATTGTGGCTTTAGGATAAAGGAATAAACGTGAGGATGAAAAAATATCAGGTTAAAATACACGCAAACAAAGGCAAAAGCAGACGCACTACTGTGGAAGTGACCAGTGGAAAAAAGATCTTGGATCCTACTTCTTTCTTCTACACCTCAGAAAACCAAAAGGACCTCAGAGATGGAACAGTGTTGGGTCACTGTCCAAAGCCCTGCAGAGCTGGCTCCCTAACTTCATTCACCACCAAACTGAAACCTTTTCTGCTGTGTCCTCCCCACACCTCCCAGCCCTGAGAAAGCAGCACAGCAGCCCTGTCTCTGTACCCTCATTCCTGTTTCATCCTAACCAGCCTCTGGAGCTACCCAGTCTCTGCCCCGCTCAGCACTTGCTGGAGCAGACGTAGATCTCCAGCCTGTAGTCCTTGACAGTGCCTATGTGATGGAGGGCACTGTAACGGGTATGCAATTTTTGCTAAGAAAATAATAAAAACCCTCCCAAAATATCCTTTCAGGATGCTCCTGAAGCAAGATGAAACACCATAAAGTTTTTGATAACTAAATCCATTTGGTGTTTTATCTTTTCCCTCAAATCATTTTCCTTAATATTATACAAAACTACAGCACAATAAAAAACAATAATGGTCAGGCACTTGGCTTAATAAAAGAGTCTTTTGAACTGCTGTTATAGCGGAGAAAAGAGGTCAGCCATTTCAGCATAGATCTTACAGTTAGCTGGAAATATTTGTAATATTAACAGAAAAATCAAAGCTGTTTCTCTGCCAACCATGCTGCAAATAAGGATGCTGCAAATAAGGACGTTAGAAGCCCCAGAGGGCCACACTTTAATAAGCCAGTCATCTAAAGCACTGTTGCAGACAACCAGAGGGTACAAAATAACCCAGACCAGAAATGATCTGACTGCAGAGAGAAATTGGAAGGCAACAGGTTCTCTCTAGACAACTGGATAAAAACCTAGATGGTTTTGAAAAATAAGCATTTATCATGCTGCCTTTTTAGTTTCTGTTTCATGTTCTGGTTGCGCTTTTCTATTCCATAGATGTTCATCAGAAGCATTAAAAGCAGAAATCAAGTGCTATTTGCAGGTTTTGTTTTGGTTATTACATGAAATTGAGAGCATACTGTGCTATAAATAAAAGCTTGCAAGTAAATTCCCAGCATATTAAAACCTGCCTAACAGGAGATTAAGATGGTCTGAAGTCACTGACTCAGATCATAAACAGTGCGCTGTTAGCTGCAATGATTAATCACTTTGGTACAAAAGAAAAGAGGAAATTTGTTAAAAAATAAGCAGGGGGCACGATGCTAACTCTGGGGCCAAGCTGATTGGCTGTTTAATAATGTATAACGAAGTGCGTGCCAGATAAAAAGCAACTCACGTGCAGCTGGCAGAAATGAAATGGCATTAGGCAAAGTATTTGTCTAGCTATGAGGCTATTTAAGAAACTACTGTATATTAATGTAATGTCTATCAAAGCATTTCAAATTAATTTTTGCTGATAGGAACCCCATAAATAAAACAGGATGTATGCGTTCTATATAGATGCGCTCACACGTATAATGATACACATATATACATATTATACATTATAAATACTACTTTGAGTTGCATCTTTGCACAATTACCGTATGTTATTAGCAATTATTCAGGTTAATTAAATTATCTTCAAACTCTTATTTTAATTGTTACTCTGTGCGAGAGTATTCTGAATAATCATTACTTCGTTTTGATATAGTAATATTTTTTCTGTAACAAGATTTGGCAAAAATCTATAGCAGAGAGGAGAGAGAAGTGCACTGATGTGACACCCCTGATACATTGCTGGCTTTTAACATCTGAAAGCTGTCTGCCAAGCTTTTGCTGCCATTTGAATGCGCCAGCTCAGCAGCGAACATGGGGAGCCAGACAGCAATGCTTACACCTCGTGCTTTTCCATCATCATTCAGTTTTTAAGACAGCTGTGGCTGGGGGGTTCAGCTCATGGGGAAGTCCAGAGGCACATGTTTGTGCATCTGGGTGCAGCATGGACCTATTTTTAATATAGTGACAGCCTGAAACAAAACACCTGGCTAAAAATCCTAAGGCTGTCCCTCTCCAGGCCTATGGTCTAACCATCAAGTTGGAAATGTGACCTGTTGTGCCTTCTTGGCCTCCAGCTTGGGCTTTTATGCCTCGCCAGAGGTCCAGCTTCAACAGGAAAGAGTGGGCAACATGTCCTCCCAAAATTCAGTGTAGTCTGAAGGTCTCTTGGGAAGCAGGAGCCATGCTATGTTGATGAGGGCCTGTGAAGTCCCTTCTCCTGGGATGGGGACTATTCAGTCTTTCTTCATCAGCACTGCTCCATCTATAGGCCCAGGTGCTAATCACTGGGCTGCTTTCTGGCCTCCTGTGGAAGGCAGAACCCTTCCTATGTTCACGAGCATTTCTGTAGCTCCCTTTTCCACGCATCAGGTCATCCACCATGTGGAAAAAGCAGCCTTGTTTAAAGGGTGCAACATTCATTTAGGGGACAGAAGTTAAAGGTGAGCCCCAACACTTTATAGGACATCTGTGAGCTCATGGTGTCCAGGAGAGGCAAATGTGAAGGCTGAAAACTTATCAGCTTTTTGGTCAACCTGTTCATAGAATTGTGGAATCATTTAGGTGGTTGAAAAAGATCATCAGGTCCAACCATCATCCTAACACTATGAAGTCCCATCACTAAACCACGTCCCTCAGTGTCACATCCATTCGTCTTTCCAATGCCTCCAGGGATGGTGACTCCAGCACCTCTCTGAGCAGCCTGTTCCAATGCCTGACCACACTTTGCATGAAGAAATTCCTCCTGATATCCCATCTAAGCCTCCCCTGGTGCAAATTGAAGCCGTTTCTGCTCGGCAAAGTCAGCACAGAGGGAGCAACCCAAAAGCAAACTTCTAGGTGGACACCGAGGTCACTCTGAGCAGCACTGAATGGCCTCTCTGCACTCCTCACTCCCTCCAATAAATATTTCAAGGGCTATGCTGTTTGGCATCATTACATAATAAGCGGTATCACTTTGCCGTCACGCTGTCCTATTCTTGTCACTCCACAGCAGAAGCAATCAGCTGATGCCAGGCGGCATGCATTTGGAGGAACAGTGCTCGTGCAGATTGGCAGTTGTGTGCATTTCTGGAATTATCAACAACAGTTAGTTTCTGTCACCGCTTACTAAAAACATGGCACAGCTACTGAAATAAGTGAGCACTTAAGGGAAACCCAGACCTTTTATATCTGCCACTTATTTCCTGATTATCTTCCTGGAGGTCAGGCCCTTCATTTTGACACTTAATGAATAAAATGCCCACGTTGCAGGAAATGGGATAATGAATTGTGAAAAGACATAATCAGCAATGACTAAATAATTAAGGGAATTGAAATGTAGAGTCATGTGGGAATGTATTAATAATAACATGATTTTTCCATATGCTAAAAAATTCTGCCTGTTTTTAGAAAATCAGTCATCACACATGCTCTGTGGCAAAAAAAAAAAATTAATGTAGACTAATAGGAACTGTAATTAGATGTTCTGCTTTTAAACAGCTGAATAAAAGATGAAATCATATAGAAAGTATATTTAGATACAAGCCAGAAAGTAAACTGATTATTATTCATAGTGCTGTTAATAGGAGCCATAATTTATGCATCTAGTGGGAATCATGTTAGGCAATTAGGAAAGGGAGTCACACTTGACTTCCCTTCATGCATTTACATATTTATATATTTTTCGATATATCACCAATGTTTCCAACTTTCTGGTTACCTTTAATCCAAAGCACTACTTGGGATAATACCTTCTGGAGAGAAATTCTCTGCTGGAGTCCAAAGTTGGCCTTCAGTTAGATTAAAGAAAATTGCACTGGTTCCTCTATGATCATCTTTGTCTCCTGACATTGGACTTCTGCAGGTCCCCTGTATGACATGAAGATTGGCATCTTTTAATTTCTGGCAGCACTTTACCTTCAAAGGCCATTGACAGAGGTGATGGCTGCCATCAGGTTGGACTAGGCCGCTCCTGCTGCCTTTGCCTGGATCACCCTTAGCCCGCTTACTGGAGACCCCAGTGCAGTGCTCAGTCTCTGTGCTCTGCTCCTAACAAAACCTGGGATCCAATAACCTACCAATCCCCTTCATCCAAAGATGAGGATTTCTGTTCTGGTTGAAGTTGCCATGTTTGTGGAACCTTTAGCCCTTCATATATGTTTAATTCTTTCAGCAGCTCAAAGCCAGGATGATTTATGCTTATTATGTGCAACAACACGAATTTTGCTTTCATCCAAAGGTGTCCTGGTACCTAATCCCATGCTAATGCAATCTCTCCATGATCCAATAAAATATGGGTCAGCCCGAGAGGGCAGCATGGCCAGATATGTTTGAACAGATGGCTGGATGGAGGAACAGAGCTGCCACAGTTTGCTCAAGGTAAAACAGCAAGTCAGTGGCAGAGAGAAGATTAAAATTCAAAGCATGAGATCAACAGAGGATTAAGGGCCACGTTCATCTGCTTCATTTCCAGACGTACCTCAGAAGATCTGCAGGTATCTCTGGGTGGAAATATTCAGCTCATGGCTCTCAGCAAGGAGAGGCAGGGACGCTCTCTGGGGGTAAGGAGAAGACCCACAGGGCCCTCACTGAGAGGTAGACCAGGAGCTGGGAGGGGGACCGCTCCTACCATGGCGGCTGGGCTGCAGGGCTGTTTCACAGCTCACCTGTGACCACGTGTGCTGGGTACCAAGGCAGGGTCAGACCCTGAGCCACATGTCCACTCCCCATATGCCAAAACCCGGGTACTCCCAGCCATGCCTGACATGATTCCCAAAGTGTTACCAGTCCTAAACTTTGTTTCTTCCTGGACTCTTCATTTCTGGCTCTGCTAAGGCTCTGCTAACACACCGCTTCGCTAGCTGTGATGCTTCCTGGGAGCACATAGGTGCGTTCCCAGGGTGTGGGATGCTCTTTCCCCCTCACCCCTCCTGGAAACCAGGATCTGACGTCCTTGCACGGCCACCTGGCTGCAGGGTTGCATTTTGGCTGCAGATCATCTCCCATAATTGGGCTGGCGAGCGCTGCCCTGCTGCCGCTGGGGGCTGGTGCCAGCTGCTCCCCCCACTGCCCAGGCTGCAGATGGCCCTACCAGCGCCCACCGACAGCCCTCTCTTTCGTCTGTCCTGCCACCAGCAGCACTGCCATCCTCTTCGCCTTCCAGTTCAGGTGCATTAAGCTACAAGGAAGAGAAAAAAAAGCAGTTAAAAGGAGCAGATGCATTCCCATGCATTCCAATAACGCCATTTTTTATCAGACAGTGGGTGGTTTTAATTCACCCTTCTTAGCCATCCACAGCGTGTTTCTCCCCCCCCCCCCCCCCCGCACTGGCATTGCATAGGTCTGGCTCATTACGTCTGCTCTCCGCAGCAGCGCGATACCTTGGGATGGATTCTGCAGGCTTAAAATAGAAACATTCCTGCTTGCTATTGCTGATGTATCATTGGGTAATCATTAAATAAATTCGGTGTTTTACTGCATTAACAAAAACACATGATTGTTTAACAGAGTATATTACAGAAGATGGAGGCTTTAATGGTCTCTATGGATTTTTAGTTTGTAAGAGTACATTATGAAGCTGTCTTGGTAGGGTGCTGTTTTCATATGTGAAAGAAGTTACTGGCGTTATACATCATTTTTATATCTTGTTGCTAGGCAACATATCATAGTGCAGTTATTGCAAAGGTGTCTGCTTCCTCGTTAAAAATCTTCATGTTGCTCCTTAATTCTGCAAAATTAGCTCTGTTATTGATCTCATCCTGCTTCCTCAGATATCCATTGATTGAGAGTTCATCCATTAGGTTTTGGAGAAATAGAACAGTTTCCTATTAACCGAATTTGGGGTCAGAACCTCAAGCATATGCATTAGTGCTAATCTGTAGTTTCCCCGTTTGTCACGATTTGTTTTCATGCAGGGAGCTGTGTGTTTCTGTTCACTTGGGATTCAAAATCAGAGAAGTAATTTGGGTGGTGGCGTATTTATGATCTCTGACAGCCAAGCTTAAATAAACCAAGGCAACAAAAGCAGAGGCTACCCCAGGTGTGCGGGGAAAGGTCTGAAAAATCCCTTTAAAACTCACTGCTTCCTCTCTGCAAGATAATGCGCGGTTCCTGCTTTCAGCACCCTTCTGTTCCAGTATTTCTCCCATTCATCATCGCACCTCCCAAGCTTCCTTCAGTTGGAGAGAGCTGTCTGCCAGGGCCATATGTGCTCCCCAGAGGCAGGGGTGGCTCTGGCACGTGTCCCCCCAGTGGCTCATGCGGAGCGAGGGCACGTGGTGAGGCTGCCAGCTCCACGCTCTGCTCCAGCACGGGGGGAGCCGGGGGCTTCCGCAGACCTCCGTGTGCAGCAAATGGCTCTTTATTATCTTCATCCCTCATGCCTTTGTTACTAGCATATTGTAATTACTTTCATTAACCAGGCTTAATGCAGCAGCGGTTGGTGTAGCTACTGTTCATTTTGGGGCAAATAGTACCGTTATAATATCAGGCTTTAATTAAGCCATTTTGGATAAAAGCTGGTGTGCTAAAAGCCTCTAAAAATGCTGTTCCGCGGTACACACCCACACAACAACCGGGAAATCAGTGAGGTTTCATCTAGCCTCTCTCTTGGAAGATGTAATATGGCATGTGCTGTTGGGGCAGTTATTTCTAGAGGTATGTGCTCCAGAGGAGAGGGGTGTGAAGGAAACATGAAAGAAGTTTGTTACCTCACAGTCAATCAGTCTACTCCCTTTTAAAAAAATCTGCAAATAATTCTGGCAGTGTTTTAAAACTGACGGTTATGTGTTCACGTTTGAATTTCACACCTGGAGCACTCTGGGCATTCTCTCAACAGCAGCAAGGTTCAAATCCCAGAATCACAGCATCGCGGGAGTTAGAAAAGACCTTTGGAGATCACCGAGTCCACCCTGCTGCAAAAGTGGTTTCCTGAAGTAAGTTACACAGAAAAGTGTCCAGGCAGATCTGGAGTGTTTCCAGACAAGGAGACTCCACAGCCTCTCTGGGCAGCCTGTTCCAGTGCTCCGTCATCCTCACAGTAAAGAAGTTCTTCCTCCTGCTCAGATGGAACTTCCTATGTTCCAGTTTGTACCCATTGCCTCTTGTCATGTTGCTGGGCACCACCAAGATGAGCATGGCCTCATCCTTTTGACACCCGCTCTTTAGATATTTATAAGCATATTTATAAGCCCCTCAGTCTTCTCCAGGCTGATCAGTCCCAGGTCTCTCAGACTTGTTTCCCCAACTTGCTTCCCTGGACTCAGAAGGGAATGGTCAGGGTGGCCTCACAGCAGCCTTCTTTTTCCTCTAACTACAAAATATGCTTTTAACATTTGAGTCTCAGGATCATACAACACCTTTAAAACAGTTTCTCCAACATTTCTGAGGCAATAACTAGTGAAAACTCTACATTTTTTCCCCCTGCACTAGATCTCTGGGCTATGACATGAAAACAAGAGTTTTGGTACATCTGAGAAGTCTGGCCAGACTATCTCTAAATCTTCTTTCTTTGATTGCTTGTGTCGGAAAATCTTTTTCTTCCTCAGGATGCTCAAGAGAAGATAATCATCTCCAGCTAACCCTGATAGTAGTGAGTGATGAATATCCAACCTGACCAGCTTGGACTAATTCCTTTTTCCCCCATCTTTGATGTCTCTGAGGCAACGCTGTTAAAACAGATGCAACTCACTGTAGCACAAGGTGTGTTGACAGAGAAAAGAGCCTTCTTTACGTTTCAGTGTCTGTTTATCCATGAAGTCTTTTTTTTATCAGGGAAGTTTTGCCACCTTGACTCTTTTTAGTTGCTTTGGTCTACATGAAAACCACTGCAAAGTTGATGGCAACACTTCATGCCCAATGAAGTCTTTTTTATGTTTAATGGTTGATTGTTTAATTCATGGAAAATTTCCACCATAGATAAGTTGGCTCAGTTAAACACATGTTGTTTCTCCATGCAAAAGGCAGAGAAAAGTCTCTCTTAACCCACATTCACATTAAAGAATTAACCAAGACAATTCACCCGAGTCCTGGGGAACAGGACTCCATTTCCATTTCCATTTTGTCAAGGAGATGCATCTTTCAAGACAATGCATATTTCTTGCTGCCACCCACTGATCATAGAATCAGAATCATTTGAGCTGGAAAGAACCTCTGAAGGTTATCAGGTCCAACTCTCCTGCAGTGAGCAGGGACACCTATAGCTAGATCAGGTCCTGACCTTGAGTGTCTTCAGGGACGGGGTATCCAGCGCATCTCTGGGCAACCTGTTCCAGTGCCTCACCACCCTTATTGTATAAATGTAAATCTCCCCTAGTTTAGTTTGAAACTATTTCCTCTTGCTCTGCTGAAGAGTCTGTCCCCTTCTTTCTTACAATTCCCCTTTAGATACTGAAAGGCCACTCTCAAGTCTCCCTGGAGCTTTCTCTTCTCTAGGTTCAGCAGCCCCAGCTCTCTCAGCCTGTCCTCACAGGAGAGGTGTTCCATCCTTTGGATCATTTTTGTGGCCCTGATAAGGTCTGTAAAATCCATCAACTTCGCTTTTCAGGGCTCTACAGAGATTTGTGGATGAAGAAAATCTCTGTGATCAGGGAGAGACATATTGCCAGCTTCTGTTTGCTATGCACTTCAATAAAAATACAGGATGTTTTACTCCATAAAATTATCTGCTTCCCCACTGGATCTCTTGATGCCCATAATTCTTAGAAAACTCTAGTAGTAGGCTGGATCAGGGCGATTTTGTTTCTCCAGTGTGATGAATCTGCCAGACCTGTCTGTTGCCATTCTGCGAATCTTCATCTCTGAGAACCAGAGCCAAATTTGATACTTGGTGCCAGCCAGCATCTGATAGTCCAAGGTTTTCTTGAAAACGCTCTTCAAGATATCTTAGTGCCTAGTGAAGAACCCTCTACAAAGCTAAATGCAAGAAGTGTATGGTCTGGATCGCTTCCCAGTTGTTTGCCCTCTGATCAGCTCAGTGAAAGCACATCTATCAGCTTTTTGTTGCAGCCCAACAGCAGGGTCATATCTGCTCATGTTGTGATGGTTTTGGCCTTGACACTTTCACTGCAGTCAGTTTTGCTGGGAAACGAAATAAAAGGAACACTGAGTCGATCTGCAGCTTCAACCATGGGGCCATTTGCTTGCATCTATTTTTATATATTGTCAAACATAGCGTTTGTTGGCCCTTTCTTTTCTTGACCCAACTTATCAACAGTTGGATAGGATATAGAGGTAGATGATGCCTCTGATTAGCCCACTTGTTAAATGCACTGTGATATTTCTAACAAAAACAAATAAAAATCGCAAATATGCAAATAGCAGTTGGGCTGCCAAAATAGTGGTATGTAATCTTGCTTCCATCTATTTTTTCCTGTCTCTGCATCCATCTTGAGTTAACTGAGACAGGGGAGGTTTAGCTTGGATATTAGGAGGATGTTTTTCAGACAGAGGGTGGTGACACACTGGAACAGGTTGCCCAAGGAGGTTGTGGATGCCCCATCCCTGGAGGAATTCAAGGCCAGGCTGGATGTGGCTCTGGGCAGCCTGGTCTGGTGGTTGGTGACCTTGCACATAGCAGGGGGATTGAAACTAGATGATCATTGTGGTCCTATCCAACCTGGCCATTCTATGATAAGATTCATCTCATGTATTTAGGCTGCCAGCTGCTTGGGGCAGGAGCACAGCATGTGTGTAGAGCACTTTGCTAAGTGTGTCCAGAACATAACTAATCAATACATAACTAACCAATACCTCTGTTCATGATTATCACATCCCAAAGTGAGACTATTTGCAGACAGTATGTATTCCCAGCTGAGAGGAGAGCTTGTTCTTTGTTTGCCAAGGTACTGAGACCTGCTTTTTAATATTGTTTACTCATTTACTTCTCCAAGATCTCAATTCCAGTTGCTAAAAACAAAGACTAACACTGGTAAAGTTGTCCTCCATTGCTCTTTGGGTAAGATTTCTCCTATCACATCTGGATTTAAAATGCTGCTTGCTTGCTACTAGGAATGAGGTCTCTATGGGTCAGCACGTGGAGGAGCAGAGCAGTTTCCTCAGAGCTAACTGTGGTTCATAACAAAATATTTTCCACACAGACTCCACAACCAACCTCTCTTCCCTGCCAACTCAAGTGCCCTGGTACACCTTACTGGTGAAGGTGCCAAGTTGTAAATGGCATTCCCACTCCAACCTTACCACTGGAGCTCCTGAAAGGGTCTCCATGCAGAAGATGCACCTGGGTCTACCTCAGATGTTTCTGCTGTAGAGGAAACCAGTGTATCATGCACAATAAACTTGCCCCTGGAGCAAAATCTGTGTGGACAGCCTCTCTTCAGGAACCATAGTTAACGTTGGGTAGGCTACCTTTTTTCCCCCTCATTCTGTAATTAGACTTCACAATTATGTAGTTTAATCTAATTAAAGTAATGATGCAATTATACAATAATTGATACATAATCAACATGCAAAAACCTGCATAAGTATTATTTAACCAACAGAGGAAATTCTAGATGAACCTTTTCAATCTCTTAAAAGTATATCATTTTAGCAGACAGCTCAAGGGAGGGATTTGGCCTACTCAGGCATTTTTAAATCCTTAGTGCCACCAGTAATATCCTATTTTACTATTCCTGAGCAACCCGCTTTCACTGACTTCAACAGGAGCTGCCTCTGAGCACCCATAGACACAAGTAAAGCCTCTGAAAGCCTCACCACAAGTATCTCATTCAAAGATAGCAGATCGCTTCAAAGCAATTTCAGGAATGCCTAATACTGGATTGCATACTATTAGAGATTATAAAAAAAAGAATTCTCATTGTCAACTACATTGTCAACAAACTTTACCACTTAAGATCTCTTGTAAAAAGTAAACAAAAATTACTTCTTTATTATTCAAAATAACTGTGCAAAATGAGCACCACACGTATGCGTTATGCTTACAGATGCATAAACAAGGCTTGACCTTTGCACACATCCAAGGTCTCATGCACCAAAATCATCAGAACATGCACGTGGCGTGGATGCGGGAGTCCTCACTCTAATCATGGAATTGTAGAATCATAGAATGGCTTAGGTTGGAGAGGACCTTAAAGATCACCCAGTTCCAACCCCCTGCCATGGACAGGGCTGTCCCCCACCAGCTCAGGCTGCCCAGTGCCCCATCCAACCTGGCCTTGAGCGCCTGCAGAGATGGGGCATGAACAGGAACCTATTTTCCTGTATTGGCTTATTTTTTTCCTGAAGCAGATAGACTGAGAAGCCTGTGTTTCATTGTATAAGGATGTTAGCTGTATCTGTAACAGCCAAAGACCCATGTTCTGAAATGACATCAGAGACTTGGGGGCTTGGCTGATAAGAAATGGGATTTCTTCTCATCCTTGGATAAAATTTCTGTTAATGCAGTCTCTGTCTCCTTACTGCTGTGCTGTGAACTGTGTATCCTTTATGGCTTTTCCCACCTGTGATTTGGCTGAACATCAGTGATATTTTAGCCTTGTTTTGGAAAGCACTGTGGAATCAAATTCATGCACATTTGTATAACGCTCTATATTTAATCCAGTGAGTCTGGATGCATGATAAAATGAGAATGCCCTGTCCCTTTCTTTATCTCTGTTGCATAACTCATGCTGTAAACCAGGTACGTTATCCTGTGAGACACTATATGGCAAGTTTGTTGGAAATGCTGTGTAGCTGTGTTGGTAAAACAGAAATTTCAGAGGAAAACGTGAATGTTCCCTGATAAGCAGTCACTTGGGCTTTTCCTGTTGTTGTTTTTATTTGCATGATTTGCTACTAAGGATCTAGCTTTAAGTGTTATTACCCATATGTGCAGAAGTATAATTTTGATTTGATCCATATTCTCTTTAATGTTGAAACTGTTGAAAAAAAACCTTTTTCAATTTGGTTTCAAATTCAGACATGATGGTTTTACAGTTATCTTTTAATTGTCAATATTCATATTGCTAGTATAAGTGTTTGTGTTGTCAGCCATAATCTTCTTTTTCATGATAGACACTGCAAATGTGTAAAAAAAGCATACAACTGAACAGTTGCTTGTTCATGTTGGTATAAATTCATTTCTGTCTACAGAAGTCAAAGAGGTCTTGCACATCTGTCCCACAATTTCCAAGCTTTACAAGAACTCACAGGTGCTTAGGTGACCCCCTGATCACAGCCAAGGGTCACATAGAGAGCAACTTTGTCTTCGACCATTTTTGTTCCACACCTTTGGTTATACCTAAAAGGTGTGATTGCTTCATAGACAGAAAAAGGCCATTCACCTGCCATTCTTAGCTGAAATTTACTAGTTCCTCCTGGTAACAGACATTAGGAGAAAAATCAAGATAAACACAGCCACAAGCTACAGAGAAACTCAGCAAGCACACCACTCACTGCACGTACTTGCAAGCAAAATAAATAAATGTTGTTATATAAATAAATATTCCATGAAATAATTCAGCATAAAAATCTAATGCCCAGGTATTTTACAGCTCTGCCTACGTTTGTTGCTGAGGTCTCTGTAACGCAGCTCACAGGGAACGCCACACCGCTCATTTTCATAGAATCACGAGCATAACGGAACAGTTTGGGTTGGAGGGGACCTCACAGCCCACCCAGCCCCAACCCCCTGCCATGGGCAGGGCTGCCCCCCACCAGCTCAGGCCACCCAGGGCCCCATCCAAGCTGGCCTTGAGCACCTCCAGGGATGGGGCACCGCAGCTTCTCTGGGCAGCTGTGCCAGCGCCTCACTGCCCTCTGAGTGAAGAATTTCTTCCTAACATCAAACATAAATTTCTTCTCTTTTCATTTAAAGCCCTTCCCCCTATCTCTCTAGCCATTCCACCAGTCTTTGTCTGCATCACTTCAGCAGTAAACTCACTCATATTTGGCATAGGAACTTGAGCTGCATTTAACAGCAGTTTGGTAATTCTGATAGGCTGGGAGCTGCTGTCTCTGGTCAAGATGCAGAAACAGACAGAGTACAGCTGATCTCATATTGCTGAGTGTGATTTAAAGGGAAATCTTTGAAAGAAGTATAACTGCCTGAATTACTACTCTTTTATATGTTTTTAAATGAGAATGTAAAGGCCAAGGGCATTTTTTCCTATTTAATACCATTAAATCCATCATTAAATCTCTCACTGAACACTGGCTGAATTTAATGGTGCCCTGAAGTGCCAATGCTGATGCTTGACTGTGTTAATATTGTTGTATATACAGATACAATAAATAACACTTAGCTAAGATAGTATTAGCAACCATATTGGGTGCATCAATACAAATAGCTGTACTAATGAGATTAAGCATCAGAAACCAATGGCAATGTGAATCTAAGCACTGGGGCTAAAATATGGATAGGGATTCAACACATTGAACCTATCAATAAAACCAAACAGACTCTACTAAAAGCTTTACTGCTAGTTGGCATTAAAGGTTTAATTTGAAAGTACAGTTTTTATCTTTTCTCATCTCACTTTATAACGTGCTCTGGCTTAAAACTTCAGCCTGTCATGTGCGCAGGTAATATCAATGTTTCTGTTTGTTGGATGATCTCTGCAAAACCCCTGTCAGGCCACTCTGCATTGCCGTGCATGACTTGTTCTCCTTGGTGAGCATGATTCAGCAATGGGAAGACTGGGTTTGTACCACAGGTGTTTTTCATGCCTCAGATTCTGAATGCAAGATGTTGAGGATGTTCCTTGTTTATGCTTTCATGGCTTGAAGGAGAAAAGCTCTGTGTTGTGATCTTCCTTCCGATGGGTTTCTACATATGGTAAAGCTCTGAAAGATATCCACTGCTGTGTTTTACTAAGAAAATTTTCCAAAGTGAAAATAAAAGAAGTGACCTAAGCGACTGCCTTTAATCATCAGGGGTGAAATCCTTCCCTGGGTAGGAGATTCATTTAAGGGTTAAGTGGAAATTAATTAATACCTAGACATGACGAGGACCTTCTTTTTGCAGCAAAATGCAACTTGATGGTTCTACTGAAAAGTAACCAAAAGAAATTAACATTTATTGCCAGAAAAGAACATTTTATGACTTCTAGGGTTTTAAATTTGCAAGACTTAGGCTTCTCTTCCTGATTCCCTGCTCTCTAGAAACTCAGTAACATAATTAAAAAGCGATAACAGTGTGACCTGTTTCCTTTTTCTTTATGTATTACTTTAATTTTTCCTCATGATTTCTATGAGGTAAAAAAGAAAATACATACATTCTCATTTTTTTACATGGCAGCAAAAGAATATTAATTTTGCTGTAAAGTGAAAAAGTAAATCACGTGCAGTTAAGAGCTCAAAAATAAACAAGCGTTTGTAGCCAGCTTACTTCCTAGCATAACTCTGTCATGACACAGCCCATAATTTCGTAATTACCTACTGTTTTCTGGCAAACATCTTTAGGAATACTTTAGAGAGTTGTAAAAACTTTTCTTAGTGCCATTTTTCATAACATTCTAGCTCTAAAGCCAAGCTGTCTTCATACTGAGATTCTCATAGAACATCACTGGCGAATACCTAGATATGGTGAGGCAGAATGATGCAGTAGATCACAAAGGCCTTCTGTGGGTACAGATCATTCATCTGTTCAAGCTGAGTTGTTTCATTACCAGCCTACTTACAAACTGTTTCAGGGATCCTTTTTTTTTTTTTTTCTTTTTTTTCCATTTAAAATAATTCATTTCACTTGTTTTTAAACAAATCAGATAAACCTAAAGGCATTTCATTTCAGTTAAAGCTGAAGCAGTCATGCAGTCTCTAACGTTCATTACGTGAAAGTGGTTTTAAACCATTGCATTTTTTTTAAATAGCTTTGAATTGCTTATGCAGACAGTGTCTACAATAACAAATAAGACTCTGGTATTACACTTCTTCATAATGAAACACAGGAAGTAATGGATGGAGTCAGGACGTGTGATTTAGAAACAGAGTTAAGGCTTTGGTGTATGTTTTCATATATTCTCTTACTTTTTCCAAGTGTGGCATTTTCACCCTCAGTACTTTTTGTGACAGGAAAATGATGAGTTTCTCTTAGGTGATTTTCCGACTGAAGAGTCTTTCAACCTTAATTCTATTTTTATGTGTTTTACCTCATAATGGTAGTATAGTACTTACAGAGATTACAAGGGTGCTGTGATACTTAATTCAAGTTTGTAGACTACTTTGCAAATGAAAGACAGTGTGTACAATAAGCACTAAATGTTATTGTTTCAGGGCTTAAAGCCGGCAGAGCTAAAAACAATAGTAGCTTTGAAGAACCCACTTAATGTAAACACTAGATAACAGTGAATTGCACAGTTAAAGAAAGGTCTCCTTTACTGTTCCGTGAGCACGCTTGCAGCAAAACTCAATTCACAATCGAGAAATGCCAGACTGCTTAGGGATAACTGGGGCAAACAAAGAGGCCCTACTTACCTGCATCAGATTCCTAAAGGCCCCCCTGTGTAGCACAGAGAAGTGGCAAGTGTTGTATTGTGCTCCTGAGGGCACAATGGAGAGCAGTGGCAGCCCAGATGGATGAAATGCCCTTGCAAAGGCTTCCAGAAGAACTATGCCACTGGCAAACCTAACATTCGCCACATAGCCACAAGGGCAGTCCTCAGGCCCTCTTCTCCCACTTTCCTGTCTTTTCAGGGCTCAGATCTGGGTCTCTTTTCCAAGGCTGTCACAGCACAAAGCTGTGAGGTTACGCACTGGAATAGGTTGCACAGAGAGGTTGCGGATGCCTCATCCCTGGAGGCATTCAAGGCAAGGCTGGATGTGGCTCTGGGCAGCTTGGTCTAGTGGTTGGCGGGGGGTCCAGTCCATGGCAGGGGGGTTGAAACTCGATGATCATCATAATCCTTTTCAACCCAGGCCATTCTATGATTCTATGATCTTATGATCTAATTCCAACCCCCTGCCACGGGCAGGGCTGCCGCCCACCAGATCAGCTGCCCAGGGCCCTATCTAACCTGATCTTGAGTGCCTCCAGGCATACGTCAGAAACTGGGACTCAGATGATTTGCAAGGTGGGAACTGGGGGAGCAATGTCAGTCCTGCTGTAAGTGAAGATCAGGTTTGTGACCACCTGAGGAATCTAAACTTCCCTAAGTCTATGGGTTCCAAGGAGTTGCATCCCAGACTCCTGAGAGAATTGTCTGATGTAGTCTCCAAGCCACTCTTGATGATATTTGAAATCATGGCAGTCAGGTGAGGTCCCTAGTGACTGGAAAAAGGCAATGTCACACTCATTTTTAAGAAGGGTAGATAGGACAATTCAGGGAACTACTGGCTGGTTAGCCTCACCTCATTTCTGAGGAAGATCATGGAACAGATCCTCCTGGAAGCTGTGCTAAGGCACATGGAAGAGGGGGATGTGATTCAGGAAAACCAGCATGGCATAATTAAGGGTAGGTCTTGCCTGACCGACATGGTGGCCTTCTATAATGGTGTAACTGCATCAGTGGACAAGGGAAGAGCCCCTGATATAATTTACCTGGACTTCAGTAAGGCCTTTGACATGGTCCCACATAACAGTCTTCCTTTCAAATTGAAAAGATATGGATTTGATGGGTGGACTGTTCAGTGGATGAGGAACTGATTGCAAGGTTGTAACCAAAGAGTAGTGGTCAGTTCAATGTCTGGATGGAGATCAGTGACAAGTGGTGTCCCTCAGGGGTCAGTACTGAGACCAGTGTTCTTTAATGTCTTCATCAATGACATTGACAATGGGATCAAGTTCTGTGATCCTATGATTCTGTGGAGCATCCTATGGACATATGTGGATAGGGCAACCTATTCCAATTTGTACTGGCTGGTGTTCAATTTGTTCAGGGATGGGGTCTTAGGAAAGCTTCAGGGATTTCAAATGGAGAGTGTGTTCAGTGGGACATCTCTACTGAATTATTTAGTGATTTTGAACAGACAACTGGTGCATCATTTCTTCATCTTCTCTTATCTCACTTTGCTTTTGAAACACATTTTGGATCGAATCATTCAAACATTAGCACTGCAAGATGTCAAAAAGAAAAGGAATATTATATATGTCTAAAATACTGACAGATATTCTTGTCCTCAAAAGTTTCTATCAATTCACAGATACCTAAATTCACCTGTTGAAAGTGCAGTTCTATAGTAGTTTTGAGAAGGCTGAACTACATGTTTTATCATTTCCAAGACAACCTCTACCACTGTACTGTGAAAGCTTTGTGAATTCATTTTTACTGCGGATTAAGTCACAAAGTTATCTAGTAATTTGTCTAAGTGGGGCAGTCCTAGTTTCCAAATCTCTGCCCACCTGTGCTGGCATTTCTACCAGCACCCAAGCTTTCCTCTGCCAGCCGCAGTGCCAGCACTCTTCCAGGCTGAGACAGAATCCAAATGCCACTCTTCAGAAGAAAAACATGACATAAATGTAGCCAGTCAACAAACCAGCTTGCTACCCACAACATTAAAATGGAAAACCTAAAATTGGATTATCTATACAATTAAGGAAAGAGTTTCAAATGATCACAGATGACCTTTCTAAAACATCAATGTCTTTTTAATGTGAAAGCATTAAAAGGTCATGTGGAAACTTGAGGGTAGGGAAGAGAGGCCTTACATACACGTCAGCCACACCCTGTGAGGAAGACAGCCAAGATACAGAAATATGGTAGCACTTTCAGATTTGCAGATAGAGCCATAACCTGTGAGATTTTGATGAACTGAAAAAAAAAAAAAAGAAAAAAAAAAAAAACCCTCCAAAATAAAGAACGTGAATCTCACTTTAGGTATATTTTAGGTGTGCGTCTGAACGATGTGTTTTATTACCCAGTCTGACTGGCATTCTTGCCAGCAGAATTATAACCCAGGTAACTACAGCCACTCTCCCCTGTTTCGGGCCAGTTATCTTGGATTTGGCTAGAGCATATCATTCTGAAAAACATCTGTTCTTGACCTGCAAACTTTAAGGGATGAAGACTAAGCACCACGTCCCAGTAGTGAAAGACCAGCTCGTGAGACATTATTCTTCTTTACCTAAAAATGATTTGTCTGTTTCTAGCCATTGGTTTATGATACAAGGAGTTAGTAGCTGTCTAGGAGTAAGTTTTCTAAGAGTCGTGTTAGAAATAGGGGTTTGTTTGAGGGTTTTTTCCCTTACTTTGAAGATGCTCATGTAGTTCAAGCATAGTTCCTCTTACTCTAACAGCACTGATATCTGTAAATCTGTCATCTTTTTACAACTTCTGTCTGTTTCTAGCATTTTTGAAGAAATGTGTACAGAGGAAACAGCCTGTTCCAGCATCAGCCTCACAAATTCAACTGTGCTGCTCCTCCCTTTTACAAACACATAATGACTGAAAAAGTTTTTTCGTGTGAGAACGTGAGATACCGGGAGGATATTTTCAGTCATCTCTGCACTGGTGATCTCTAACTCCTTTCTGGGTCTAGTGTTCCATTTTGCAAGAAGTGTCTGGTGTTCTCCATTCATAGATACGAGTTTGTCCACGTTCAGCTCTGTACATGCCTATACTCTTAGCTGAACTGGCCTCTGTCAGCTTCAGCCACTGCTTTGTGCAGCTGTGCTCCTTCTAGGATAAGAATCATCAAGATTTAATATCTTTCTGTCAATTCAGATCTAGGAGGTACATGAGCAGCCTTGAGAACAGATGGTTGAATTCACATACACTGAAGCACACAGTGCTACACTGATTTCTTAATCTCATTCAGAATAAATGCCTTGTATATGAACAGATTCCACAAGTTGTCAGAGCATCATAAACAAAATTGTTTGCTAATTACAGTCAGCCACATCCGTGCAAGGTTGTCCAGGCAGGATTTACAGGCTGCTTTGCCTTGCAGAACCTGTATATGCTGCAAAAGGGAAAAGGGAAGGAGAGCAACTGCCTTGGTGCTCAGATTCACAGCTTGAGGTCCCAGCCTGCTGCAATATTTTTCCTGTAAATTTAGCACATTTCTTCTAATGCTGTTAAGAACATTGCATTTTATGCAATGTCTTTCCATAACATAGCACACGGTCACTGCTGTACTACCCATACGTTTGTGAAGCTTAAAATATTCAATCAGTTGGCTGAGCAAGCGGAGCTAAAATTATAGATCCACACCCACTGATGAGTCTCCACTATAGATGCCTAAAAGCACTCTTTATACGAGCCCTTGGGCTCCCAGGGAACTATGTGAATCTTTCTGGAACCCCAGCCCTCTTAAGCTGGTCTCACAACTATGATAGACTGGGCCAATCTGATGACCTGTTGTTTGACCTTCTGTCCGGGGGATGAATCAGGACCACCAGTGTACCTATCTGAAAGCTTTCAGCCTCACACAGAGCAAGAATCCTGAAGAAAAAAAAAATGTATAGTTTCATAAAAGTAGGTTTTTTTCCCCTACAAGTCTTGCTTTCATTACCTCCTTGCATTCAGCAGCATATTTTTGCCTGGATAAAGGAATGTTTGTATTTGAACATTACATGCATTTGCGGCAAATGTATTTCAGCATTGCTAAATATTTACCATGGCAGTATTTTTGTCTTCTCCAAACCACAGCTGTTTTTCACAGTAAATGTGTCTGTTTCATAGCTTTCTTCTGTTCCTTTGTCCACATTAATACAATCATCCATCAAATACAGCGTAAGACCCTAACCAGTGTCTTGGTCTTTATTGCCAATAGCCTACATTTTAATTTCTTGAAGTCTTTCCAGAGCAGTCCTGAGGTTGCTACTGTTGCTTTGTTAGCAGACTGCAGAATTAACATGCTTGTTACCATCTCTGAAAATGTCAACTATGTGCACTTTTTCATTATTATTTGAAATCATGCAGGGATCTGGACCTTGAAGTATCCTAGGTCTCTTACCTTCCTCTTTCTCCTCCCCCCGCTCCCAAGAGGCAGCTATTCATCTTCATTAGCCACTTCTGTTAGCTTGCTGCCAACTGAGACCAGAAAACTAGCTGCATCAGTCTTGCATGGCAATTCAGGAATTAGAATCCACAGTCCTTGGGTGCAGGAGGTTAATGCACTAATAAAGATTGCACCTTGATTAACCACATCGTCTCAGCTTGCCCAGGCAAAGCTGGTTCTCAGTTTGTCATATCATATGGCCCAGTGCATTCATTTAAAAACATAGCTTCCTAACTAAGATCACAGATAGATCACAGATTCATCTCAGGAACCAGAGGAGCAATTTTGTTCTTTTTTCTTTTTTCATTTCAGTGAAGAATATTTTAAAGTTTTTAAGGAAACCTCCTGCCTTCTGTTCTATGGTATACCTGTAAGGCTACGTGTTGTTTCTTTCCTGATAGTTAGAAGTAAGAAAGCTTTCTGGCTTTAACTCAGATATGAGAGATCATGGCACAGTTTTTACTCTAGTTAACATTTGCTCTTAGGCTCAAGCCACCATTCTCTTGGATATCCTTATCTTCCCCTAGCCTCATTTGTACCACATAAACAAGGAACAATTTGCAAGACTCTCTATTAAAGAATTATAATCATACAGTGAAGGACCTAAATAAATCAGTTCATTGAGTGGCTGAAGCATTTTTTCTGTATATTTGTCTGTCCTAGATTGTCGAGCCTTGACTAAATGTTGTGGGTTATTTGCAGGATGGTTCCACTAAAGCAGAGATAACATATTCCTAACAGAAACTTAGTGCATTGGCATTTGTGATTTGCTATAGAGTAACCTGATCCACAGATCACATTACAAATGTTCATGATTTGGAGTGCTTTAGTTTTGTAGATACCAAACATCTGGAGATTTAATGCTGAACACATTTTTTAATGCTGCAGTCTGCAAAACCTGACCTTCTCGCTTTACAAGGGCCTACTTTTCTTTTCCTTTCTTTTCCTTTCTTTTGCTTCCCTTCCCTTTCCTCCCCTTTCCTTCCCTTCGCCTTCCCCTTGTCCTTCCCCTTTCCCTTCCCCTCCCCCTCCCCTTCCCCTTCTTTTTCCCCTTTCCCTTCCTCTTTCCCTTCCCCTTTCCCTTCCCCTTCCCTTTTTATTCCCTTTTCTTCCTTTCCTTTCCTTTCCTTTCCTTTCCTTTCCTTTCCTTTCCTTTCCTTTCCTTTCCTTTCCTTTCCTTTCCTTTCCTTTCCTTTCCTTTCCTTTCCTTTCCTTTCCTTTCCTTTCCTTTCCTTTCCTTTCCTTTCCTTTCCTTTCCTTTCCTTTCCTTTCCTTTCCTTTCCTTTCCTTTCCTTTCCTTTCCTTTCCTTTCCTTTCCTTTCCCTTCCTTTCCTTTCCTTTTCTCCCCTTCCCTTTTCTCCCCTTCCCTTTTCTTCCCTTCTGTTCCCTCATGTGTGTAGAACACCAATACACACATAGAAAGTCCTATTTCCATCAGCCAACTTCAGCGGATGCCCAACTGTGTGAGTCTGAAGAACCAAGCACAGCACAGATGACACAGTCACAGGCTTCACAATTGCTCGCATTTCCTTAAAACAAAACAAAACAAAAAAAAAATCCTTGACAGGCAGACTCTCCAGTGAGTCCTATATCTTTGAATGTACTATTGATGAAATCCATTCAAGGGAAGTTATATAACATGAAGCACAGACTCTTTGAAGGGTCCCGGGACTGGAGGAAATGGAGAAATGCAGTAGCATGTGTTTCCAGCAGGTTGCTATGAAAAAAAAAAACTGACTTCTAGAAATCATTGGAGCAGGAATAGGGAAGACAAAAAACTGCTGACTGGGACTCAGTGCCTAACCAGCACCCAGCTCAATGCAATTGATGTCCTTAAGACTGTTTTCTGTTCTTTCTCAGGGAACTTGCAGTGGTTCCCTTATTCTATCCTCCAGTCAGACCGTAGTTGAAACCATGTTTGTCAGTTACCTAAACATTAGAAAGTGTTTGACATACACAAATATTACGTAAATACATTTGACGATGTAAATATTAACTCTAAAGCAAAACGTGCCTAAGTAAGTGAATGGGAAGGAAGTAAAACAGTAAACAGCAGAAGCTAAAAAATGGCAAGGTGTTTTGTTGGGTTACAGTTGTTCTGAATAGCCTGCTGCCAGTAGGATAATGACAAAATAAAAGATGTTCAAGTGGGATGAAGAAAATTATCAAGTGCTCAAAGGAAAATAAAGAACTTACAAGGAAGAAAAAGGGGCAAGCTGATGTAGTTTGTATAGGTGACATCTTAAAGAGACAAGAGGAAACAGCTTTATCTTACTATTTTACAAATGTGCATTGAGGCCCTGGTTAGAAAAGTCACAACAATAGCAGATATAAGAGGAATCAATTTTAAAAAGTGAAAATTTGATCTTTCACATCACGAGAACCTTATCACAATGAAATGCTGTCAGCTTCAGTGTAGTCTGCAAAAGTTTCGTTGTCAGACTCCTTGCTTTGGATATTATACACTAAAATCATAGCTACATTGTCAGCCAGTGGCAGTGCAGCTTCACTGAATTGAAAGGGATTCTTGCCAACTGACAGCACTTAGAGAGAGTCTCCTGTGCAAAGAAAAAATAAATGAATTATCTTGGGAAGAGAGGAGAGTAAGCAGATAGGAAGTTTTCTAGCTGTGTCCCGTGGTCACTTACTAAGAGGTCTTGGAAAGCTCTGTGTTAGCTTTGCATTGCCCCTCTTTCCAGATGACAAAATATATTCACTGCCTCCCTAAAAGCTGCTTTATAGTATAGGTGACTATAAAGAGAGCACTTCTGCAGTCCCTGTACACTATCCAGCAGAGTATTTGCAAATGAAAATTGCGTATCACCAATCCCCTATAATTCCTGTGACATGTCAGTAGAGCTGTGGATGAGTCTGAGCCAGCTAAGATAATTTTCAAAAGGGATTTGACAGGGTCCTTTATGAGATGCTACAAAAAAAATTCTTAAATCATCCTCAGTGAGAGACAAAATATTATGAATCAAAAATTGGGTAGGTGAACACACACACAACCGGAGGATTAAACAGTCAATTTTCGTAATGGACCAATGATAAGTTCTGATTGTGGCAGCAAATGAACAGAGTAATACATGTGGCAAGAATTTAAATTTAGATGAGACTGAATTCACTACTTGTTTTTAATTACAGTTTTTTTCAATCACTTCGACCATTCCTAGAATCACACACCACACAGTGAGACTGATAGCACTAGAATAACAGCATTGCCTTCAGTCTGGAGTAAATACTATAATTTACCTCTGGATAGAACATTTCCTGAAAAATTACCTACAAGCTAGGGTTAGAAGCCCCAAACAAAACACTACCAAGCAGTCATTAATCCATGAGAAATATCTCATTACTTAATTGCTGCTGCAGAAAATACATGTGGAGCAAGGATACACAGTACTATAGATTTCTTTATCTGAAGGCTTTCAGTTCATTGAGAAGAAAAGCAAAGTTTGTGTGCTGGCTGAGATTAACTAGGTTTGGACCTTCATAACTCTCAGAGCCGGACATTTATGTATAGCTGCTGAAAGCTGATTTACAACGGGCAGAGACAAGTGCAGTCACAGAATTCCAATGTGTAAGTGAAACAAGCCAACACCACCACCACCCAGATGTCAGCTGGGAACAGCATCGCTGTAACCCATGCAGGGAGAAGCACACGTCAATAAAAAGGGTCAGTCAGAGGTCTTCTGAGATCTGTGGCCTGTTGCAATCCGGGTGTCCCTCCCACTGGGTGCCTCCTCTGCTGTCTCCTTGTGCACCATGTCCCTGCAGATGCAACCTCTGCTGGTCTCCACCATCCCAGGCCATCTGAGCTACCCATCATTGCGGTATATCTGGTAGCAGGAGGAGGAGGGTGACTGCTACTGTCTCAGGCCATCCTGAACCTGGGCACATGTGCTTATCCACATTTATCCACTTCTCTTCTCACGGGGTTGGTCTCTTCTCACTGGTGACAGGTGACAGGATGAGGGGAAATGGCCTCAAGTTGTGCCAGGGTAAGTTTAGGTTGGATATCAGGAAACACTTCTTTACAGAAGGGGTTGTTAAGCACTGGAATAGGCTCCCCAGGGAGGTGGTTGAGTCACCATCCCTGGATGTGTTTAAAAACTGTTTGGATGTGGAGCTCAGGGACATGATTTAGTGGAGGGTTGTTAGAGTTAGGGTAGTATGGTTGGGTTGCAGTTGGACTTGATGATCTTTGAGGTCTTTTCCAACCTGAGCAATTCTATGATTCTATGATTCTATTTATATCTAAGCAGTCCAGCTAGGACTTCATTCTTTGATCTAGAAATCTGTTTTCCACATTTCTGGACCCCAAATGGCTTCTCAGTGGTTAACCTTGTCCAGGACTCAAAGGTTCCCATTATTTTATAAGGGCTGGAACATCCAGTGCAAGATGCTTCAGAATTCATTTTTATTCAGTTTATGATTAAAAAAACCAAAAACCTGCTTTTGATGCAGAGTTGAATTTTTGGTGTCATTCATCAGTACATTTGAAACCTTATTTTCAGTCTGGTGGCTGCTTTATGCCAATCCCAAGCATCAGAGGCAGGTAGGTTAACTGACCTCAAAAGAGAAGCTGTGCATGAAATTTTATTTTAACACTGAAAGTTGAGTCCTTTTTGTTTAGTTAGACAGTTGCCTCTTGGTCTTACCTTTTCAAACATTTCACACCAAGTACTGAAAGAAGATCACACACCACCATGCTTTTAATCTGTGTCAAATATCTGCAGATAGAGTCTAAAATCACAAGGGTTGGTGCACAAGGACATATTCTTCACTTGTTTCTGCTTGCCATTGAAGTTGCTGGAAACCTCAATCTTTTCTCATATTTTTTTGTGATTCTGTTCATGGCAATCAGAAGAAGACTGTGCCCGTAGTTTAATATTCCTCTTTTCAGAAAATGTTTTACTGGATTTAAAACTTACCACTTGACAGTTTGCGGTTTGTGGATATTTTTCATGTAGTGTTTTCTGATTATATATATATATATATATATATATGCATATTTCTAATCTGATTTCATTTCCAAATTGTCTGAAATCCAAATGGTAGCAATATACATGTCATGTGAACAGAATTCGTCATATTATTCTGATAAAATCACATTCTGATATACATGATAATAGCAATTATTAACCGTGGCAAATATCAGTGATATTAGTACAACTTTGTGTCAGAAATGGTTACGTTACATTTAAATTATGTAGAAAGCTTTATTATGTACCGCAACTACAAGTATAAAGGGAGGGGAAGAGAAGCTAGCTGGAAAAAAAAAAGAAAGAAAGAAAGAAAAAGACTATTAGGGCCATTTTTCATTGGAGTGTGGATGAGAAATAATCTTGGAGAAAAGAAGAAATGAAAGATTTTGACATGTCAAAAAGAAAGGTCACCCTTATTTTTAATCAGCCTTCTCATCTTTTCCATGGATGAAGGTATCATTGTCAGACTTGGGCAGGCAAGGTGGGAGGGAAGAGCTCTGCTAACAGATTGGTTTCTGCACGGCACGTAGCAGACCTCTCAGAAGATGTTTCCGTGAAGGTGACAGTGGGGGTCAGCCACAGTATAACCTACAGGAACTGCTGCCTGGGCAAATGGAAATCATAAGCACTGAGCAGTGTATTTCACAAGTAGGATGGCTTTAGGTCAAAACCACTAGATGTTCCCATCCCAGTCTGGCTGGCCCAGTTCTTGACAGAGGTAACATAAGGCATTGCCCTTCAAAAGAAAGGGCCACATGGTTATTTCTTAGACATGCTTTGGAGCTCAGTACTTCAGCTTGTCAGGAAAAACACTTTGGGAATGGAGTTTTACAGGTGAAAACGCCTTTGGTCTGTGCACACAGCTCTTCATTTTCTAGGAAGTAAGCAAATGGTTGTTTGAAAGGAAAACAGAAAAATGGATGAGAAACAAATCCATTTTTAGATCACAGCCCTAGGATTAAATGTCAGTATTGCAACTCTGCTTTCTGCCAATTTACTGTCATAAACTCTTACAGTTGGAATATTTCTCAGTATGTAATTCATACATCTTTTGAAAATAATAGCACTTATGCCAGGTACTTGTAGCAATAGGTCTGCTCCCTTCCAAATGGCAAACTGCTTGCCCATGTTTAAAGAACTTACTGTACATTAAAACGTACTCTATAGTGCTATTGCTGCCACTTACCTGATAAGCGAGTCATAAGATGAACAGTCTACCTCAAATAACTGAAAAGCAAAGCGGTTCTGATACTGAAACTGCAAACCAGATGATGCTCTGATTAGAGGTACCCACGTAGATTACTGAAGTCTAATAAATCATGTCACTTTTTTTGCCTCAAATAAAAGAATACAGTTTTTATTAGAAAATAAACTGTTTATCAAGAATGCTTTAAAGGTGACATTTATTACTAATAAACTGTTTTGAAAGGGCTGAACCGTTCATTGGCAGAAGAGGCAGAGACTTCCTTCCGTGTGAAAAATGCCCCATCTCAGTGCTTGCAGGGTCAGGAAGCACTTCCATCAGCACTACTGAAGGGTGGGCAATAGGTTCACCCACAGCTTTCTTCAAACAAGAACATTCCTCAAACAAGAAATGAGTCATGGAAATACAACTCTGGTATTATTCTGGGAGCAGTCATAGATCTCAGCACATGCCCTTGGAATATTGCTGAGAAGCCATTCCAAAGTCAGATAATGGTAGCAAAAACCGGGAGAGCATCTGCTAGGCAAACTCTTGATAGTGTCAGTAAGTCTGCTGCTTAGGGAGGATGTGGTTTCCTCTTCAGCTCTTGAAACTTGTGGGTTGACTCTTCGGGGTTGTCGTGCTCCACATTTTTTCTCATATTAACTCTGTTAAGTTGCTGTGTACCAAATATTATGGCTGTTGCTGTTGAACATGTCAAAAAAACATATCCATCCTACAACAGCCTACACTAGACAGGAATATGAAGCTTCTCTCCTAACAAATCATCTCTTATCTGAAGTGTTTAATTCACACTTTAGCCCCCTCCTTCCCAAATTCAGACTTGTTTTAGAGACTAACTCATCCATCACTTACTGGTAATGGCACTGAAGGTGTGTCTGCCAGCTACCTGAGTCTGGGTCAGGAATGGCTGTGTACGAGTCTAAGCTACATGCATCTCTTAGCTATTAAAAGATGTCTTTTGAAAACGCACAGGAAGAAGGCAAAGGTGGAGAGCAGCACACTTCATTTAGGGCTTGTTGCATGGCCGTGACCTGCAGAACACAAACAAGTGGCAGTTATGAGCTTATTCAATTCCCTTAATATAAAAAAGAAAATTGTAGGAATTAACTACTGGGCAAGTTCAAAGTGTTAAACATTTATCATTCTGACCTTGTCTGTGAAATCTATTTTGTGATTAGTGCATAGGATGTACCTCATTACTTGGTCACAAACTGAGATTTCTGTTCCCATACTGCAAAAACAAGATTCCTCTATTATTCTCACCAGGCAGAATACATCTCATGATTAAAATGTGGAGGCTGATTGTCAGAAAAATCAAACTTCTTGCACTTAAGATGCATTAACTATTCAGGAAAATGAAACGGTGCTTAAGAACTGCTCTCAAGAGTCTGCGATAAAAATCAATGTAGTTCATGTATTGTCTAGATTATATGTAAACTGGGCGTTTCATAGAAGTCACAGTAACTTACATATTCCTCTACCCAGATATCCATGCTAGTGATATACTATTATTTTTTCCTGTTCCATTGGCTTTCTAAATACAGTTTGCTGTACAATATTGTTTTTCAGGAGATGACCCATTCATGGCCTCCACCACTGTCAGCTATTCACACACCAGGGAAGGCAGAGCAAAGCAAGTTTCCCTTTCCAAACAAGGTAAGAGATGTCAGAGGTGCAGCCTGTACCTTGAAATATGACCTACATGAGCCCTGGTTAAGCGTGTGAGGGCTCTGGACTGAGGCTGATGCAGTGCTGATAACCTCAGCCACATGTGCGCCAGTATCCTCTGGCTTTTCCCTGCTTACAGCCTCTGCAGCAGTACATGGTCTTGTTTGCATATTTTCTGGCAGTAGCACTGACCCTCACGTGTTGGTCACAGGTTCCTCACCATAGGGAAAAAATACAGGTATCCCTGGTGGGGTATCCAGGTGTGGTAACTTTTGTAGGCACTTGCTGAGGCTCCTGACCAATACTTCAGAGCACACACAGCTGCAGTAAGTCAAGAAGCTTCTGCTTACATCCCATTGCTCCCACTTCATTTGGCTTCACTGAAGCTATCAAAGGCTGAGATAGACTTTGCTGATACACTGACCTACATACCTGGGGGCTGATGAGTGGGCAGACATGCCCTGCCACCAACTTGGCTTTCAGAATAGATTTGCTCCAGAGGCAGAGTCCAGTGCAGTGATGCCCAGAGGAGCCACAGAAGCATTTGCCAGTGAAGTATTTGCCTGTTCAAGTCCAGGAGCAGGGGACTACAGTGTCCTTGTCCCAAAGGACCAGTGCCTCTGGTTCTGTTGATGGTCCTTTGAAACCACCTCCATCCACTGCTGTATGTGTATTACAGAAAGCATATAGTGTAGCACAGCGAAGCTTATGGGCACAAGCTTGGGGAAACCACATCGTTTGTACTTGGTAAATCAGGAGGGAAGGAGGTCAGCTTTCCTATGCAAATGCCAATAAAAATTTCTCATTGTATCATCATACACAGTTTATATGCCACAAGCATTTGTCATGAAGTATTCAAGCTTGAAAGATAATACTGATGCTGTTTATAGCCTTTTTACTGTTAAAGCAACTTCCCTTGGTAACTGTTAGTCCATTCTTCAGGATTTAGTGAACAGAATGATTATAACCACAAAGCCAAGAAAACATCAAGGTTTGCCTACAGTAAAACAGCTTTGTCGTGGATGATAGTGTCATGATTTTGAAGTACCAGGGGTGTAAACCAAAACATCTCTGGCATGTTATGAAAGAAAAAAAGAAGGAAATAACTCACTGTCTTTGCTCGATGAAGATGGACAGTTGATTGAAGGTAGTAGGCGGACTACAGGTTTCTTAAGTTAAAGTAAGTCCAGCAGGAGATGGATCAGTGACTTACCAGCCAGTAAAATGTTCGGATGTGAATCCCAAAAACAAAGTGGTGTTTGCAGCTCAGCGGTTTCTGCCACAATTATTACCATGCAGTGTGTTTGTATAGCACATGTGCAGAGGCATATGGGCAAGGTATGCCCCTATCAGCATATGTGTGTGAACATCATGAATGCAATTCCTCACTACTAAATGTATTGTGATAAGTATAGAAGTAGCAAAACCATGGACTATAGGGCTAAGATATGTGAATAATGGCTGATATTGACTTTCTCATCTTCTCTCTGCCTGTTCATCCATCTCTGTGGGAAATAATCTGATAGCTTGAACTGCGGAGCTGTTTCAGAGATCTACTATTCATTTTTAAAAAGCCTTTTCTAGTTGGTTGCCTTTTCTCCTACCAAAGTAGAATTCCCATTTTATTTAAGCCTAGGATCGACAAGATTTCATCTAACAGTATATGGACATACTTTAGTAATATAATGACACCAACACTCTGTTCTGTCCTTGGTGGCCTACATAGTCAGAAAATAGAGTACTTTACATAAGATAGGGAAGAAATACCTAGAAGTACTCTTTCCTCTTGGAAAAACCCTGCATTACTGGACATAAAACATGATAAATGTAGACACTGTCTCTTTTTAATATTTTTAAATAATTAAAATGTATTTCTTTCACCCCCTCTGGACCCAAACGTTTGCATGTTGAAGAAGGCATCTGCTTTTCAGGGTCCAAAATGCAAATAATGGTTTCCTAATTTTTCAGTCATGTTTTCAAAATATTAATAAGCTAATAACTACTTTCCACAAAATGTAGTGAAAAATCTTTCTTGGATCTCATAGGAGATAACTCCATAACTCCTAGGAAGCTTTCCTACAGATAAGCTACATAGCTGTTCCAAGTTGAAACCTAAGAACTACACTATGACCACACACTATGCTGTGTGGATGGCACATTACTCAGAAAGATAGTCCTGTCAATCAAGCAGTGGCCAAGGACAGCAAAGAGGCTAAAAGGTTAAATTCGGGGCATTGGTTCCTTCTCTCCATCTCTCCTTCTCCTTCTCCATGGAGTGAATGGTACCGTGAATTCATTTCCAGCCTTTATGGAAGTGTTGAGACATCAATTCAGATCATTTGCAAAGCATCTTCCAGACTTACTCTGTAGGAGTAAATAGGCTACAATCCTTTAATAGAAAATGTTTCCAGATATAAAGATAGTCACAGTCTTGGGAATGAGAAAGAGAATCTTGTAAGACTCCTACCATTCTGCAAGGATGCAAATCATTCTTACTTTTCTGTCTATAAGAAATGAGTGCCAGCATCATTAGTCTCTGTATGTACCAAATTACTTTTCACCTATGACTCAAGTAATCAGTGATCTGACAGCTTGAAACTTGAAATTTATTAATTAAGCTATTAAAGTTGCAAAGGCCACAGGAACTATAGCTGGACTCATTTGAAAATCTGTCTAGTAATAAAAACTAATAACTGAGTTTTGTATGTCACAAATACAACAGGATTGCATTTTTGAAACCATGCACATGGATATGTCTAGCCATAAAATTCTCCTTGCTCCGCGGATGGGAGGGTGTATGTGCATATGCTATACGTGTATACAAAATCAGACCTCACTAATGCTGGAGGTCTGCATTAATCCACAGGAATGGAAGGAAAACCAGTGTCAAGTTTGAAGCGTTGGCTACTGCCCAGTAGGTTTTCCAGCACAGCGCTGCTGGGTGAGCGCACGTAAGGAAATGTTCTTTATGTAATAGAGTGCATAAAGTTGCATTTTGTTGCTAACTTTGAATTTTCTTTCTCTGTGGAATTAATTTGTGTTCTTGAATTTAGTAGGAAGGAGCAATGATTGTCTCTTTATTCCTCGTTTTTCAGAGCTTAAGGATAATTGAATAAGCGCGTGATGTGACAGCCTGCATGTGCTTTCCTCTCTCCTATCTCTGTCACACTTTGTTATGATCAAATGGCTAGGCATTATTTGATTGTAATTTTATTAAAAACATCTTAATAAATAAACTTTAAATGAATAATTAAATTTGGTAAATAAGAGCTCACTTGATGCTTGTATGAATGAGCTTTCATATTCAGACATCAATTCTCTACTCCAGTGTGAGGGAAAAAATGCTGTTAATTCTGCTGCCGCCTTTGCTCTCTTTTTTTCATTTTTAGTATGATTTCATGTCTTGAAAGTTTGATCAGGTGTTTGATTTCTGTTTATGTGTGTGTGATATTATAGGATCTGCCATCATTTTGTTACTTGAGAATTAATTTATCCACCCTGGGAAAATTGCTATCTTGTCACAAAACTATGGATCGATTATTCTCAGAAGCTAAATTATAATAATAATGTTGTCTTTTCAGTGCCCAACTCATTTACTTTTTCCTTTCTTGTTGATTTTAACAAGATGAAGTAAATGCATTAGAAAAAAAATGAAAAAGCTCCAGAAGTGAGGACTTCACCTCTTCTTTTTAAGTTACACAAAGGCTTTTTTTTTTCCTACCTCAGTAAGAATATTCTTTATTTCACGGCAGTATTTTTATTAGCCTTTTTTATATTTAGAATAATTTGCTGAAAATGAAGACGCTTCTTTTAAAGAATCAGTTAAAAGAAGAAGTGAAAATGTTCTAACTCCTACGTTTTGCTGATGTCAAATTTGAGACAAAGCAGAGTCAATGGCAGAGGAAAGTTACCATGCCAGTTACAAGAGGACGGTGCATTCTCTCTGAAGCTGATGAAAATGTAAAAGAGTGAACAATTTCCTTACTTAGCAGTTTCAAATAATCTTACAAACTCAAGGATATCTCCATCAAATAATTCTCCTCCCCAAAACAGAAAACAATTTCCCCATCTATAGTTAAAAAAATTCACTACCCTATAAACTGAATGTGCTCTAAGAGCCTGCTTTTATTGGCAGCCTGGTTGGCTACCAGAATAACATTTAAATTCAAGTGTATGTATCATTACATTACCACTGCAAACTGCCTCTGACATCTTACAATTATATTCAGCCACTTAGGAAAAATAAATAAATAAATGAATAAATAAATAAATAAATAAATAAATAAAAGGCTTTAATATTCCTTCATCAGAAGCATTCATAAAATGCTGAGGTAATTTGTCAACAGTTGGGAATTTCAAATTATTGAAAAATTGTTGTTAGCATTTAAAATGTGGTACAGATATTTTTCTACTGTAGATAAAGGTAGGAACTCGTAATACTTGCCCCAAAATTTGATTTCTCCCACATCAGGTGCATATGGTGTCACTGAACTGCAGATGTGTGTTATACCACAGAATCTGTACATATTAAAGCTATGTAGTCCAGAGAGTCTTCACTCACTCCAAAGCAAACAGTGCAGCTGGAGGGGATTTGACCAGCCAAGCCCTGGAGACCTCAGAGTCCTCTGTTCAGCCAACCTCCATTTGGAGGTGCCAAACACTCGGGCCCCGCAGCCCCTAAGCCACGTTTCTACAGGATCCAGCAGCAAAATTTTATCCTGACCAACTCAGCTTATTCTTAAATTCTCTGGGCACTTGCAGTTCCTTTTCTCAGATCTCTACCAGGGAGTTTTCTATGGGAGGTATATACATGAGGCCTAGTGAGCCAGTGAGAAGATGGCGCAGACAGAAGTTGGAGAAAGAGTGAAAAAGAGATATATTTTAAGCATGCACTCCTGGTTTTGAGTTTGGATATATATATATATATTCTTTTCTAAAATTTAAGAACGCCCTGAAGTCTGAAGTCTGGGTTCCAAGCTGTAGCAAACCTACAGATTTCTCAACTGCTTTGGTTCTTCAAAGTGTAGCAGAGACAGATACCAGTTTTTGCCTAACAGATAATTGAGAGCCTTCTGTTTCTGGCAGTGTGTCTGGCCCATTGCTCAGCTGCTATGGATCACAGATCTTGTTGAGGGCTCCACTCCTCACCAAGAATGAATGCTGCAGATGCCTCTCAAAGTAGTCTTTACTGTTGTAATTGCAGCATGCACACGAGGTCGTTTTCAAACAGCCTATTCTGGGCTGATTTTATGGTAACCAAGATCTCAATTAGAGGTAGTGAGGGGAGCAGCTTACAAAAACATAAAATAATAAATAGTAATGTACTCGTAACACTGACACAAGACTAGGGGCCCAAGCTTTTCATATGTAAGAGTTGCCTCTCATGGTAGAGAACTATTTAAAATGAAGCAAATTTAAACAACTGACTCAGAAGTTTTAATGTAAGGCTGGTTACCAGCAATGCATTCTCAAAAAGTATTCAAAGAACTTAGCAGAACACCCAATATATCTACTGAAGTAAAAATACATCATCATGAAAATTGTGTTGGTCAGCAGGGACCAGATTGAGAGACACTAGATATAGTTGATGGCCAGGTGTTTGCTTCATAGAATTTTTATGTCATCCTCATATACTATTACCTATAAAACTGTTCTTTTTTCTTTTTTTTTTAAGATTCAGATGAATAAATAGATTTCTTTGCTTCTTCTCCTTGTATTCTTATTATTTTTCCCTCAATTTAAATATATTTTCATTGTAGATTCTGTTACTATTTCTTTTGTACCTATATGTTTCTTTCACATTTTAATGAATGTAAACAAATTCTTTGATTAAAATATTTGAACATTTGCATGTGACAAAGAAACAGTCTAATTTATTATACTATATTCATAAATATTACAGTTGTGATACAAAGTCGACCTTGGAATCTCAGGGACCCATAACTAAAGTGTGTATTTCCATTCTCCGGTGCTGTCAATATCCGCATGTAAGAAGCAAAGATCAGCTGAGCTACTACTTCAGGAATCCAATGGCCCATGAAATAGTATTGGTCTTCCCTCTGTCTTCTCATCTAAACTTGTAGAAAATAATAGACGAGTTTGGGTTGATCAATAAATGAACAGTAAGCAGGAGACTGGTAATAGCTGTACAAGGAATTGTGCCATTAGAGGATTGTTGTGAAATAAGTTTTCAAGCCTTCTGATTAAAGCATTTTCAAAACAATATTGGATTTATTCTTGTAATTGAAAATGACTTTTAAACAGAATGATCAATTAACAGTGCTGTTTGTATTGTTAAGGTAATGTTCAAGCAAGTATTGCAGCTAAAGGTTGCCATAAAAATAATACACTGTACCTTTTTTTCTATTATTATTATTGCAGGAGTCACAACAGGGATCTACAGGACACAGCAATACAAGTAAGTACAAACTCATTTATGGTTGCACTGGGTGGAGAGAATGACAATGACTGTGAAAACCAGGGGAATAATAAGAAAACAGTAGTAGACTGGTACAGTGCAGAGCCTCAGCAAGCAGTACTCATTTCTAGCCAAATGTTAGGAACTGAATTCAAGAGCAACTATTGAAATACCAGATCTTTGGTGGACTGGGAAGAAAAAAGAAAAGGATTCACTTACAGAATCATAGAATCATTAAGGTTGGAAAAGACCGCTAAGATCAACTTGTCCAGTCATCAACCCATCACCACCATGACCACTAACCCGTGGCTATTTCATTATGTTGATGGGAAAGACTGAAATAGCAAAAGAATGGCTTTTCTAAAATGCCAGAAAAGAGCTGCTCCAGTTGCTTGGGAAAGGGCACCGCCAAAACCAGACTGCAGAAAAAATGTTCACTCATCTTTTATAGGCAATGGTATATTTTGTGACTATTGCACTGTGAAAAGATACACAAACCTTGCCAGTGTGATTCCAAATAATCCCTCAAAGACCATATGGCTGTAGGTCTTTTCTAGCTAGAAAAACAAAAACAAAAAACAACAAACAAACAACTTAGCAGCTGGATTGAAAGGAAAAATTGAATTGTTCCATGAAACAAAGTATTAATCCTCTCCCCTGACACCTCTGACTGTTGTTAATGTTGTCTTGCATATTAAAAATACATGATGCTACCCTGCTCTCAACGTAAAATCATCTCAACCAGAAGAACTATTTTGTTAGTTTCCTGACCTGACAGCCAGTACAGAGCCCTGTTTGCAAATTACAAGGCTGTGACTGAAGATGAAAAATGACCTGAGCTGGTAGGTAGGGCTTTGAGAGTGTCTGGTCACCCACTGCGTGAGGGAGAATACATCCAGCGAGACAAGCCTGGGAGACGTAGGCTATTAAAACTGTGCAGCTCTTTGCCAGGGAAAGGTCGGCAGGCAGAAGATGATGTTGTGAAGAAACATGCAGTGGTGTCACTTAATTGCCAGCATCAGTTTGATATTGCTGTGAGGACCAGCAATAAGGAAATAATAAAAGGCAAAGGGGATGAGGTTCTGTCAGAAAATAATGAATACAGTAATGAGAGAAGGAAGCACAAAGGGGCCATAATGGAGAGGGCTATGCAAACATGCAAAGAGTTGAGAGCATGACAAACACACAAGCTGAGCTGTGGGCTTCACCATGACATCAGAGGCCATGGTGTTTGGATAGCTTTGATCCTAGTTCCATTTCATTTATTTCCTTCTTGCAGCACTTTAATAAAATAAGTTTTTCTGCAGATCTAATGAAACCTGCTCTCCTGTGAATTAAAAAAGCAGTTGTGCCTCTTTACATCTTTCCTCTGCTCATTTTACCTCACTTTACTGCCAGTTCCCCCATCAGCAATCCCACAGTACTCCAGTTTGTTCTTATCTCCTCGTTCATCCTGCTCAGAAAAATCAGTGTATGTCTGCCACTGGGTTGGAACTGAACTTGGTCCTGCTTGGCTGTGGTGGCAACCACACCAAAGAATGGCTGAGCCCATGCAGAAACACTTTCTTCATTGGTATCGAATGTTAGGGTTGCTGTCTGACACCGAGTCACAACTTCTAACATTTTGGAGGAATTTGACTACCTCTGAGACATGTATCCATGAGGATTTCTGTCAGGATATGAAAATAAGTCACAAAATAAAGCACAGATAGGTAGCATTACAGACAGACCTTATCAGTCCTGTACAACAAACCCAAAGGAAATTCAGGTAAAAAGGATCTGGATGTGAGGCAATGCTAGCAAATGGCTCCATACGGGAAAGAAATCTAATGGTCTATATACTGCATTATCCAAATGCACATCTTCAGAGTCTCAGTTAGTTGGTATTCCCCATTGCACCATGTCTTCCGTGGAGTGGCTCTTGAGTCTGTCATTTGCAGTGTTTTTGCTTCAACTGTTAACATTGCCTTTCTCATTTGCATTTCTCTCATCCTTCCCCCGCAAGGAAATCAAAGCATTTTAAAACCCTTAATGGATGAAGTTATTCTGCTCTGTTAAAATAAGAATTATTTATCCCTGTTATCCAGAGAGGGTAATTTACAATGGTTAAGTTGAGCGATTCACCCAAATTCCTTCCACTATTCAGCAGGGAAATCCTACAAAATTCCACTTGAAATTTATTTTGAAATGGGAGAAAATTGGGTATATCCCATCTGGTTGTATTTAAAACAATTATGAAATGAGTTATCTGAGCCTATCTCATCCTGATTTTCTTTTCTTAAATGTTAGGAACAGTCTGCCCAGGAAGGTAGAGAGGGTATTCAAGAGCTGTGTAGATGTGACACTGAGGGACTTGGTTAGTGGGCATGGTGGTCGTGGGTTGATGGTTAGACTATATGATCTTAGTGGTCTTTTCCAACCTTATTGATTCTGTGATTCTGTGATAAGATGTAGTAGAAATTAGCAAAGAATTCTCAGGTCTGTGGCTAAGGATCTGAGGGCTGATGGTTTACACAATATGCTTCTGGAAGCATGCACATACATACACTCCAGCATGTGGATGCATGCACATTTCCACACTCATTTCAGAAAACATATACAAGGCATAGCACCTGAAGTGAAGTGTGCTAACAGCAGCCCTGTAAAAGAGGTGAGGTAGGTAGCATATCCTTTGTTAATTCCCATTGGACTAAGAAAAACTGAAGACCCCACAAATTTGCCCATTAAAACAAACCAGAGCTAGAGTGGATTTAGTTCAGCAAATGCTCAGTGGTGCTCACGCAGTGGTTCTTGCATGCATTTGTCAGGTTACATGAAAAATGGAGATACAATTCTTGGTCTAGCCAAGAGTGAGTGTGAAAAAAAAAAAAAAAAAACAAGTTGCTCTGACAGATAATTCCCTTTTACATATGCTTTTCCAGTAGCTTATCAGTACCATGTCTATGACATTCAGCTATGCTTAGTCTATACACATTTCTCATATTTCTGTTATTCAGTCAAGTGTGAACAAAGTTGGTATGAACTGATAAAGCATTAATGACCAGATTTTCTACTCCGATAGGCTGGAGTGATGCATTTCTAGCATCCTCAAAAGCTTCATCCTCCCCCTCCGCAAAGATGTTAAGTGACGATTAGCATTAAAGCAGCTGCAAATGCTTACTGTAGGGTAATTCATTAATATCCAGTTTGGCTAAATCACAGAGATTCCCTTTTCACTCAGTCCTCACAGTACTTGTGCTGTTTTCCTCTCTACATTAACACACATTGCTGAAAGTAGAACTTATGTGAACTCTGCTGGCAAAGCACTCAGGAATCCATATGCCCCCTCACACTTAAACAAATGAGTGTGTTCATCGTAAGAATTCATCATTTATTAAAAAAAATCTAAGTTACAAATAGAAAATCTTTGAATACATGCCAACTGTTACTGTTGGTTTCTTGTTCCAAATTATCATAACACAGATGAGCTCCAAGACTCCAGGCTAATAAACGTACGCTGTAGCAACAGCTTTCTAGCCAGGAGGTTCATCAGCTGGATTTGCTTTCTGTAGTCTGTTAAAAGTGAAAAGTGACCTAGAGATTATGAACTGGATGTATTCCGTCCTGTGTGGCTGCCTAGCTTACGTCTATATTTAAGGTGCCTTCATCTGGGGATTCACAGAGAGGCAGTGGTGTTTCTAAAGACAACCAGATCTGTCCACAGCCTTTTCACTAAAGTTTAAGGACAAAAAAGGTACAGACAGTCTCTTCCACAGGGGAGGATGAGATGCAAGCACCACAGCAAGGTGCTTGCACTACCCAGAACTTCCTTTTATTAGACCCCTACTTCCAAAAGGTCACCATCTGGATCAAGTGCTTTAGATGATTTCTGCACAGCAGTGGAATGACATTGGTGGCAAAACTCTGCCTCTTCTGAAAGCAACAGCTCGTTTTCAAGAGGCACCCCTTATAGCCATTGCTGACGTTCAAATGCTATACAAAAACTGAGGGTGAAGACTTCTGCAGCAATGAGTGGGTGATACATAGTGCTCATGTGTATAGAATGGGTTAGGGGCTGGTCTATAGCACACTCAACTCAAGTCATCGACTTGAGTTGACAAGGGAGCACTGGAACAGCCTGATGAAAACAAGCACTTCTCACATTTCTTTCAGAAGACACAGATGGATTTTGGTTTAATGAAGCTCGTTAAAAGGTAGCAGAGGAAAACACATCCATCAGTAAGCCAGTCACACTCAACCTCTGCACCTCTTTGCCTGCTAGAACACATAAACCTATACATAGACAATACACAAGGGAAACCGCAGCTGCAGTTGTGAGGTCTAGAATTCAAGTTCAAGGTAATTCAAGTGGATCAGTATACCCTGTTCACCCAAGTTAGACCTAAAGAAAAATCTTACACTGAGGTGTAACTCCCTCCGGTTCCTCAGATTGATGGGTGTAGCAAAGTACAACCACCTTTTTAAGGAGCTTAAGGAGGATGAAAGAGGGAAAAGGTCTTGGCTTGACCTACCAGAACATTATTACTCCATCGGCTAGCAGCTTTCCTGGTATCAGTGTTCCTGGACCCAGGAAGGTGATCATCACAAGCTGTGTGAGTCATAAAGAAACATAAAGAAGAGGGAGCCCTTGAGCCTCTGAGACTTCTCAAGTATTCGAGTACCTGACTTCTCCTCAGGTTGGGTGTGTAAGCTAAGCTAGCCCCTTCTTGCACAAAATAGCACCTCTCATTTGTAGACACATGTTCTAATCACAGCCTTTGCAGCTCCTTCTAGTGCTGTTCTGCCTAGTATGAAATACTCACAGTTCCTAAAGCAGGGGATGGGAGCATGTGCATGTTGGCTGGAATGCACTATCAGTAGCAGAGCCATAGGGCTCTGCAGAAAACCTTTCCGTGGCTTCAAGGTCTCCTGTCCCTAGTAAAACTTGAGTTGCTTGAGTCTTTCTGTCCTCTAAGCAGCCTCTCCTTTAGAGTTTCTTTGCCTGATATTGCCAGAGTACATGTGCCAGTGGAGAGAAAAGTCAAGTAGGATTGGACTCCCAACTTGTAAATACTCCAGCAGTACCCCAGCATTGTGATTGCCACAGCAACATTCTCTGCTTGTGGTGAGAGCAGTTGGTGTTAGCAATGAATAAATCTTTGGCATGTTGCATCTGAACAGTTTCCATATTTACCCATTTCTGATGCCATTTTCTTCTCTTTTAAAGGAAAAAGTGATGTAGAGCCAAAGAGTCCAGAGAAAGGCGCAACCCATACATCGTAAGTCACTTCTGCCTTTATGATCGGAAAAAGTGCCTATGTTTTATCAGATTGGTTGGGCAATATTGAATTTGTCCATTTGTTTTCATTAAGATAAAGCTCTTTCACTGATGCTGTTCTTAGAAAGGCTTTTTAGATAATGACTAAACATTAATTATTCCTAGAACTTTTGCATGCTGCCAAGTCAGAGATCTTCACGAGTGAAATGGCTCCCTATCATGCTGAGTAGATATGATTTCTTTGGGTGTGAGAGGCTGGCCTTTACAACCTGACTTCAGCATTACCTTAATGCTACTGGAGTTTGTCACACTTGCAAAAAAACGTCATGTCACATATGCCTTTGATGTACTGATGTAATTTTAAAAGACTGCAGTCTGCAGCTTCACCTCTGAATTACTTGAAATCCAATTACAGTTATCTCTGGTCTCTCACGAATTTGTTGATGTTTTTGAATTAACAAAAGAAGTCGAGAAATAGATAGGAACAGGCACTTGTAATATATCAGTGTTCACCTTCACTCCGGTGCAACAATAGAAGCTTTTAGCATTTTTAACTCCATTATACAAAGAACAGAATTGTTTTGCCAACATAAACCAGTCTATAAAACAGATGGGCTGCAAGTTAGAAAAAATGTAAATAACAACAGTCTTCCAAACTGAGCTAGATAAGTGAATTCCTCTAATATTTACCATGGAGGAGCAGTATGAATTTCCACTAAACCATTCACCTTTTTAATCCCATTTGTGGGAGCCAAGTTCCTGTAAGTCAGCCATGTGAATTTTAGAGTGCATCTTGTCCATAATTTATGTCTCCCGATTCCCGTTATTTAAATTCAGAGCGTTACATCATGTAAATCTCACAAGGTGTCACCATTTGTCACATGGTCAAAAGTAGTCACAGAAGGAGGTACAATAACAGTGATTTATTGTGGGATGTTTTCATTTCTGCTGCAAATACGCATTAAAAACCTACTGGAAATGAATCCAGAAAAAGATTTGACATGGTATAAGAAATGGCTTGTCCTGTGGATTGTGTTGTGGAATGTAATTACAGCCTGTGAGCTTATTTAGCCAAACTTATTAAATGAATTAAGCATTAGCAGCCTTATGCCTTCTGATAGTATGATTGCTGGGAATGGTTAATAGAATGATTCCAATAATTATCATTTTTAAAAATAGTATTGCAATAAAGACCGAAAGAAGAAGGGTTTTAATGCCATCTGGAGGTATTTTGGAGAAATGAACACATTTATTTTGCTGATATTTAGAAATATGTAAACCATAAGCCATCGTCCGCAGTGGTTTTGCTAGTCCAGTGGTATTTTATTTATGAGGAATGTTCTTAAATTTCCTTTCTTCTCCTTTATCAACTTGAAACCCCCTAGCATCTCTGGGCCCAGAATAGAGGTGCATGGAATCATAGAATCACAGAATGGCTGAGGTTGGAAGGGACCTCAAAGCCCACCCAGCCCCACCCCCTGCCATGGGCAGGGCTGCTCCCCACCAGCTCAGGCTGCCCAGGGCCCCATCCAACCTGTCCTTGAGCACCTCCAGGGATGGAGCACCGCAGCTTCTCTGGGCAGCTGTGCCAGTGAGCAGGGTTTAGAGATGTGCCCCGGTATCTGTCTCAGTTTCAGCATAAGACTGTCCACTGTGCCAATTTAAGTACAGCAGACTTCAAAATCTGCTTAGGTGTGAGAAGTTCCCTGCCTAGTAGGACACATTAGTGTGACCTTCTGAAACCATCCGCTTGTCTGCTGCGTGCAGAGTACTTAGAATGCTTATCTGTTCCTTGTTGCTAATGCTAGGGCCACCTCACAGTAGATACTGATTCCTTGGGCAATTCTTAGCAGCAGCAATGACTTTCACCACCACAGTGCACGCAGCTGTGCACAAGATGCACACTGAGAGGCCACACCAGAAGGGCTCTGTCTTTCCGTCACGTGGCCATGCCCTGAGTCCTGGAGGAGGGATGCTGAGGAGGAGACACAGTGAGAGGTGGCACCTTCAGGGCTGGCTGGGAGAAACTGCAGGGAGCCAGAAGGAATGCTCTGTGGATTCATTTCACCATGAATCATTGTTTCCATGTGAAAATGAAACAAACAGCAGCCAAAAAAAAAAAAGCAAAAACACAAAGCAAGGCATGTTGGCCCAGATAAAAATAACAGAAAAGATCGGGAGGAGCAAATTAATGTTTCTTTCTTGCAAATGTCTTTTTTATTTCCCTGAGGCATGTTACAAGCCACACACTCAAACCAAGCTTATATGACTCAGTGGCAGTTAATTCATCCTTGGTGTAGATTTACTGCCACCATCCAAAGATTATTTATGCAGCTTCAGAAGACAGGTTGATTGCCCTCCTGAATCAGGCGGTGAGGTGCTTGTGAACCGAGCATTTACATCAGGGCTCCCCTGAAGGATCCCTCCTACCTGGCGCACTGGGCTCCTGGAGCTCAAAACCAGGTGTTGCTCTGGAGCAAAAGGGATGAAGGTGCTGCTTGTGTCCTCCGAGGGCATGGAAATCTGGGGCACAGATGTGTGCTGTGCTGCTCAGATGCGTTTGGGTACAGGAAATGCATCATTCCGAAGAGCATAATGTGTAGCTTTTTTCAGGTATGCGTTAACTCTCTGGGTGGACTCTGGTGGGACCTGGCTCTCCACTGATAACAATGTTATACATTACAAAACCGGTATACTTTGGATGATTCACATTAATTGATGCGACATCCTAATTAGGTAGATAAATAAGGGCGGCCATTACAATGCTAGAGATAACCGAGATTAATGTATGAGAGTGAGAATTATGCAAAACCATGGAGGAAGAGCAGAATCTGGGCAGAGTCTTTGTTCCTTTTGCACAGTGCTGCCATGGCCCTCATTGCATCAGCATGCACAGAAATCATCTGAACTGGCACTACATGATGGCAATAAAAGGTGCAAACAATACAAAGGTGTTAAGCTGTCTTGAGTCTTCTCCAGCTGATTCATGTTCCATGTAATGAAATGCTTTTAAAGCCCTAAGTGTTCTGGATTTGAAGGGTTTTTTGTTGCACTCAGTATGTACAGCTCTCTATGGGTCATCTGATTACAACTTCTCTGCACATTTCTAAACTTGCAGGACTGTTCAGAAGCATCCAGCAGTGTTTCATTCTTTTGGCTTTGTGATGGAAGTTTCAGCTTTCAGTGGCTAGAAAACTTACCACATTTTGTTAAAAGCACCTAATTTTTATGAAAATACTCCCCTCTACCCCAGCCTTACCAGCTGTAGGATGAAGGAGGATGTTAAAGAGGAGATGAATGGAGACCGGGTGCTCTTTTGGGTTTTTTTTTGAGGATCTTTTCTCTAAACCTTAGAACACTGCACTCGAAACTTTTAGTTGTATAAAATATCCATGCAAGGAAAAATTATTCCAACAGAGCTCGTGGGTTTCAGAGGGTCCAGCGGTGCCACAGCAAATCAACACTGTGCTGGAAATCTGAGATCACCCACCTTCCCACACGCAAACTGCAACAACAACCCAAAAATGGCACAAATACACAAAGCACCCCAAAAAACTCCCGCTCTTGGGATGACTTTTGAAGTAACATCTGTTGTAATGTTCTTAGTAAAATGATCTCCAGTTCAGACTACCCAAGGTTAATCATGCCTGACTTTGATTCAGTGCCATGCATTTACCTCAACATTTCTAGTGTACTTAATGATATCAGTGCTAGCAATGAGATACCTTGCTGCTGTCTCCTTATTATCCCTCCCACAATTGTTTTCATGCCGAGCTGCTCTGGATTTTTCCCTCCCTTTTTACAGGAGAATTAACCAAGATTGAGGGAGGCTTTTATAATTTATGGCAGTTATGCAAGTTTTGTCCTTTCTAATACACTCTGAAAATCACGGAGATCCCGGTATGTGTGTTCACTTGTTTGCCTTTGCCAGGCAGAAATAGATGCTGGCACCAGTCTCTAGCATCACTTGGAGAATAGTTTGCTCAGGGGAACTTCATTAACTGTACTAACTTCAGCTGTTTCCAAGCTGCCTATTTGCAGAGATTAGTGCTACAGTCTCTTGCCCATCCTGTTGCTAACATCATTCTCATCACACTGATTCCCTCAGGGGAAGAAAATAGGAAACAGGTAATTGGAGCAATGCCACTCTTGTCCTTCCTTGGTGCAACCTACGTCTGTATTGGCATAGGATCATAGAATCACAGAATGGTTTGGGTTGGAAGGGACATCAAAGCCCACCCAGCCTCAACCCCTGCCGTGGGCAGGGCTGCCCCCCACCAGCTCAGGCTACCCAGGGCCAACCTGGCCTTGAGTGCCTGCAGGGATGGGGCATCCACAACCTCTTTGGGCAACCAGTTCCATCAACATCAGCATCACCTGTTTGTTTCTTGCCTTTTCTTCCTCCCTTCAGTCTTACTCCTTATAACTACAGTGTGACTCACAGATATTACAGCCAAAAACTCTCACTAATTTCCCATTTTGCAGATGGGAAAACGGAGACGGGAATTACAAGTCACTTCCAGGCAGCAGAATATCATTCTCAAATACAGGAGATCAGGCTAAGTGCTACCAATGCACCATTGTGCACCGAGTCCCTGAGGAGCTTTTCCTTCCACATCTGGCTGCTGTCTGATCATGAGCCAAAGCCTTAAGTCTCTCAGGCATCCACTGAGCACCAGAGTTGGAAGAGGAGTCCTAATCCCACCTCACTTCACCAAAAACACCTGGTGCAAGTTATTTAAAGTTAGCCTTGGCTTTCCCCCATCTAAAATAATAATTAGGCTGCCATGAAGACCAGCTCATTAATATTTGTACAAAGTGTTGAAAAATGCAAGGTTTTGTAAAAAATGGCTATGGATTACTCACCCAGAACACTAAAGGAAATGAGGGGTAGGTTAAGTTTTTAAAGACAGACTCAAGCAGTAAGTGGTGGATGTCCTGAACAGTGCCAGCAGCAGGGAACGGCTGGGTGCAGGGAAATTGCACTGTCCCTCCCAAGCACCTACAGACCTAGCAGGCTTTGACAGCCCCTGCCCCATCACCACTGCTCCACCTTGCCCCAAAGTTTCAGCCACGGTTTCTTGGAGCAGTCACCACCCAACTTAAATTAGGATCTTGCTTTCATCTCGGAGCACCTGAGGGAGGAATGGTGAATGGGGAAAGGGCAAAGCTGGAAAGATCAATTCAGTGACACATCTTAGACATCCTTCTGTTTGCTTGCCACAAGGACTGTAATGGCTCAGCAGAATCAGGAAATAGTTGAAGGTCATGAAGAACAATGGAAAGAGTGAAATCCATGCAACTGTGGATGGTGGCACCAAAAAAGTTACCCACACTTTTCTGGGATATAATCCATGTTTAGTTTCTAGGTAAGATAACAGGGCAACTTTCCAAACAGCAGTCCACAGCTCTGGAAGTTTGGGGCATTTTCAAGAACAAGGACATCTGCAGTAGGCATTGGTCAGTGATTCAGTGATTTTACTTTCATTAAATCCATGGGCAATGGTGAGACTATCAACCTGGTGATGAGCCACAGCTGGGCCTCCTCCGCCAAAAACACAGCTTCCAAGGGGTGATAGGCAATTAAGAAAAGAACCATTATTTTTTAAGATGTCTTGCTTCTGAAGGCACCAGATACACATTGTATCATCAATGGCTTTTAATATATGTGTGTGATATTTCTGAGACATCTTGTAGTCCGTACTAAAAAAAAAAAAAAAGAAGAAACACCATAATGAATGAAAGCAGTGTTCTTTGGAGTGATGGAGGTCTTGAAAACTGTAGAAGTGAAAGTCTGGTGTTTACCCATGAGCCAAGTAGCTGGCAGAAGAAGAAGGCTGGCTTCATCGCGCTATCCCACCTGTTTACTTGAACCTGGGCTTGGAGAGCTAACTCTTAACACTGCCAGGCGGTCAGTTCTCAGCCAGTCCAGCAGGAGCAGCTACAATCTTAAAGTGCACTCCTCAGCTCTCAAATTCCCATTAAAAAGTTCTTTTTTTCCGCTCTCTCCTCTGAAGCATTGCCTTCAAAACACGTACAGGGTATTTCTCTGCGTATTAAATATAAAGAGCATTAAAAAATACAACTCCCCTGTAACTTTCTGTACCAAGGGACAGACGGTTTCACTTGTGAGACGCATCAACCGGCTGTATTGTCACAGTACTGATGTGTTAGGAACTGTCAGTTCCTATCCTTCCCTTAGCATAAATCTTTGGATTTGTGGTGTATGATGCTGCTGACAGTCCACAGAAAAATACTGTAAGTTGATACCAACAAATCTATTTTCTTCAAATCCTATAAAGACATTTTCTTGGAAGACATTTTCCCACATGGATCTTGACTGAATCTGTCTTTGAGGTTTAGCTAAGTTAACGAGGAAGAGTGGATTGGTGGTTTGGGTGATTTTTTTGCCACATAAAAAATGTAGATGCATGGCGGTCAAAGATGATAAAATCTTCAGAAACACATAAATTGTATTAAAATAAACTTGAAGAATGGTATCTATTAAGGAAGGTGAGATGGTTTTCATTTGCTGGATTTAGAAAGAAAATTCTTGCAAGCCCAATCTGACCATAATTGCAGCTATGGTTACCCTAGGATAAAGTTTAGCTTCCATTGTGTCTCAGTCAGCCAAGAAAGGCCTCATCTGAGATGTCAATAGGGACAGGGATAGGTGAAGTCTAAATAACAGCACCTCTGAAGTCTGGGGAAGTTTATGACTGACTTCCAAAGGAAGAGATAAGGCTTTCACTGTCCTATTTTTCAATGTTAATCTTTTCTTTTAAAAGGTATAATCAATAACCAGAAATAACCACTCTTACTGCTGCAGGACTCAGCACTGAGTTTCATTTACTAAGTCCCCATGATCCAGGCCCTCTTGTTTAGAGCTTTCCCCTGCACTCTCTACCTGTTCTGTGCACACCAGAGAGAAAACCCATGGTTGCTGCTCTCATTTTGATGCCACCCTAGACTCAAAGGGAATGGCACAAGACACCCTCGCTTCAAATAAGAAGCACTCAGCACCTTTTGTCCAGATGGAAAACTTGCTACAATGCTGGCCATTATTTCTAATTTTGTACCAAGTGACAAATGTTTCACTAACACTTGTGTTCATTTACATCACTGAGAATAAAACCGACCAATTTAGCCCACTAAAATATAGTAAAGATTGAGGAAATGTTTTCCTGTGTTGTACCAAAAGCATATTATTTTTCTCTTAGGCACTGTTTTCCTTGGACTTTGTCATTTGTAAGAGACTAATTGGGAATTTTGAATGCGGTATTCGCTCCAAGCATGGTGGTTAAGGAGAGGTTGCCAGGAAAATCAGATGCGAATACCTGGGAGGAACTTGATTTCATCAGACGTGCCATCAGAAACCATCTACTTGCTGTGTATTTTCTCCCTGAAGTAAAAGGATAAACTGGAGCTGGGTGTCGGGCAGGTTGTAGCTGCACGGTTCATGTTGCTGATTTTGCTGGGTTAAAGCTCCCAGTTGCTGTTCTGGAAATCCCACACCTGGGAGAGAGGCTCTGCTGCTGGTGCGAGGGCAAGGAGGGGGGAATGGAACACCACACAGCATGTCCAAAAGGAGAGAAATGCCATCGGGAACGCTCACGTAGCCTGATTTTGTGGGGTTTTTTGCCATCAGTCGCAGGGCGAGGGGTGACGCGGTACGGGGCTGAGCCCGTGGCTGGTGCAAGGCGAGGTGCGGAGGTGGGGAGACGGAGGAGGAGGGACAGGCAGGGAGAAAGGGAGATAGAAGGTCCTGGCCCCCTGCCAAGGCAAATAACCAACATTTTGCAAAAGAGAAATCCTAAGACTGAGGTCATAGTATGGAAAAAGTCTGTTTCACAGACTCTTTAGCCTGAACGCGGGCCAAGTTTTTTTTATGGTTCTTTTTTTTTAATATTTTTTTTTTAATGCAGGCATCCTATTAACATTTGAACACTAAAGCTCGTCCAGGAATGGAAAGATTTTAGAATTTGCTGTGCCTTAGTTTTCTATTTTGTTGGTACATATATATACTTTTAATTACGAGAAAGCAAGGCTTTGAATGGGAAGCTGTCTCATTTTACTTTTGAATTGTTTTACCACTATGAAGATCAAATTAAGGGGATGTAAAGAAGCGCCTTTTTCTTCCAGAGACTAACAAACTCTAAAGTCAAAAAAAAAAAAAAAAAAAAGAGAGATTTTTCAAGCTTGGTGGACAACTTTTTATCTTCCATGCAAAATACAAAAAGATTCTGAAACCAGAAATGGCAATGGATTTTCCTCTGTGGAAAAGTTCTACTGCTCAGCCATTTGCACCTATGATTTTTTTAAGCCTTTGTAGTAGCAAACTGACAACTTCATGACAGTGTATTTTTCATACCTAACTAAACAAATTATTGAAGCTCTTCTGCCTCAGTCTCTGGGTTTGCGTTTAATGCCAGAGCGTGGATATTTTTTAACTGTGGAAAAATAGAACTCCTTGGATCTGTTAGGATGTTATTGCAAGCAAGTTTTGTGGTCTTTGATTTGCTAAGCTACAACTGGAGTCTGCCTTCCTCAGGGTAAGAATATTTCCACATTATCATTTCACCTGTGGCATTATATCTTTGTGTGTATCTTGGCTTTGTGCAGCCTGCTCTTTGTTTAGCATGCAGACAAGCTACATCTCCCCAGAGAGATGTGGAATATATTTATTGGCAATTTAGAATTGATGATAGATTTGACAAGCAAGCAGGGTGATGCACTGATGCTATCAAAGCTGGAGATGAATCGGGACAAAGGTTTGGATGAGGCGTATTGTTCTGGGATTCAAAAGGGTTTTACTTACAGATCATTCCAAAATCAAGGCAACTGTACAGCTGACTTATAAAGAGGAGAGCTTTTCTGAGTTTTCACGAGAAAAAAACATGGCTTGATTGGCCCACACACCTTTTATGGCAGAATTACAGCTGACATTTCTGCATGCTGATGTTTATTAGTTTTGTAAGCTATTTTGTCAGGATTCATTTCTGCTGTTTCCCTCTTTCACGCTATAAACTGTAAGCAGTTGTAGGTAGAGAGGAGGAATCTCTTGACATTTTTCCTCAGAGAGATGCTCCAAGAGGTGTGGGTATAATAAATTAAAACAGAAGTGATCTGTTACCTGATGAGCACGTGGACTTACCATTCATTCGTTTGCCTTAGAATTTAGTGTAATTATAGGGGAAAATCCCATAAACTCGCCACGAGCTTTCCTACTGTCAAAACAAAGAGGACAAATTAAGACAAATAATCTCTTAATAGCATTTAATAGCCATGATACAAAGTACAAGCAAATTACCTTGTTCGATGGCCGATTTTTGTGCCATTTTAAATGGCTGATGCGGAAGGGGGGCTCTATCCAGAGGTCCCCCAGGGAGCTGGGACAGATGATGCAGACATGCAATGCAGACATGCAACCTGCCTTAACGTGGTTCAGACAGAGGCCTGGAATGTCCCAGAACATAACGTCAATAATAATTTGTCGTTGCTCTGGTTTGTATTTTTTTTTAACTGACGGCATTAAGACAAAAATTCATGTGGCTGCTCATGTAAAATCCACATGCTTTCCCCATCAGTATAATGTTTGCAGTAAGTGTAATATGAGACACAAACTGCTCAATATTTGCAGTCACTGTCAGCAACAGCGGTTTCTGTAGACTTCCATGGAAGAAAGGATGAAGTCTTTTGCCAGAAACTGTTAAAAAAGCCTCTGTCACAAAGTAAGGTTTGATCTTGCAAATAATTGCAGGCAAACATGATGCTTTCCAGCAGGACTTGCTTCAGCACTATTGTCTGAAAGACCAAATGTTCCTGTGGGTAACTAGAGCCATGTTTAAGCTTTATTGCTCATCTCCAATTCAGTTAAAAACCATTTCCCCGGCAGCTGCATGCTTTCCTGTGAGCACTGTCAGTAAAGCAGAATGAGTTATGTCTGTTGAAAAAGTGGCCCATTACAGAATGCCTGCGCATAGAGACCAAGGGGAACAAATACAGAACCTGCATATGCCCAGGTCTGCTTCTTTTGTCAGCAGCCATTGACATGCTGACCTCCACATCCCACAGTAAAGCAAACCTTGCATAGCTCCACTAAGAGAGCACTCCAGCACCAGGGCTGGAGGTGGCTGCATAGTCACTACGGAGGAGCTTCCTTTGCACTGCTGAAGAGCTTTGCATTGTCAGGCATCACATTCAAGAGGAAGGAACCTTTCCCTGAGGCTGTCCCATAGGTTTCATTGCTGCCTGGTTGGCTGGTGGCCTTCTCCAGCCCTGCAGCACCCACCACAGCAGCCTCGTGTGACTGCTTCTGAGCAGCCAGGAGTCAGGTACTGAGCTCTGATGCGTGGGGCACAGTGGGGAGAAGGGAAAAGATTGGAGAAACGTTCACAAAAGACTTATCAGCTAAATAGGATCTTAGGAATTTTGTTGCTGCGTCTAACGCACATCACTAAACAAACGCTAGAACATATATAGTGCATAAACAGTGGGAGGTGGTTGCAAAGCTGGATGATGGTTGTTAGATTGGTAGCAGGACCTAAAATACTGATGTTTTCCCAACTTGCATATATTTCATTATGACTGCAGTAGGTGGATGACAACCATCATCCACAGGCATTATAGGAGGATCATAAAAAGTAACAGCCCTCCTTTTAACATGATTTTGATTTATTTTTATCTAGCAGATGTGGCCACATACATCTTTAGCATGATCCCATTTGGCTCAGTGACGTTGCACAGCTATGATTTCTCTATGAGAAGATCAACTCATTCTGTGTCCTAAGAACTTAAAAGCTTCAATGCCTAGCTGAAAAGCAAGTGCCTTTTGCTCAAACTGCTTACGTTCTTGTACTTGAGAAAAAAATTAAAACTTCATCTTATTTCTTTGTGTGCACTTGTCACCCACTCAGAGTTTTATCCAAGTAGATCTCTGGTCCTTTTCAAAGAGCATCTTCAGCATGAGTTGCATTAGCTTTAAAGACTCACCAAGAACAGAGCGGTCCAAGCTGACACTCTTGGTTTCCAGAAGAGAAGTAACTGCACGAGTCTTATCCCACAATCCTGCAGCTCAGTTAAATAAGTATTTGATGTCCTAAGAAGCTGCTGCCTCCCAAAGCTAAGGAGAGGGAGCTGCCAGGCCCCACTCCCACCTCTGGCCACCAGACACTGTGATGTTCAGAGACTTTCCACACATCACACCGTGCTACACAGTTCTTCCCCTCTCCCCACCCCACAGAGCTGATGAAATTAAATAGCACAAAAAATTAACCCCACCGTTATTGGAATGCAGCTGGGCAGCACATGGCTTCGTTTGCTGCCATGGGAGAACATGCATTTGCTTCTTCATCTCTGGGGGCTCTGGGGACAGGACAGGGGGGAGCCTAGTTCCATAAGCCTTGGGGAGCACCTCTGCAGGACCACCACATCTCTGGTGTCTCAGGGCCTCACACAGGACGATTCTGGATTTCTCTTTCCCTCATCATCTGCCATCATTATCTGCCACGCCAGCCCCCACCCTTCTGCTTTTCTTTTTCTTTCCTCTTTCTTGTTGCATCCTTTCTCCTATCACCCCATCCCTGTATTTGTCAAGTTCATCACCTGCAGACTCATCTCTCTTTGCTTTTCACTTCTGCTGGCCCTAATCCTCCTCCCCACTCCCTTCTCCTTGCGTAATGGTAAATCACAGGGATGAAGACTAGCTTGTAACTCCTTTGTCAGGTGCCCAGATATGCCCAGATCTTCCTGTGGATCACATAGTTTTCTGTTACTTCTCTGTTAAGAATCATGAAGAAGAAAAAAAGTGAGGAAGAGAGAGATGAATATGGAGCGAAGTTTTAGAGTTAGCTACCAAATGCTTTCCTTTTATAACTTTCAGCATGATTGGCAGTTAGGTTTATTTAATCAAATTGCCTTTTCTGTCAGCATATTATTTAATGAGGGAGTTCTTTTTTTTTGATTGCATAGGAAATGTAGAAGCATTTGAGAAACTCCAATGTGCTATTTATTCATCCATTATGTTGGGAATCAGTTTAATTTCAATGTCAGTGGAGGAATTAATAATCATAACAGTTATCTGTCACAGAATGATCTATTTGGGGATTTTTTTCAGCAAACCAGTTTATATTCCCCATCCTTTCACTAGAGGAGAAAGTTTTTAAAAATAAACTACATTTTAATGTGTTTTTATTTTGATTATCCCTTCCAGGCTGATGGTAGAGATAAAGTATTTTCAGGATTGAATTCAGCGTTGAGTCATTGATACAAAATTCTTTACCAGCTTAAGTTATCCCTATTTTTTTTTTTCCCTTTAAATTCACTGAGTTTCTCAAGCACCAAGGAGTATGGATGCCCCCAAAAGTGCATGCTCCCTCCTTGTCACAAGCAAACAGAAAGACAGTTGGAGTCTTCCAGAGATAATGCAACGTCCCCTTTAGGCAGTCATGCTAATTTGGGCTAGCCCTGTCCTATTTTTGGTTCCTCAGCTTCACTGCCAGGCGAACAAACTGGCTTTATGCACATAAAGCTGTGCAGAGAGAGGGAGGTTTGGAGGCAGAGGGGCCCAGGCCTGGCTTGGGATGTCTTGGTCTCTGCAGTTATGTGCAGCCCTGCTTAAGTAAATAACTGATAAATGAATACAACCTTTCAGCTGATGTGTTTGATGAGTACCAAGACTTTTTATATGACTCTGAACGAAGGGCAGTAACTGTTAAATGAATTGCTTTTTAAATAAAACACATAAGAGAAATTTTTAAATCCTTCATTGTTCCTTAAAATGTTTTAGTGCCTCATTAATTCTTGATTAGCCCAGTTGTTAAGAGGCCATTATTATGTGGTAATAAGGTGTAGGAAATTACCTCTAGGACTCCAGTCGTGTCACAGTATATATGCTATGTTGAGACCAAGTGCCTGTGGTATGAATTAGGGCTGCATGGCCTGGTGGTGGCCCCCCAGGGTGATGGTGCTCACGGTGGTGGCCCACCATGAGACCCTTGCGGTGGTGGCCCTGTGCTGTGTGGTGGGTGCTGAGGTGCAAATCCTCCAGCAGTGGCCTCTTGTAGAGCAGAAGGCAGAGCAGGCCTGGCAAAGCCTCCTGCTCTCGGCAGCCTCAGAAGTGCACTTCAAGGGCTCCCCTGATCTTGCCTTCAGCAGAGCATGGGAACTCCCATAAAACAGTGGAATAAAATTAGTTTGCGGCTACGTTCATTTAAATAATTTCAGATATGCCTGAAGCTCACACAGATGAAAGTCCACTCTCTGCTGTATGATTTTTTGGCAGAAAATGCCACAGGATGTTTGGTGCTGGGCCAGCAGAATATCCCCAGTGGATCACTGGTATTTTGAACCTTCCTGCTCTTAAAGCTTGCAACAAACATTGGCACTACTAATCATAATTATCCTTTTAAAAATAAGAAAATGAGCCTTAGGGGCTATTTTTATTGTGATTTCCAATGACACTAATCAGTATTCTGAAGAAGAGGTATACTTGAATATCTCAGTCTGCATATATTTATTTTTCAGTGAATATAATGCATCTTTTTCTCACCCAACGGATCTCTTTGAGACTGCTGCTTTTAATGCTCAGAGTACATAGCTCCCACTCATTAACCATACAGGGAGCTACCACAGCATCACTGCCTTCAAGGATGCTTCAAAGACCCCACAGACCCTCTCCCTACCTAACAGTCCACGGGGCACTGAACAACAGAAGGCAGCCTCAGCAGTTCCCCCTCTCCAGGCAGGACTGCAGACATCTGCCACTGCTTTGTATACATGCCGACGTGTATTTTTGATTATTTCATGAAAATAACTAGTAGCAAATTGTCGTGACTTTTACAAGGGTGGGTTAAAAACCAACAAAAATCAGATGTTCAAAAGGCTTTTTTGACTGCATTTTGGGATCTCACTGGAGGAGCACTTGTAGTTCAAACCAAAGACTGTTGGGAGTTACTAAAAATATGTAGTGAAGAAAGAACATCAAGAGATAACAGTCCAAGCTTGATGAAAGTTTATGTAATCTTAATCAATATAACAATTCTGGTTAGAAGTTCTTTCACTTAAATTACCTCCTAGAATAGGCTCCAGACATGAAGTAGAGCCAGAAGAGAACTGTGAGACAGGTCAATTCCTGGGAGCATCTGAAGCCATACAGATGGGATCTCTGCCAGGACTTGGAGTTGCCTTCCACAGTTCTGGATCTGACTGAACAATGGGATTTTGGGGAAAAAAAAGAAAAAAAAAAAATCTTTGCCTCCTTTTCTTCTTTCCCACTGAAGGAGAATAGTTGTGAGTTTGTTCACTTTTGACCTCACAGGATGTTGGGAAATTTAGCAAGCTAGAGGTCTCTCATTACCAAATTGTATGATAGAGCACAGACCACTAACAAATTGATATCAGTCTTGATATGGTGGGTCCTATTTATTACTAGTTAATGATTCTGGTCATAATGAGAGTAAATCTCTATGCTTCGATGTACAACTGTATAGAAGCGTGGAAGAGCATATCGATAAGAAAATCCCAACAGACCTTTCATTCAGTCCCAGTTGTTCCACAGTTTAAACTGCATTTAAGTTTCAAGCATGTAGGCCATTTATAAAAATATTTAGGAGGGCTGTTTGTTGCATCTTTGGAACAGTAAAAACATTTCTGCTGTTAGTGTGAGGATAGTCGTGTCACTGAAAAAATACAGAATGACTTCTTTAGACTAATAAAGACTTTTGGAGATACTCTAAACGTTGATACAATTTCTGGAAAGTTATTTATATATTTAAAAGGACTTTACTGTTAGTATCCTAAATTTTTGCCTATTTTACTCAGACTTTTATCAGCTATCTCTTCCATCTTCAGTGCAGTAAAAATATTTCAGTGCCTGATAAACCATGTGCAGCTGAAGTCCTTTCTCTTATCAGTAAAAAATCATTTGAGTTGAAGGTAATATAATGGGCTAAATTAATTGCCAATGAAACTCCATTGGTTTTACTAGGGTGACACCGATGATGAAATTAACTCGATATATTCAGTTTTGGAGATTCACTTTTGACTATTAATGTTATTAGTACTAAATTGAATTATTTAAAAGTCAAGCATCACCACTTATATATATGACTTTTTAAATACACATTGCCTGATATAGGTACAGTATTTGCATATAAATTATTTGCACATATACTAAGTTAACACATTATTATTTGTAGGATTTATTTTTCTTTAAGTATCAAAAAGATAATTATCCATAGTTCTGTCAATATTAAGCACTTTATATTTGCCATGGGAAGACATAACATCATGCATTTTTATTTCCACACCCAGAAGCTCTTCTAAAATAATAATGAGTGTTTCAATTGGTATCAATTTATCATTAAATAATACTTAAAATCATTTCTCTACAAATATGGAGGACATAGGTACATCCTAAAAAGTCTGTAGAATTAATTTCCTGGGAACTCTAGAGTGTCAGGCAACCATCAGTTTCAAGCATGAAAACAAACCAACCAACCAGTCATGTAACACAGCAGATTTGAGCAAGTGTTCTTAATTCCATTCTAATTTTGTGTTAAAAAGTACATCAAATCCTCAGATTTCAGTCATGTAACAATCTGAGAACATATTTCTTGCTTATATCTTTTGCAACACTGCCATGATACAGAAGTTTACTCCTATGGATGGCAGTCTGACAGGTGATGACAGAAAAAATATTTCACAGAAAGCTTCAATTAACAGCTAATGCGTGGGAAAAACGTGAAAGCAGCAGTATGTTTTGTGCATGCGGATCAAACCCTAGCCAGGGCCAGCCTCAGCGCTTTGCCAGAGAGTTAATTTAACTTCCGAATCAGTGTGAATAATTCATGTTTTTTTCAGTACAATTAAAAAATCATATAGAATCATAGAGTCATATATACAGGTCAACAGAATTTTTTTTTTCTTTTCAGCAAAATAAGATTAAAAAAAAAAAACAAACATTTAGGACCAGTCATTTTATTTAGCTTACCTCTCTCCAGAAAGTGCTTGGGAGGTGATACTGCAGCCCTAGATATAAGCATATCTTTGCAATAATGGTTTTGAAACAAGAAAATGAAAGCATCGCATCTCAGAAATGTTGAAACTAATGATTCTGGATAGAAATGGAACTTTTTTTTAGTTACTTAGGGGAAAGTATTTCTCACGCCTGGCAATTGTTGAGCATCTTGGCCAGTCCTCACGCTGTTCTTGATGGGTGAGCTATTTGTCAGAAAATTCCACTCGGCTCTAAATCCTTCACACCAGGCTTTAGTTAGAGCCTCGTCCACGCTCAGGCATTTGTGAAAGATGATTGCCGACATTTTCTCAGGATGACTCAACATTTCCAAAGGTTCAGGACAGCAGAAAGCATTATCAGATATAATTTAGACTTCCAGGTTTCACAAGATGGTTGCAGTAGTTAGCAGCTGGGCGGTAGGGTTCGGCAATCAGAATGCAGTTGTGTCTCATTTGTTTTTACAAAGTATTTCTGTTAGCTAGAAAAGGACATTTCTTTTGAAGTGACGTTTTGGCCCTGACGTATGATTTTTGAATACAACTTTTTTCTCAGATGCCAGCATGGCATTGCCAGCATGCCAGGCTGGTGTCCAGAAGAAAATTTAAGAGCAGTGATAAAATGAAGGGGGAGAAATAGAAGCCCTTCTCGCAAACGGGATTTTGTAATAGATATTCTGACACAGTATGAATGATGGGGGATGGAAAATTCATAACGGTGTGTGGAGGGGAAACATGCACTCTGCACATAGAAGACCGCCCTATAACTCATCAGATAGCGTGTGTCGAGCGAGTTATGAGAGTTGCTCTATGGTGTATATTTTAAAAGAGACATTAGAAAGGAGATGTAGTGTGGTTTACTATTTGAGAGCTAACTTCATAATTTTGTCCAAAAAGTGTTTTCAAAGAAAAAATATGCTTTACTTTGTTACATATATTGCAGTGCAGGTGGTGTATTTCTTCAGTGTGTGTGCAGGATCCAAATGCGGGGAACAAAGCCCTTCCTCTCCCTGGAGGAGCTGTCCTCAGTGGGTTGTTTCTGCTGTTACGGTGTCTGAAGGAGTTGATGGAAGGGGAAATTGCTATTCTGACTCCCAGAATGGGATATCTCAAAGCAAAAAAAAGCATGGTGCAGGCAAAGGCCCATGGTGCCAATGGAAAATCTGGCACTATTCCTACAGTATTTGGGTGGGGGTGCTATGGAAATGGAGGGTTGAGCCCCACTGAGGTTACCCTCTCTCGTCTCAGCATCTTGTGATCAGAATGCGAGCCCTGGAGGTCCCTTCCAACTCCAACAACTCTGTGATTCTGTGAAAAGAGAATAAAAAAGCAATGTACCCTCTCCTGATAAGTTAGCCGTTGTAAGGGAAAACCTGCTTTTTCCCTGTGCCTTGCTTGGCTGCAAATGAAAGGCACTGAGAGACCTACTCATGGCAGAGTGTTCAGCCTGTTCTTGCAGGAATTAGAAGGCTGGAAATCTGGACAAAAATCACAGCAGGTTCTCACCTTCTGCATATTTAATGAGCTCTCTGCACCCACTCCTCAGTATCAAATGGTGACATCACTTTGGCCATGCATGAGCTATGATGTTTTTCTGCCCCTTATTTTTCTTTCTCTTTCCCTCACACCACACACGGAATTAATTATTTGACAATATATTCAGACATCGCATTATTTCAACAGTAGTGGAATGTAATGGTACGTAATTAGGAACCAGAGTATAATAGCACTATGAAGATGGTTTTGGCAGTGAGATGGTTTTTTAATTAAAATTTCATTATGGCAAATGTGTCGTGCCATTGCCCTTTCCAGTGTTTCATAAGCACCAGTGTTCATGAAAGAAAGGGAAGATCCCTGGGGATGGGGAGTGGCAGTGGGGAACCACTCCTCCTGGAACGCTGGAACCTACAAGGGCACAACACACCTTGAAGTCTCCATAAAGGGATGATTTTACAGTGGAACTGTTTCCACTTCTGCATTTCACTTTGTTTTTGATGTTGTTGGGATTTCTGGGGGAGCAGGAAGGGACTATGTTGTGAGGAACCCGCGGCAGCGCAGACCCATCTATTTTCCATTTTTTCTCCTCATGGAGCTTATCATTAGATGAAATGGCCTGCTCACTTTCACAGTAGCCAACCAGGTTCTTGTCTGTTTGTTTGCTCGTTTTAATCATTTTGTCTTCATCTAGTCAAATAAACCTGTAAATTCAGTGTGCGCTCTGTGGGACCCAGTCCAAATCTATACTGTCTCCTTCCTGACAGAGCTGACAGAGAGTATAATCACTTGTATTGTCCAGAGTACTGTTTACATAAAGGAGCAATAAATACCTGTTGAAATTTTTACTGGAGGCCTCCCAGATGGATGGTTCATTTATTATTACAGACAGAGTTTCATTTACTTAGTTATTAAAAGAAGCAGGCCGCTACAGCCCATTTATAACTATATTAAAACTAAATGAAGCTATAAGTATTGGAGACGGGACTGAGAAAAATACAGTGGCTTTCCAGGAAATGGCTAGGAAAAGTATTTGAAAGGAAACGCTAAAAACTTTGGGAGTCCTGTTGTATCTTTCACGGGTGTGCTGCTGCCGGTTGGAGTTCACAGGGGTGAGGAGGAGGCAGAACTCCCATATCTTCCTGTCCCACTACACTGTGCCTCTGTGGCAGCTCAGTGATGACCTCCCTGCGCCCACCCATCATGCACGTGCCACCATGTCCCCACTTCTAGTCATCAGAGGGGATGGCGTGCAAAGCACAGGCAGATGCCACGAATGCATTCCCAAAGACTTCGTTTTGAAGATGCTGTCCATTGTGGCTGGCTACTAAAATGAAATAAGGATTGTCATGATCTTTGAGGCACTTTTCTAGCACTGAGGACATTTCACCAGACAGACTCATCTCTGCTTTAAAGACAGGTAATTCAGTCACTGGGTAGGAAGGACACGGTTGCCTAGGAACAGGATCTTGGTTTTATTTTATCCAATCCTTACCAATAAAGGACCATCCCAACAAGAAAGAGCTGGTGTCCCACACTGGAAGAACATGTTGACCAGAAATTGATGAGGTAGAAAAAAAATAGAAACAAGGGCATGAGTAGAAGTTTGGATTTTTTTTTTAATGGAGTTCATTGGGTTAGCAAAAGGCTGAATTTCCACATCCGAGTTGAAAAACAGCTTTGCTGTAAGCTAGCTGAGTTTCAGTGGTAAAAGAAATGTAGAAATTAGTACTAAAAGAGCAATCTATATGACAGAGACAACATATAAAATACATGTAATGTGAAGGGGAAAAATAACAATCAATCTAAAAGAGGAATTATAAACACTAAATACAGATAAAGGAAGTGGAGACTACCAAAGTAAAGTTCACAGACAATGGTGCTCTTAAAGAATATAAAGAACAACAGCAGTGAATAAGTTCTATCAATAGCCTCTTACTAGCTGGAAATATTAATGTTGTTAATGATACTAGATTAAAAAAATGTTTTTATACAAGAAAAAGCAGGGCAGCTAATAGAACAGAAGCTGGACGGTGTCCAGAGTGAATACATTGTTTTAAATCACCCCAGATACAAATATCCATAAATCTGTGAGTTTCCAAGCTGCCTGGAGCCATCAAGGCCACCAGCTTAGTAATGTCTGAGAGAGGGCTACTTGTGATGCCCCTTGAAATGCAGGAGAACCCCAGCAGACAGCGAACGCAGCATAGAGTTCCTAAAGGAAAGCAGGAGAGTTGAAGTGTTTGGAGAGCTCACATGGCACCTATCCCAAAGAAAGTCGCTGGGGAGCCCAAATAGGGTTTCTTTAAGGAACCGAGGGGTAAGGTTGCAATTACTGCAGTTCAGTTTTTTTACTTTCAAGGAAATAAATTCATGTTCTTACCAACCAAAGCTGATTTCATTCTATGAGGAGCTGTCAACTTTGACTGATAAAGTTACTAATGAAGCTGTAATAGACCTTTAAGACTTTAAAATGTGCGGCACACAATATCAATTAAATGCAAATTAATCGAATCCTGGCTCTTAACCATTTCTGAAGGTCATAGCAGTGAGGGATCCTGGCCCAAGGAGCAGCTGAACAGGGAGGAGATCCAGTGTTGATAGCTATGACATGGAAGGAAATTACATTCAACTGTGGTAGAACTTAGCAAGAAGCAGTGAGGCTGGAACAGGATATCAAACAGTCTGAAATATTTAGTAATTCAGTCTCACTTCAAGAGATGAGGCTTGGAGGAAACTGACAGTGCGCCCAGGTGGCCAAGAAGGCCAATGGCATCCTGGCTTGTATCAGGAATGGTGTGGTGAGCAGGACTAAGGAAGTCATCCTGCCCTTGTACTCGGCATTGGTGAGGCCTTACCTCAAGTACTGTGTTCAGTTTTGGGCACCTCAGTACAAGAAGGACATGGAGGTGCTGGAGCAGGTCCAGAGAAGGGCAACGAGGCTGGGGAAGGGCTTGGAGAATATGCCCTACTGGGAGAGACTGAAGGAACTGGGGCTGTTTAGTCTGGGGAAAAGGAGGTTGAGGGGAGACCTTATTGCTCTCTTCCAGTACCTGAAAGGTGCTTACAGCGAGAGCGGGGTTGGTCTCTTCTCACTGCTGACAGGTGACAGGACGAGGGGAAATGGCCTCAAGTTGCGCCAGGGTAAGTTTAGGTTGGATATCAGGAAACACTTCTTTACAGAAAGGGTTGTTAAGCACTGGAATAGGCTCCCCAGGGAGGTGGTTGAGTCACCATCCCTGGGTGTGTTTAAAAACCATTTGGATGTGGTGCTCAGGGACATGATTTAGTGGAGGGTTATTAGAGTTAGGGTAGTATGGTTAGGTTGTGGTTGGACTTGATGATCTTTAAGGTCTTTTCCAACCTGAGCAATTCTATGATTCTGTGACATGATGTTTTATACCCCGGAACAAGGAATGGCTCTCTGTCTCCCTCGTTCTCAGTGGAGGCTCTGTCTTGGGCTGTTGCAACTCTGAAAATGCTTCATAGATGGAGGTGAGCAGCATCAGAAGTCAATGCCCAGCAGGATGCCCTGGTGCAGAGTGATGGCACAAGCTTCTGGTGTGAGGGGGGTGACAAAAGGATGAGGAGCTGCCACTTTCCCCATCACTTCGATGATACAAGGCTCTTCTCATTCTGATGCAGTGATATCTGAGCAAAGTTTGAGAGCCTCTAGCCTACACAGTCTCTTTTCCCTTGCCTAACCAGCATGATATGAATAAACACCACTGCAGCCGCAGTTACGAATGCTGCTAAATGAACGGTCAGCATTTTACAGATGATTGCAGTCATCTGTGAGGGAGCAAGAGAATAAAAATGTGTGGGATGATGACTCCAACATGAGGACAGATGCTTATAATGCTGGGGATTAGGCAGAAAGGGGCTATTCATAAGAAAATAATCATCAAGTACAAAATCAGACACTGCACCTTCAGTGGGAAGATGTAGCAGTGGCAATTTTATCTCAGACGCATAAATTCCCCAAGATTTCTGCCACGACAGCTGACACACATGCCAGCAGCACAGTTCATGCACTCTTATTTCATTTCACATTTGAAATTAATATTTTGTAGATGGCAGGATCAGAAATTGCTAGGAAATCAGAGAGAGAGAGTTGGTAAATAACTGCTAATCACACACGGAGAGCCTGGAAGGAACAGGGGCAGGGAGGCAAGAAATGGATTGGAAAATTGCGAGTAGCTCATTCAGAACTTTTATTCCCCAAATGTGTTCCCTCCTGTCACACAGAGCATGATTAGCCATAAAACTTTGGCAAGTCCTCTGAGTGATTGGACTACTTAGACTGGTGTTTAGGCGCAAGCCACTAAGTAGCTCATCACTCTTCCCTCTCCCTGAGTATATGTGCATTATTACGTGGCTTCCTTGCTCAGAAAGTGGGCTCACACTAGTTTATTTCCTCTTTTAGAAGACTTTCTCTCATTTCTAAAGAGGTATTACGTGTTCCTCTGCCCAGACACCGTGCTGGCACAGCCACTGTGAACTGTGTGGTGCTGAGAGGCTTTCTTATAGAATCATAAAATCGTTGGAAGGGACCCTTAAAGGCCATCTGATCCAACACCCCTGCAGTGAACAAAGGCATCTACAGCTGGATTCTTCCCACCCTACCGAGTAGTTTGAAACTTCACCATTTGATTCAACTGGATCTATTTTCCCATTATTTCCTTCAGTTTGATTTCTGGTTCTCCTTACCGTGCTAGCCCTTGAGAACCACCTACACTAACAATAATCACATGCATCCTCAGTTTTTATGAAGTTTAGGAAGGAGCAGGTCTCACCTCTAAGCTGCAACACTACTTGGCAGAGTTTTCAGCCTGTCCATAAAGGCTGATAGGTTTTCTCTTCTACTTGTGTTTTCATATAGATGGGTCTGACTAACACAGCACGTCCAGCCCCATATTTCATGTGCACACATCTCCCATTCCCTCCTTCTTGGGGAGAGCCTTGGGGAAGGAGAAATGAACCTAGCCTCATGCAAATGGTGGAAGCCTTATTTCAGCTTCTGCTCATAGAGAGAGTAATGGCTGCATTACCCGAAGAGGACTACCTTGCATTTCTAATGAGATCGTCAGTGTAATGGGAATTTAGCAGAGCATTTAGCCAGTTTAAATGGTTTTGGAGAGTGGCATAGACCAGCTTAGATGGATTTAAGCCAAGGACAGAAAACTTCTCCTTCATAGCATCTATTTTTTATTGAAATTGCTAATTCTATTTCTATGGACTGAGTCAGTTTTTCAGGCATTTAAATTGTATGCTCTAGAATTAAATCTCACATTGATATATATACTTCATTCCAGCATTAAGTACGTTAATATTTCAGCAGCCTGATTTTACTGGCCTTCTTCCTCTGTTTTTAATTAGATTTGACAGTATCCTATATAATCATGTTTTCCTACATATTTCTGTGTAGTAGAACTTACACAGCCTATTTGTTGACGGGTTTTTACAACTTAAACATCATATATCCAAACTGAATTTCGGATGCTGCAAGCAATGCTTGCAGAGATCTTACAAGCCGACTGAAAGCTCAGTTACAGCATTTATAAAATACCCTCTTGATCTACTTGTTTACCTCAATCCATATGCTTTTGATTTATTTTCTATAAAACAGGAATAAGTACTACTCTTTTCAGGAAATATGAATGCATGAAATTATTTTAAAGTGAAAGATTTGCATCAGTTATGACACTAATATGAAAAATAATTTTGGTAATCAGAATCCAATTAATTAAAAATTAATGCTGTATAAAAACAACTACTCCTGTATTTAGGATTAGCAAACAAAGCTGTCTGAAATGCCTCTTTTGGCTATAGATGAGTAGCGAATATAACTGGCCATCTGTTATGTGCAGGTAACCAAGGTAATCACAACAATGTTTGTTCACCCTTTCTTTTTCTTTTCTTTTCTTTTCTTTTCTTTTCTTTTCTTTTCTTTTCTTTTCTTTTCTTTTCTTTTCTTTTCTTTTCTTTTCTTTTCTTTTCTTTTCTTTTCTTTTCTTTTCTTTTCTTTTCTTTTCTTTTTTTTTTAAGAATGGAAACCTGTTAATTTGCTTGTTAGAAAAGTGCGTCCTTCTTACCAGGCATATTTTTTCTACTATTTGTGTTTTAGAAAGCAGCTAAAAAGAGACAGAAACTGAAGGTACATTTGTCTTATTAGTGCGTAAGTCAAATGATGTCTGTGAGCACTCCTAGCTGAAATAATCCCACTAACATAAGAGGACAGTTTGGATATGAAAGGCAGATTCCCAGCTGGCAATCTCTTTCATTTTGCTGGGAAAAAGAGGTAAAGATCTTGCACAATGTGGTGCTTTCAGAAAGGACTGGATTTTTCCCTACCACATGAAGCAGTGCTTTTTCTTCTCTCTTTATGGGTGCGTCAGTTGTGACTTTAAACAGCTGGAGCCGGTCTGAAAGCCTTCTTGCATACCACTACTTAGAAGAGTATCTGTCTTCTTGCTGGGTTTCTGGTGATATTGAAATTAAAGTCCGGTTCTTGAAAGGTCACTGCACATTTATAGGAAAGAAAACAAAATGTCAATATTATGTATTAAAAAACAGATAATTTGCCCCAAAGCCATCTCATTCAGATGAGATGTTGTGGCATAAACTCAAATGAGCACTTAGGTGTCTGATTTTCATATTTCATCACAGCTTTTTTCTTTGTAGGGTTCCTCTTCAGCTAAAATCAACATATTTTTCCACTACTGAAATCCGTTTTCTACATAATGAGCAGAAATCACAAAAGTCCTTAATAAACACAGTATTCTGGCTGAGATGCTACATAGCATTACAATGGAACAGTACACTTGATCAGATTAGCACATTCATGAGATCCTTCACAAATTGCAAAGATGGTGACTTTTGTATTTATTTAAATGACAATTGCAACATATATACGATTTTGCCCTAGGCTTGCAAACCATTGGCATGTTCTCTCCTAAAGCATTAGTGATAATGATTTAATTACTATTGATATTTGTCTTTTCCCATCTCATTCTTTTTGCTCTGATTATCAGAATTATCATGAAAAACCTATCTAGCATTGTACTTTACTTTCCACCCTCCTTTTTGTAACCTCTCTTGAAGCCACTTGTCTTGCCCTTTGATTTGCAAGCCAAAAGGCAAGCTCTCTAATCACAAAACAAAACCACAGAGGCTGAGCCACTGATTTTTTGAGAGTTTTACATTTCAATAAGTAATTTGCAGAGGAAGGAAGGACTTCAAGGCTTGTATCAGAAATAGTGCAGCCAGCAGGAGCAGGGAAGTGATAATCCCTCTGTATTCAGTCTTGGTGAGGTTGCACCTCATGTGCTATGTTCAGTTTCGGGCCGCACACTACAAAGAAAAACATTGCAGCCCTCAAGCGTGTCCAGAGAAGGGCAACAAAGCTGTGAAAGGGCTGGAGCGTAAATCTTATGGGGAGTGAATGAAGGAACTGGAATTGTTCAGTCTGGAGAAGAGGAGGTTCCAAGGGAGACCTTATTGCCTTCTACAATGACCTGAAGGGAGGTTGTGGTGAAGTGGAAGTCAGCTTCTTCTCCCATGTAACTAGCAATAGGAATAGAGGGAATGGCCTCAAGTTGTGCCATGGGAGGTTCATGTTGGATGTTAGAAATACTTCTCCAAGAGAGTGGTCAGACACTGGAACAGACTGCCCAGGGAGGTGGTGGAGTCATCATCACTGGAGGTGTTCAAGAAACATTTAGATGTTGTACTGAGGGACATGGTTTAGTGGGAAATAGTGGTGGTACATGGGTGGTTGGACTGGATGATCTTAGAGGTCTTTTCCAACCTTGGTGATTCTATCATGCTGATTTATTAGGTCAAGAAATGTGAAATGTATCAAGCTGCACACAGTGTGAGATCCTACCAAGTAGAGCTGTATCTTCACCCAAGTGATGCTGAACAAAGGGGAGTTAGGCCTCCCTGAAAACCTTTTGCAAATCTCAGCCCTTGCAAGAACTGCAAATTTGCTCCAACATTGCCACTTAATTTCGGTTGTGTCATAAGGATCGTAGCCTGGCTCCAGATTTTAAAAGTCACAGCTGATTCCCAAACTGCCTGATGATGACCTCCTCTGCCAGACATCACACCATTAACATCTTCCCCAGTAATTTCTTCTCCAGCTCTTTCAAATCCAAAAGTCTCTGACTTGAGTCCTGGCTCTATCCTCCTACTTAGACGTTACTTCAGTGTGACTTCCCAGAGGGGAAACTAGATGTCTTCCCGCTGTCTCCCAGACTCTGTCTGGGTTTGAAGACAATTCTTGCTTAGGACTTTGCTTTCCAATAGCAACAAATAAGGATTAAAAAAAAAGGCAAAATTATGAAGCCACAAGTCTCTGCTTAACCATATGCTTTGAACATAGCTTCCATGATCCCAAATCCTGGGTGCTTTTGACCATCTCCTGCTCATTGACATGGTGGGATGAGAAGTGGAATTAGATACCTCCCAGTCAGCTTGTGGAACCAGCATAGTAATCAATCCCAGATAAAAGAGATCAGGCTTTCTGAGAAGCCATGTAAGAGATTTGGATGCTGAGTCACATTGAAATGGGCACAAATTGGATATCAGTACCTTCTAGACAGCTTTCTGCCTATTTTCCACAATATATATGTAGCTTTTCACCCCCCTCCTTTCCCATCGAGTGGCACAGCACCCATGGCTGAAACCTCGTAATTGGTTCCTTGAGAAAGAAACCAGCTGCCTTGCCGTGGCATTTTGCAATATCCCGAACTCATCCTCATTTCCTTTCATTACTACTCTACCTGTTACATTCTTGGCAGATAAAGGAGCAGATGCATTAATTAGAGAGCAGAGAGAGCTCCTGCCCAAGCCTCCCTCCCCTCACAGCCACTGTGACCTCATGGAGACTTCACTAAAAATATATAATTAGGTTCTGCCAAGTAACTTCCTGACCACCCGGATCCGTGCGCTCTCTCTTCAATTGCAGAAGCCCTAAGTGATGTGTGCTTTTCAGAGATGCATCCAGCACCACATGATTTTTCCGGCTTTTGTTTACAAGGCAGTATTTACTCATCGTTTTACCTGTGCTTCACCATGTCAAAGTCAAGTGCATATCCAAAAATCTTGCCGTAGCTTAATGGGCATGGTGGTGATGGTTTGATGGCTGGACTAGGTTATTTTAGTGGTCTTTTCCCACCGTAATAGTTCTTTGATTCTATGATTCTATGCCATTTGCTGCCCTGGGTTTTGCATAATCTGAAAGAGGTATTACAAAAACTGTAGAGAGGCAGTTGAAGAGGCTGTGTTTGCACGTTAGCTCGTTTATGTTTGTATGTCATTGTACTGGATTGCAGCATGCATGAAGAATTTCCATCCTGAGCAGGGGTTGATTTAAATATGATCTGAAGTGCTCTGCTAACAAAGTTCATTCTTTACCGAATCTGTGCCAAAGTGCTTTTCAGATAAATTAAAAATTAACATAACGTCTTGCAAGCCTTAAGTATTTTCCTTCTCTGCTGTCCCCCTCCTTTCTTCAAATAGGTTCTGCTGGTCCAGTTGTGGACTTTTTGTTTTCATCATCGTTGTTGTGGGAGAAGTGATTTGCCAAATCATTTGTCAAAAGCACTCAGACTCAAAATTGATCTGGTTTTCCTAAGATATTTCCTGCAGACAGGCATCCCTCAAACTCCGATGCCTCCTCCTCCCCCCGGGCTGAGTCCAGCCTGAGCTTTGAGAGATGCTCAGTGTTCTGCTCTGTGGGACAGATGGAGGTGAAGCTGCTGGTGACAGTTTGTCCTGCTCCAAGCAGTGCTCTGTAGATCAGGGCTCTGAGTCTGACTTGGCAGTGAAAGCAGCCTGGGAGTCCACCAGGACATTCAGGCACTGAAGTTATTCCTGCACAGTAGGAAATCAGATCCTGCCTTTGCAAGGTAGAATTCTATGTCTGGCAAGCTTTCCTATCCTGATACGTCCTTGTGACAGACGTATGGATCAGGCAGGCCTGATCCCACTCTGGGGAAAAACGAAAAAGCAAGCAAGCAAGAAATCATTTTATGGTGACTTGCTTTTTCCTATCACCAGCATTTGGGGATTGTTTGTGCACTTACGGTAGTTCCAAGAGGGGCCACGAGCCCTGGGCAGGCAGTGCTTTTCTTGGAAAGCAGCACTTCTAAAATGAGAAACAGACAAGAAAAATAAAGACAGGCTAAGATATACAAGCAGGGGAAGCTCAATGGGCCAGCGCTGTGGTTTCTTGTTCCTTTTGTGTGGATGATCCCTGCACACACATCTTTTGTCTTGCCTAAAGCCCATTCGTGTTTCCACACAACCTGGAGCCTTCAAAGCTTTGTATTAACATCTAACCACAGGTTCACCGTACATGCTTTTTCAGATTGACACAAAAAAGATGGGGCACTAATAAACACAGAGCTACCTAAAACTTTTTATTATAAGATTTGTTTGTTAGCTTCTATTTAGGAGAAGAGCTAACCAGTTGAATCTTAAACAACGCACTAAACTACCACCTTTCTAGCAGGGATTCAGGCACCTAAAACAAAGGAATTATGGGCAGCAACATCACAAGTGCTCTACTTTTCACACAATAAGCAGATCTCTATCTGCTTAAATAACAATCCCTGCAGATTTCATCACATTTAATTACATAATGTTCAATTCCAGACTGGAGCTTTCTAAATATTTTCCAACATTAGATTCTCAGGAATGCCCAAACAAATCTAACAAAAAAAGAAAAAAAAAAAAAAAAGAGCAACAATAATGTTATTTGTACCCTGTATAATACAAATTAAAGGATCCCCTGTGAACTTTGGGACCCAAAGCCAACACAGATCTTACAACATTTACAGGAAGCTTTGCCTCCCATATTTCAGCACCTGGAAGATGAATCCAATGTACCTTGTAGAATGATAGAATCATTTGAGTAGGATGGGATCCTTAAGGGTCATTTAGTTCAATTCCCCTGCAATGAATAGGGACACTTACAGCTACATCAGGTTGCTCAGAGCCCCATCCAGCCTGACCATGAGCATCTCCAGGGACGGGACGTCTACCACCTCTCTGAACAACTTGTGCCAGTACCTCACCACCCTTATTTAGAAAACTTCTTCCTTATATCTGATCCAGCTCTCCCTGCGTTTAGTGTGAAACCATTTCCCTTGTCCTGTCACAACAGATCCTACTAAAGAGTCTGTCCCCCTCTTTCTTATACCCTCTCTTTAGATACTGACAAGTATCTTTAGATATCTGTCCCACTTGCTGAGTGTTTTCCTGCCTGTGGACATAATTCCTGATGAAACACCAGAGGCTTGCTGTAAGGTTGTCAGCTTAATGAGTGTCTTGAGGTGTCTGCATCACAACAAGATTTTTTTAATTTTATTTTCTATGTGGGTTTTACAGGGGAATAATATCAACATAAGTACAATTAAATGGGGAGGGAGAAGGCATAAGTCTATAAGAGGCGAGAGATCAAGAGTTCCTGTTCTGCCCATGTTCTTGTTCTGATACACCTACATCCTCCCAAAGGTGCCGCAGGGAAACAGGGACACAGCTGTGAGAGCAGCGGCTGTGCACACAGCTGCACACGGTGCCAACAGCGACCAGCCTCAGGGAGCAGAGAGAGGCTCAGAACTCTTTTCAGACCTGGCACGCCATGCTGCCCATTTAAGAGCCCCGCTTTTCAGGCACACTCTTGGAAGATCCAGGCGCAAGAACGAGGAGGTGGTTTGAAATTACTGCATATGTCTTCTTGATATATTTACACTCCGGGGACCACCCACGTCACAGAATGTGTTTAAATTGTTCCCCAAGCTTTCTTCTGGAGTCGAGGCTAAATTACAGATTCCCTTTTACCAGAACGCAAGAAAAATTAGCAACTTCCCGAATGATTATTGTTATTACTGGGGCGTTTTTTAAAAATAGGTCCCCTTCTTGAAAGCCTTTCAAGCACTGGGGGAAAGCTTTGCACCTCCTCAGCTCCTTTAACTGCTGGTTACTTAACCTTAGGTAGTAAAAAAATGTACGCAAGTAAAGACAAACTCTTTTTTGAGAGCCAGTTGAAGCAAATTGAGGAAAGGTTATGGGAAAGGAGGATAAAATCCCCATTAGAAAAGATGCATTATTTTCTATATTAATATGACCGTGAACTCCTTGTGCATACTCCTGTGCACTGAGATAATACATTTCAGTTTTAATTGTTTCAGTCAATGTCAATCTTACATCAACCAGGCAATAAAGTAAAAATGGCCTTTGGGAAACATCAGTGAATCTTATTTTGTGCTGCGGTACTGCCAGTGTAAATATCTACTTGTGTTTTGTGAGCTCAAAGCCAAGCGGAGCAAAATTTTCCTTTCAGAGAGACTACTGACCTGTCAGCATCAGAAATATTATTCTTAGCACACAAAAATTGTTTGTCGGTGATTGTAATAACAATAATCTTTGCAAAATCCATTATTACTCTAGTAAACATTTTCCCTTAGGCACCAACAGTAGGAAATGAATTAAGAAGTTGATAGGAATTGGCTAAGAAAAAATTATAAAGACAGTGTCACTTCTACAGTGTTACTGGCATAAAATATATTTTCTATTTCAATTCCTTTTTTTTTTTTTTACAGTAGCTCAGAGGTCTGAAACATTTTGGTAAATCATAACTATAACTGATTTTACTGTTTGCCTTCCAGAATGCTAGAAGATGACCTCAAGTTAAGCAGTGATGAAGAAGAGAATGACCAGGTAAGAACCAGACAAAAACCATGTAACTTGCAGCATGTTTCTTGTCGAGACAGAGATACTGCAAATATTTTGCTAATGCTTTTTCAAAATATACATCAAGGTTATCAAAATACATGAAAGTACTGTAAATGGAGTAACAGATGTTCTTGCTCTGCGCCAGACTGCATGTGCTAACTGCTGTATTTGTGGGGAATGTTCTGCAGGGGTCTTGATTTATTACCTTGATGCAACCCAGAAGGTTTTTGTATCAGTCTCCTCCTGATTGGATTTTGTTTTGTTTTAAAGAGCAGCCAAGGAGGGAAGAAGCAGGAATTTGGATTAAGGGTTGAGGCCAAACTCTTTGAGCACAAGCTGGGCCATAGTGGCCAGCCTCTGGGCAGCCTACATGCCTAGAACCCTAGCTGGTCATCCATGGAATTAGGGCCCTCTCCTGGGCTTTAAAGACCCAAAACTGCCTGACTGAGAGCACATACTTCTCCAAATGTTTTCTATGGGTCAGGAGAGTGGGTTTTTTTTTTTTTTTCAGGTTGGGGGTCTGTGCTCACCAGAGTAGAGCTGGATCTTGATTTTTGCATAGACAACTGAATTCCTGGTTGCCAGACTTTACTATCACAAGCTCTCTCCCAATATACTGGTATGGATTTGGTGGGGAATGGGAGAGCAAGAGCCACTTTCCTTTCTCCTTGCCCTAAAATGCACATCCCATGCCTTCACCAAAGTATGAGAAGGAGGAGGCATTGCCCTCGCTGCACCTCACAAGTGGCTCCTGGCTGGGATATAATGCAGCTTTCAAATGTGATCTGTTTCAATTGAGGATAACTGAAGCTATCTAGACTTCTGAAATTCAGGACCTTAGGCAAATAACTCTAGGTATGTAGGCCTGAAGCTCTTCCAGGTTTTATTTTAACTCTCGTTATTAGAAGTTTGTATTTTACAATATATTCCAAGCAACAAGTAAGTCAAAGCCTTTTCGTATTTATATTAAACCATTATTTCATCTATTTTGAGCAAAGCTTTATTGTATTAAGAAGTTTCAGCACATGGATTCAATTATTTACATATTTATGCAATTTCCTTTTGTTTAATACATTTCATCCCCAAACACTTCACATTTAATTATTCTTCCTGCTTGTCTAGATAGTTTAAAGTACAGCACACAGACAGCGTAGGGAGACATCCAGTGAGGGACAAGAGGGGTTGTCTGAAGAATAACAATGACACATGGTTACAACATAGGGCTGGCAGGGGGGTGATGTGTATGGAAAGGGGGGAAGTGGAGATGGGAGGCACAGACTGTCCCAGGGGTAGGGCACAAGGTGGGATTCTCCCTAGTGCTGAACATTCTACAATAGGAATAGCCTGTGCTCAGGTTGCTCTCAACAGTGTGCACCACACCAGGTCTTCACTCAGCAATGAGAGCTTCGTAGATCGTTTGCTCCAGCCCAAGACTTTCTCCTCTATCCTTCTGTACTATATCTATACTACCAGCACACACAGCCAAGCAGCGTTTGCCACCAGCACAACAAGAACCAGAGTCAAAGTCCCACTGCTAAGTGTCAGTCACTACATGAGCAGCCTTTAGCAACTACATTGGCCCTCCCTCTAAAATGGAATATGGAATAGCTGCATTTTTTTTTCTAACTTGGCTGTATAGATAAAAAGCTCCTGAGGGCACAGGTTGCCTCTAGCTATATGAAATGCTTTGCAGAACCTCACTTGAGACCTGCAGGTTTGCTTAACGAACAACCCTAAATGATTGTGTTCTGTTGGATAAACAAAAGACAGTTTTCATCTACTGAGCAGGAAATTGGCCCAAAAAAGAATAACACAGACCCACTCTTCCAAATAAATTCACAGGTTATGACATGGATCCACATCTAAATGTCAGAGGAAGAACCCATTTTCTTTCACTTTTTAATTCTGAAGCTCTTTAATCTCAGATCTCTTCCTGAGCTCAGGAGCAGGAAAGAAGGAAATCAAAGATGAAGGGATAGGAACCATACATGAGCGATTCTCGGATATTCCTTACTGAATTAATTGGCCTTTCAGCAATCATACTCATTTAAGAAGTCCAATTTCTTAAACAGCTGAAGATTAACCGTGCAAGAGCTGGGGAGTGTTTCTTTTTGTTAATTCCTAGATGAGGAAGTTTGGGGTAAAAAAAGTTGAGAACCTAGAATGCAATTTTGTGCATGCATTTGAAAGGCATTGCCAGGCAGCAAATGGAAAGTCTCTGCAGGAGTGCAGACAGAGACAGGTGCTACCACAGCCCTATGGCTGGTATTTGAAGGGCTGTGCCCGACCCAGAGAATGTTAGCAATGGGCAAGAGAGGCCAAGTGCAAGACAGACACATGATGAAGAGCCTCGGGATCCCAAATGTTCCCTCTGTGCCAGCAATTAAGGTAGCAAGATTCATAGACCCAGGAGAGGTGAAGGAGGCTGGGTTTGAGCCGAGTGTGTGTATGCCCACAGTAATGACATTATCCACACATATTAGTCTCTTAATTTTAATTACATAAATGTATTTTTCCTCTTTAATGAGCATAGTTTATCCATTTAAACTGATCATTTTAATTTTACAGGCAGTGATCATAGGATCTAATATGCAGAGGGAAAATTTCCTGTTGGCATATTTTACATCACGCAGATTGAAGAAAATATACTTTTTAATCCCCAATCAATATCTGAAGAGCAAGCAATTAACAGATACCAAGGTGGTTAACATAAATCTGCAAGTTAAAGAGCCAATTCATTTTGATTTAGAACACAGTGTAATAATTTCACCATCATCTCTCCCAGAAAGCATCTGAAGCTTTGTAGCATGAAGATGTCAAAATTGTACTTAAGATTGTTCAGAATGCTGAACTGTAGTGGTTATTGCCTTCTGGTTCCTTGAAGTGTGGCACAGCACATGAAGCAGTCCCCATTATAATGCCCTGCTCTTCTCTGTAGAGGTCACTGGATAACTTAAATCAGTCTTGGGTGAAATATTAAAAGGAGATTGTCAATTGTAACATGAACAATTCTCTTCTTTTCCCTCTGCTCGTCCTTTTACAATATGAGAATTTTGTAATAGCAAGTAGTTCCTTTAAGGGGAAAAAGATCCCTGGATTCATTTGTGCAATTCTTGTCAATCAATAGCCAAATAAATTAACTGACTGGTACACATACATGGAATAATAATCTAACATATTTTTGCAGCCCCAGTCTGCTTCCTTGCATGCATTTTTTCTGCGCGGGATCAGGTTGGTTGCCGCTGAAGTTTTGTGGCTGTGAAAATTTATTACCCACAGAGTCAATCTGCGTTCTGGCTGCCAAGTCTGAATAAATAGAGTCATTGTGCTTGTCTGGAATATGTAACCAAAGTTCATCCAGTCAGCTTGACTTTCACATCCCATGAGATTCATAAAAGCCAACACCCTGGTATGTGCTCTTGATTCCTGCCAAAATTTTGTAAAATTGTATAAACAGAAGTTGAAGAAGCAATCAGAACACCCTCCCAGGGATGCAGCTCCAAACTCAATCCCCTGCTGTATCTTGAAAGGAAAAACAGTCTTAGTCCTTTTTTTTTTTTTTTCCCCCTCTTTTTCTCTTTTTAAACATCTCATGGTCACAGCAAATAAAGGTGGGGGATGAAGGCATCCGTGGCACACGGAGCGCAGGGAGGCAGTGAGCTATGATGTTCTTGGGCTCACTGCTTTTCTCCCTGTGAGAAAAAAAAAAGAGTGAAGGCAGTGCCTGCCAGGGAGTCACTGCCTTCCCATTGAAGGGACAGGGACAGGCATCCCTACAGGATCTCAGGCAGCCTGAGACCACCCAGCCCTTCTGCAGGGTGGCCAAAACCAACTGAGCCCATATCCCTCCATGGAAGACCTCAAGGGAAGAGTAGCCTCAAGGAAGGTCATGAGAAACAATTTCAGTGCAGAGAAATAAACTCTCAGGAGCATGATCTGACCCAGAGCTGCTGGGGGCTCCAGGGGCTGCCCCTATCCATCACAGCCTGGAGACAGCCAGAGAGGGATTCTAGTCCAGGGGTACATCCACACTCCTTGGCCAAGGCCAAGATGGAGAGCTCAGTGCTGATTCAGGTTGTTCCCACAGCTCCAGTGGGAACATCTGTGCCCATGCTTCCGCTCATTACATGTCTGCTGAAGGTCTCAGAGCAAGAACTGCTTGTTTCTGGCAGAGCTGTCTGCCAGACAAATACACCCTGATGATGCAACAGGATAAAAGTCCATCCCCATGGACAGTGGCATTCAGTGTGTGGCCAAGTAAGTAGCACGGGGAAATGATTTATTTATCAGGTCCAAAAACTGTGCTTCAATGGTAGCCAGAAACAAGTGAGATAGGATGTATTTAAAGACTATCTTTTTAAAAAGGTGTAGGACTTTTCCCTCTCCTATCTGGATATGGACCAACAGTCATCAAAAACTTACAAATTACTTTGAAATGAACAATTCCGCATACACTTTCTTCCAGAAAGCATAATTTTTAGCAGAGCCTAGATAAGCACTACTTCTTCATATGGAAACTAATATTGCAGCTAATTTAAATTAACCTGCAATGGATTTTGAAACAAATTGCAGAAGGGACAAAGTGGCTATAAGCTTGCTTTCCATCAAACCTCCTCTGGTACAACGGCGCTTTCTGAGCTTTTTGAAGTCGAAGATCAGCCAAGTGAAAATGAGCAGAAGATTGAAGATGAGAACACAGTCCTGAAGAAAGCAAAAAGAAAAGCAGAAGAAAGCATGGAACCTGCATCTTTGCTGCAAATAAGCTCAACTTTATAAAAGTGCCCAGATGAGCCTGAAGAAAAACCTTTCTGACGAGAAGCTTCTCGCTGCACTGAGTCAGGGAAGCTTACTTCATGATCTCGGCCCAGTGCGAGTCTAACTGCAACCAAAACTGCACAAAGCAAAAACAGAAAAATGTAAGTTTAGGGTTAAGGAGTAGCTGGGACCTCAGGTGCTTTTGTACTTAATCCAAATGGCCTGCTCTGCTCTCTGTCACTGCAACATGCGTGCATTTTCAGACCAGAGGAACTGCCTTTGTAACAGCCTTGCTTAACTCGGCTAAGTCCATTATTTCCTGTGTATTAGAGAAGCAATCCTTTTGGTATCCAACACAGCTAAAATCCAGAGCAAGGTTTAAGCCAGCTGAGCCAAGCCTTTCTGTGGTTTGCTAGCTCTGATCTTATAATCTCTGTGACATCTAAATTTGCACTTCCACCACACACGACAAGAAGACCAAGACTGCCTCACTGAAACTGTCGGATGGAACAAAATAAGGGCTCAGCCTTGTCCTGCCAAACTTGGCTCACATCACTGCCTATCTTACAAAATCAGAGTCACTGTCTGTCATGCACTGGCAGGCAGGATCTAGCTCTAAATATGAATGCCGCCACCGTGGATGACAGTTGGGGATCAGCCTGACTCTTGGACATGCACAAAATCCAGGCAGATTCAAACACAGCACTCTGACCTCCGTGTGAATCTCTAAAAATAGACTGGAAAATAAAATACAGGCGCTTCTTCTTTAGTTCTTCATGTTGATGCTGCAACTAAACTAAGTCATAGCTCAAGTGCAACTTCTAGGCCTGTCCCTTCCCTCTGGTATCGCCCTTCTCAACCTTATGCTTTTTTCACTACCTCCTGTAACTTCCTTAACCACCTTCTTGCTGTCTTTGGTTAGTTTTTTCCCTGGTGAGCTGGAATTCCTCTATGAACATCTGTTGTGATGACCATGGGAACATCAGATACAATTGATTCAGCAATACCTGCTGATTTGAAGCATAAGGAGGGATTATCCCCTACATCAACGGGGTTGCTTTTCCTCGTCCTTGCACAAATGTTTGTAAAACCTCACTGAATTAGTTTCCCCATCTAGCAGCTCCCGCTGCCACAGGGAGAACCCTCTCTGCAGTCAGCCACTGCTTCTGGGCCTGTGCCCCACACAGGGGTGGCCATAAACCTCTGTTTGCCTTCAGGGAAATTCATTGCAGCGTGCCTGCAGGAGGACGGTTAAATAACCCACAGCCACAGATAATTTAGAGCACAAATTAAGGTTGTTTGCAATACCACAGCTATTACAGGCTGTAACAGGAGAGCATACCCCTGACACATTCAGGAGCCCAAAGGGCACGTGCTTGCTTACTCCACTGCATAGTTTCTCTGTCGCTTTACCTGTCTGTCCCTGTCAGCCTGTGAGCTTTTAGCACCAGCTGAGCTTTGGGGAACCACTGGCACCAGCCCTGCACAAGGAAAGCAGAAGGCAGAGCGATGACCACCAGCCCCAGACACAGCCCCACCAGCTGCACTCCCCCTGGGCACACAGCCTCAGCTGGGGAGGTGCTGGCAGCTGTGGTGGCTTCACCCTGACATACAGCTGAACTCCACACACCCCTCTCACTGCCCCTCCTCAATGGAACTGGATGAGAAATAGCATGGAAAAGGGCTAAAGGGTTGAGATAAGGACAGAATGATCACCAGCTAATTACTGTCACAAGCAAAACAGACTCGGCATAGGGAAATGAAGGCTGTGGTCAGTCCATAATGCTTTATCTCTGTCACTCCTCCATCTCTACTCTCTGCCCCTGCTCCATATGGGTCCTCACAGGTGGCAGCCCTCCTGCCCCATCTTGGGCCCCTCTGCACAGGCTGCAGCTCCAGCCCAGGCCACTCCTGTGGGGGTATCCATGGGCTGTGCATCTCCAGGCCTCATTCACTGCTGCCCCATGGGCTTCTCACATAAGCACAGAATCACAGGGGTTGGAAGGGACCTCAAGATGTCATCAAGTCCAACCGCCCTGCCAAAGCAGATACTCTACAATAGGTCACACAGGTAGGTGTTCAGATGGCTCTTGAATATCTTCATAGAAAGAGAGTCCACAACCCCTCTGGGCAACCTGTTCCAGTGCTCTGTCACCCTTACCATAAAGAAGTTCTTCCACATGTTAGTACAGAACTTCCTATGCTCAAGTTTTAGGCCATTACTCCTTGTGCTATCGCTACACACCACCAAGGAGAGCCTGGTCTCATCCATTTGCCTCCCAGCTCCTTTTAGATATTTATAAATATTCATCAGATCCCTTCTCAGTCTTCATTTCCCTAGGCAGAACACACCCAGGTTACTCAGTCTTTCCTCATCTGGGAGATGCTCCAGGCCCTTAATCATCTTTGTGGCCCTCCACTGGACTCCTTCTAAGAGATCCCTGTCTTTTTTGAACTTGTTTGAACTAATTGGACACAGTAGTCTAAATGTGGCCTCACCAGGGCAGAGAAGAGGGGGAAGATCACCTCCCTCAGCCTTCTGGCCACACTCTTTAATGCACCCCAGGATACCATTGGCCTTCTTGACCACCATGGCACACTGATGGCTCATGGCCAGCCTGTTGCCCACCAGGATCCCCAGGTCCTTCTCTGCAGAGCTCCTCTCCAGCAGGTCATCCCCTAACATGTATTGATGCATGTGCTTATTCCTCCCAAGGTGCAAGGCTCTACACTTACGCTTGTTAAACCTCATCAGTTCCCTCCCTGCTTAACTCTCCAGTCTGCTCAGGACTTGTTGAATGACATCACAGCTTTCAGGTGTGTCAGTCAATCCTCCCAGCTTTGTATCATCAGCAATCTTGCTGAGGGTGGACTCTATCCCTTCATCCAGATCACTGATGAAGATGCTGAACAGGACTGGACCCAGAACCAACCCCTGTGGAGCACCACTAGTTAGAACTAGTTAGAACAACCATGGGAGCACCAGACCCCGCGCCACTGATGATCATCCTCTGAGCTCTGACAATCAGCCAGTTCTCAAACCACCTCATCATCTATCCCACATTTGTGGGAGACACTGTCAAACGCCTTCCTGCAGTAAAGTTACATAACATCCACTGCTCTCCCCACACTGCTGGTTACAGGCCTCCAACCACGCTCTGAACCACTGGTGATGACATCATAGAAGGCTATCAGGTTGGTACTTCATGGCTACGCATGGACATCTGCACTGTACAGCACCCCTGGACTGCAGGGGGATGGCCTGTTCCTGCTTGGGCCTCTCCTGGGCTTCTGCTGCATGCCTGGAGCACCTCCTGCCCACCCGCTGCACTGGCCTTTGTAGATGCAAGAAAAGAAAAGGAACATGGAAAAAGGAAGAGGTTAAAGAAATAAGAAAGAAATGAATGCAGAAAAGAAATTGTAAGAAAATGTCATTGTAAGAGGGGCAGCGGTTATGTTAGACTTGAAGAAAAATAAGGAAAACAGACATTAGCTAATTCATCAAAACTGAGATTTAAATAAAAGGGACTGAGGAAACATTGCTACAATTTGTCCTGCACAAAATCATGCTCCTTTGAAGTCCACAGGAGGTGACCCACTGGTTTCAATCAGCTTGGGAAGTTATCGTCTGTTTTCTTTTTTACTGCTAACACAACCCAAGCACTACCACTTGGGTAGTAAGAAATGCTTTACAGACGATTGACATAGCACCTCACTGGGCAGATTTACCAGTATATAGGGAACTAAGGCTTGCATTACCCTCATTTTCACATACACGGAATTTCGGAAAAATCCTGGTTTAATCCTGAGCTCTCAGACTTCTCACCAAATCTCACAAAGCCTTTGGCATAGCACTTAACACTGATTTTGCCTGAGATAACTTGAGTGTAAGCAGTACTTCAACGATATTGCCTTTTCCCGGATAAGAAGTCTACTTCTTTGGAAGCAAAGGATGTTTTCCAAGATGGCCACTGCTTTGATTGTGATGACTGAGACCTACCTCCAGCATAGGTGACAATTAACTATTTTTTTAATGTAAAGCATCAAGGACTTTCCAAGCACCAATGTAAAGTATCAAGGTCCTTCTGCTTGTCTCCACTAAAAAAGATTAAGTCATCTGAAAAAGTGAACTCATCTGCCTTGAAAAGCTGCATGCTGGTCAGGGCCAGAATTCAGGAGAAACCTGAACAGCAGAGCAGAAGACTCAACATTCACAGTTATATAAAATTCTGAATGATTAATATCTATGCTGCTTATACAGTAATTCGGAGAGCCAAATCACTTAACAAGTATTAACTACCTAATGCAATGCCCTCGAGAGGTATTTAGGTACAGTTAAGTAAGAATTATTATCTCTGTAGGATTGATGGGGAGACAGAGACAGAGACGTGGCCCGTTTGAAGCTACATGGAAGTCAGCTGCAAAGCCAGGATTAGCGCTTAGGTCTTTCAATCCCAGGTGCCATGTTCAAGTTGCTAGACTATGTTGCCCCTGAACATTAATAAGGATTAATGGGCAAAGCAGAGGAGAAAGAACAATGTATGCCAAAAAATATAATAATAAAACCCTGGGGTGAAGAATGAATACTGAGGTGTTGAAAGGCCTGGAGAAATCATGAAATCCAGAAAGGGTTTTATGGTTTCTTTAAAGATGTGGTTCTGATGATAACCAACTCCAAAAGGGGAAGGAGGGGAGACCCTTCTAAGTCTTACAGCCTGTAAATCCTAAATAAATATCAACCAGACAGTGAAACTCACATTCACACATGTACATTGCAAATTTACAGAGAAACACTCAAGCTGCAGTTTACAAGTGATTTTAAATCCCTCCAAAATCCACACTGAAAAGTGATCCTCAAACAAAACCTCTAGGAACAGCACAGAGCACAGAGTATTGCACTGAGATAAGGCACATTAAAAATCACTTAGGATCAGTGGCCTAAACTGCGCTCCTCGTACAGCTCCTGTAGCCAGCAGGACTCGGGGCGTTAAGTAGGACATGTCTGTGGGTGTGAAGGGGTTTCACTCTGTGTTGAAACCTGATGGGAATGCCATTGTGACACAGTGCAGCTCTGCACTCCTCATAGAAAATGCTGAAAGCTGGCAAGGGTTTCAGGAAGAGAGAGAATATGTTTGGAAAACGTGCTTTGGAGTGAAAGCTCAGAGTGAAGCACAACGAATTCACAGAATCACAGAATGGTTTGGGTTGGAAGGGACCTCAAAACCCACTCAGTCCCAACCCCTGCCATGGGCAGGGCTGCCCCTGACCAGCTCAGGCTGCCCAGGGCCCCATCCAACCTGGCCTTGAGCGCCTCCAGGGATGGGGCACCACAGCTTCTCTGGGCAGCCTCTGGGCCTTTCTGACCTTCGAGTGAAGAAATTCTTCCTAGCATCTAACCTAAATCTCCCCTCCTTTTGTTCACAATTGTTACTTGTTGTCCTATCACTGCAATCCCTGATAAAGAGTCGTAGAGTCACAGAACTGTAGAATCACCAAGGTTGGAAAAGACCTCCAAGATCATCCAGTCCAAATGTCCACCTACCACCAATATTTCCCCACTAAACCATGTCTGTTAGTGCAACGTCCAGATGTTTCTTTAACACCTCCAGGGACGTCCCTCCCATATTTCCTATTGGCCCACTCTAAGTGCTGGAAGATTGCCATAAGGTCTCCCCAGAGCCTTCCCTTCTCCATCTGAACAACTCCAGCTCTCTCAGCTTCTCTTCATAGGAGGGGTGTGCCAACTCTCTGGTCATCTTCATGGCCTTCCTCTGGACCTGTGTCCTTGTCCCATGTCTTAACTGAGCTTGTCTAAAGCATGATCACAGTCCATAAACACCATAGCCAGGTCAGCGTTGAGGCTAGAAGGCAGCTCCATCTCACAAAGGTGTGACATCCAGTGCAGTAAGATGCATATAAACAAAGCTGGGCTAAACTCATATCTTAACACAAGAGTGAAGAACCCTATAAGTGGTTGGACTGAGGTGGATTTGCAGTAAGATGATCATCCAGAATTTTGCCATAGGTCTCTGATCTGAAGCAGAGAAAAGGCTCTGGGGAGTCCTATTGCCCAAATTATGGCAAGCAATCAGGCTGTGCCATTCAGAAAACTTCTCTATGGCTTCACTAGCTTAGCAATGAAATTCATTTATACTAAAACCAACCAAAACCTTAAGAAATTAAAACAGAATCAGTGTGGAAAATAATGAAGAATGAAACAGGAAAGATGACATATAAAGGTCTGATTGCCAAAGAGCAGCATACAGTAAAGACATCTTGCATCAACCCTAGCTTGTAAAAGTTCATACACAGTTCAGTAGGTGCATGGTGGCATCCAGCAGTTTGGATGGCTGCTAATAAGGGAGGTGATCACTTAAGAGCACAAATGGCTCACTGCATCATTCCAGGGCAAAGCCTATCCGAGGAACCTGAGGAAGACAACCAGGATACTCTGGAAGCAACACAGTTTTCTCTTGCACAGGCAGTAAGAATTGGTACACCATGACCAAAGAAACAGTTCAGATTCTCACCTGATGTACACCTGCGCCACCTCAGTGAAGTCTCTGCTGTACCTGGTATAACTCCACACAATTGCCATGACTGAGCTCTCTTGCAGTAACAGTCATTAGAGGAAAAATGGAAAACAAAATGTCTGAGTCACCAATGGTCAGTTTACTGGCTTTCATTTGCCAAAGCATGCCTTGAATGATGTAAAGGAAAATGCATCCATCGTCTGTCTGCAGTGCCTCCAAGACACTCTTCCAAACCCCATAAAATATTCTTCAGTAGTTCTCATTTGCTTCTTTTCCAAAAATGCCTCAAGCCCAGCAGTTTATGAAGCAATCCTTTTCCAGCTAGATTAAAAAAAAAAAAAAAAAACAATTCAAACAAAAAAAAAACCTGGGGGCCACTCAGCACTCCTGGAACTCCAGCTCAAGAGCTATATTCAGTCCATCCTCTTCACTGCTCAGTCCCAATTACTATGAAAGTATTTAATTTCCTCTCTGATTTCCCTTCAACAACAGACTACAGTGTGTGACACTTCAGGTAATTTTGGTAGCTCTTTTAACACACACTGAAACATGAATATCTGTTGTTTATGCTCCCAAGCTCTGGCACACTGCAATAAAGGATGGAGAAAGGCTCTGGACACTGAGAACCTGAACGTGATTACTACTGTCTGAAAACTTGTTTTGGTAGTCTTGGGGTACAGCTAGGATCTTTCATGAATGATTAATGAACTATAGGCAGATCAATGAAACTCTGCCCTAAACGTATCTAGAACCAATTCAGGTGAGGGACGAAGAAGTCTAACCAACCAGTATCCTGTAATTTACAACTCTTGATGTAGTGAAATGGCGTAATCCATCACACTTACTGTGCCTAGTTTCTCAAGCCTAAGTACCTGAGTCACCTAAGGGATATATTTTTTTTTCTACCCTGCTTCCTACTCAGCAGTAAAGTTACTGTGTGATGGGCTGGCCTTCGATATCCTTGTTCGTCCTGGGGAAACCCTCCCTCAGTGAGTAACCCCATTAGTTCCCGGAACAGAAATGTTAGGGTTACACTCAGTAGTAGTGAAAAAATCAGAGTACAGCATAATCACTTATAAAGAGAATAATAAGCTTCCCACAAAATACCTTCTAGTGATCGTTCTTGGAGATCTTTAAATTCTGTCAGCAGCAGATTTCTTATCCCTAATTTATATAAGCAGCACAAACACTTACTTCCAGGAATAATAAAGAATGTATAACATATTCTCATCTTCTTTCTTGATGGATGGTGAGTTGGTCTCAATAATGTTGTTAATGATGTAAAATAAAATGCAAGTTAAGTAGTACAATCAAAAGCAAGGTATTTAAAAACAGTGGCGAGGGAAGTTTATGATACTAAGTACCACCCTTTTGCTTACACTGCTACATAGATAATGCCAGCATATTAGAAACATAATAAATCAAAGAAAGCTGTTTCTATAGCAAGAGTTTCTCAAGCTATGGGTCTTGACCCTCCATGGGGATTCATGAATAAACTTGAATGCGGTCACAATAAACTGTTAGCAAGAACCAGGGGCAGATATTTCCCCACAGGTTGAGCAGCCAAGCCCTGTAGCAAGGGAAGGAGAGAACAGACTGTAATTAGTGGCTGCAAGCATTTATTCTTGCTAGGGAAACTGCTAACTACCTTTAATTACAACAGCTCACTTTCTCCAGGAGATGGGAGCAATATAGGCCAGAATTAAAATTGCCAGATAGTTGCTAACTGCCTTTCATTGCAGGCAATAGATCTGTTTCTCCAGGGAGGAAGAGTGTGTTTGCAACGGGATCGTATTCCCCATTCATTCAGAAATGGGGCCATTACCAACTCAAGGAGTCATGCAAACATGCAGTCAAACATGGCTGCATTTTCGAACCATGTAAAAAAGAAATCAATAGTCTCATTTATAGAATGTGCCACCACCAGGCATGGAGCGAGGTGCCCCCTGCAACCTTCCCTGCATCCTGGTGAAGAAGGATGCCTATTAAAGGACTGAACATGAGAAGCCAATTGAAAAAGTAGAATGATCTCACTGAAAAGTACTTGTACATTTCTTTCTGCTGCCCTGCCTGTCATCTGAATGCACTTGCTTGCCCAGAAAGGATCACCTTTTCAATGCTGTCAGCAGCTGGATATACCAAAATGGAAACTAGAGACTGGCACTTGAGGCTGCAGCCCAGCTCCACATGGCCCAGCTCAGTTTAACATTCCTTGCAGATCATGACAAGAGTCCTCTCCTCTCCTTAGGGTTGCTTCCACCTGGACTGGGAGACAAAGCACCCAGCTCTTCTTCCTCTTTCGAAATTGGGAGTTCTGGGGAAAATACAAGAGTGGCATGCATCCCACATCCCCATGTTAGGGAGCTTTTAGGATCATCAAAGCCCACGTGTGCCTCCATGGGGTCTCTGTAAGGTCTCTGAGGACTCTGGCTACAGAACAACCATCTCCTTCAGTGCCTTCTGGCTCCTTTGGCCACCACCTACCTTGCTCCAGTTGAGTCCTGCGTTTCCCTGGAAAGGAATAGGAGAGATGAAAATAGACTCACCATCCTGGTTACAAATGAGCTGACAAAAAGGTGCTATTTTTCAGCTGGATCAGTTTCCCAACCCGCTTCATCGCACCACCTGTGGTGGTCTAAGCCAAGAGTGGGAAATAATTAAAAGTGTCTTAAAGACCACTGCCACATAGTGGCTGCCTGCAAGTGAAGGGTGAGAGAGGAGGAGTGATGGTGACTTGAGTGGTGTCTGCATTACTCATCTCTGGGGAAGGGATCTGATAGTGAGAGGAGGCTCCTGAGCTTTGCAAAGGCATAGCACGCTGCAGAGGTCAGCATTAAGTCACAGGACATCCTTCAACTTAAGGTTTGGGTCTTTCCTGCGTCTTTACACCACTACTGAGGTGAGATTGTTCTAGTCAGCCCCTATCAGAGGGAAGAACAAACACAGTGCCAGGGTGCTGAAATGGAGGGCAGTTGAAAAGGATTGTACCCAAAGAGCGTGCAAGTATGTTGAGCTACTAGAGATAATACGACAGGGTTCCCATTTCTGTTTTCCTAACACTGAAGTCAGCAGGTGTGTGCCGTGGGCACCTTCCCACTCAGCTGGTAGTAACTATCCAGCCCTTCCCATGGGCTCTCTGCTGGATGCTGAAGTTAAAGGAGAACCCACTTCTGAGCCATTCTGCTGGAGAGGGATGCGGCATAGTCTTCACCTCCTCATACCCACCAGCTCAGGCTGCCCAGGGCCCCATAAAACCTGGCCTTGACCGCCTCCAGGGATGGGGCACCACAGCTTCTCTGGGCAGCTGTGCCAGGACCTCACCACCTTGTCAGTGTAGAATTTCCTCCTCTCATCTAACCCACCTACCTTTACGCTTTCCAGTTCTGACCAGAATGCCAGTTTGTGTATTCAGGGCTGGGGATGCACCCTCCCCTATCTTAAGAAGTCAGAGCAATTGGTTGCAAAACATACTTGCTGGTGGCTGCAAAGCGAAAATGTACATTCAGTTCCTTCCCTTATCCATGCCGTGTGGCTTTGTGTCCCTTCTGTGCCAGGCGAGGCACAGCTCAGATGAGGACAAGAAGGGAGGGCAGCCGCAAGCAGAACTGGGGCTTTAAAGCAGATTTTCAGAACATTATGGATTTCATCTTTGCTTAGCAGCTAATTACTGTGCCGAAGCCATGAATCACCCTGCTTGAAGTGATTCAAGGAGGGGAAAGAATAATAATAATAAAGTGGCAAACCAGCTCGGGGATAGGCTTGGGAGTCCTATTAAACTTGAGAGGCTATGATTCTATTCCCAGGACTGCTGGCTAACACAAGAACAAGCACCATGCTTCCCCACCCCATCCAAAGAGTTGTGCTAGGCAAAAGCCGAGGAGCAAACCAGCAACAGGTCGATCCTGCGCTGCATAGCCAAGGGTTGCCAGCAGATTGACATGGCAGCGCTCTGGAAAAGTCTGCTGCAGCCCTGGCAGGCTTCGCTAAATCTGTAATTATAGCTACGGGCTTCGTCGCACAAGGAACCAAATATGTGATGTTTGTTTCTGTGGAAGAATGGGAGGAGACTGATGGTAAAGGAGAGGGAGTGGGAGCACAGAGTGGGGAGAGGGGAAGGAGGAGAGCTGAGCCCTGCGGAGTTCTCTCTCGGAGACCTGCAGAAAACGTCTAAATAGAGCAGTTCAGACCTCAAATACCGCACCGTGCTCTGACAGCCTCCTGGTTTACGGCGCGCTTAACAAAGTGCTCTTACATTGACCAGGCTGGAATGCCCATTTTGCCGTAGAATCTCTGCTGCTTTGGTAGTACTTGAAAATTTGGACACGTGACAAAAATGTGTGTAGCGCATTTTTTTTACTTTTTTTTTTTTTGAAGTGTTGATTGTGCTCGTAATTTTAAAGTCAGAATATAAAATAAACATCTCTGCCCTTTCTTCCAGCAGGCAGCACAGAGATCTGCTCTCCGCGTTCTGTCTGACAGGTACATTTTGTCATTTTTATGAACTATAAATTGCTTTATGAAACGTTGAGCCCTATTTATTGTGGCATATAACTCATAATCGGATTTTGTCCCCAAAGTATCTGCGAACTGGGATGTTAAACATTTTGCATGCTTGGATTTGTCATGCATGTGTAGAGTTTATTACTGCAAAAATCGCAGTCTTGTTGTATTTCATACAGAGTATGCAGAATCCCTTGTTGTGATACCAAACGAGAGATAAGGAACTTACTGCGGAAGGCATGAATGATGCAGTAAATTCTCAGCTTTAGAGTTTGCCGAGATATATCTAAGCTCATTTTTCAGCAATAAGTACTTCATTTATTTTGAGATGTTCTCTTTTGGCTTCTCCCAAATTCTTTCCCTGGGAATTGCTCTTCCTGTGATGAGATTCTCCGTACACTTCATGCACAAAAAACAATGCCTTTTTTTTCACCCAAGTTATGAGGGATGGGTATTTTAGAGGAGTTTAATTCCTTTTTTTTTTTCTTTTTTTTTTTCACTTCTGGAGCTGCAGCAGTGCTTCAGGCAGATAAGCAAGGGACCAAATCCTCAGCCAGCATTTGGGTTTTACTCAGCTCTTTTTCAAGTGAATTTCCATCAACTTCAATGGGAAAGTGGCCCGAGTGAGGAATTCGGGATTTGGGCCACAGTAAATGTTATAGTTGGGCCGTAAGCCTGCACAGGTATTTACCTTAAATGACTTTTATGAAAGAGGATTGATTGAAATATAAGGTAGCTTTCTAAGACGGTCCTGATTTCTTTTCCAGTTTTGGGAACGGGGGGAGGGAGAGAGACCGTGCATTTTAGTGCCTGTGAAAAAGAACCAGCAGATTTACATTTATCCACAAATGAGGCACTGTGTCACGCGGGCTGACACAGAGTAAATTTCCCCCTGCCTCGCTGGCAGCCCCCTCTGCCCGCCTGGCCCCCTGCCCCCGCCTCCCTGGGAATAAGCAGTAATTGACTCTCGAAGCCAGCCCGGGCCGGGATTTCTCCAGAGCAGAGCCTGTCACTTAGGCTGAATTATATCTTGTGCACGGATGAATAACATTTCTCTCTGCTCTGAGGCTAAGACTGCCAAAATTATCGACACCCCGCCACCACCCGCACAGTTTACAAACACTGTTTTGTTTAGGGGGGTTTTGTGCCCCCCTTAAGGAAAAAAAAAATGCCAGGGTGAAACGTATGGGATGTGGGTGAAATCGGTGGGTTGGCTGTTGGGCACATGAGTATTTGGCTGTAGAGGGGACAAACTCAAAGGGGAAAGAGGAGTCTGGGCAGCATCAAGGAGGATGGAGGAGTGGAAGCTTAGCCACCACGCAAAGAGCTTTTGATGTTGTGGAGACCTCTCTGTCATAGTGGGGGGCTTCTAAGCACCCTTCCCCTGTGCTGAATGAGGGACACTCCTACAGAGCTGCCCCTGGGAGCAGTTAGCGTTCCCCAGGTCTCGCACTGTGCCTCGTAAGAAGAGCAGTGGTGGTGTTGGATAGATGGTCCCAGCCTCTCTGAGGTGTGAGCAGTGGGCCAAAAGTAGCCTTTCAGCCTTGGCTGAGGTGAGGGCACTAGCAATATGGCTGCTCAGCTCTCGTGTCCCAGCAGCAGCAAGGATCACCAGCACGTCCCAGCGCCAGGGGAGGCAGTGGGTTAAGTCAAGCTCTCCACAACTTCAGCCATCATTCTTTTCAAAAAGCTATTCTCCATTGCTCTTACTTCAGCTTTTGCTTTCGACTTCTGTTAAAAAGGTAACAGCTAGCTAAACTGAAAGGCAAAAAAAAAAAAAAAAGAAGAAGAAGAAGAAAGAAAGAAAAGAGTTTTTAAACCTATGGCCATTGATTTCTTCAGTGTGTTGCACTCGGTCTTGTTTCCAGCCTGCCACAGTAACCCCCAGCAGATTTATGTGCAAACACAAAGATTAGTGACCCAGAAGCCTGACTGAAACAGCTTTTCTGCTTCCAGAAGACAGGTTGCTCTGCACATGCACTGACTGTTTTGTCAGGAAAGATGCACTGGCCCCATTAGCTTTTCATTCTCTCGTGAAAAACCCTCAGTGTTTATACAGCACAGCTTGGTTTTAATTTTATTATGCTCTTTGGTAAAGCATTCTAACTACAAAGATTGCTTCGTTTCTGGGGCAGAGAGGAACAAAAATTCAACTCATATACCTTAATGATGCAGTGCCAGTATGTCTTGAGCTGTCTGACTCTCGTATCCATCGCCCAAATAGCTTTTAAATTAAGAAAAATGTCTGCACCTGAAGTATTCGGTGTGATCTGTTATTATTTAACAGTGAGCGGTGCGGTTAAGCCAGGTCTTAAACCTGCTTAATCCCACTGAGCTAAATAGATTTTATTATTGACTCCCATGGTCCTGGAACTCTGACCTCGGGACTGAAGTTAAAAGCTAATTTTGTGCAGTCTGTTCCACTAACCCAGAAGCACTTGCTCTCTGGACACATTTGCAATGGGGAATGTCCAGCTGTAAATTACAGATGTTTGTAATCACACTCAAGCACAACACTCATTATTGTTCTTTTGTTCTTTTTCGGCTGAAAAGCCCACCATGAGGGAGACCGCACTTAATCCACACATTAAATTTACTTGCAGCTCATATTCATGCTCAAGATAAGATTTTCCATGAAGTAAAGATTTACAGTGGTCCGCGGGCACTCCTATTCCCCTAGCTGCTTTTATTTCTCCGTGCTGCAGTGTGGGCCAAGTGGGTCTGCCTGAGGGTTTTGAATGCTTAGAGGAAAGCCTCATGCCACCGCTGAATTTCCTCTCACTGTAATAGGGAAAAGCTGTCTTGTTCCCTGCAGTGCTTGGGTGGTACTTACGAGAGATGCCTAATTCACAGTCCCAACCTATTATCCTCTTTGTTTCCTTACTGTGGAGGATCAGACAGACCCCGCTAGCTCTGCTAGACAGAGCAGGAGCTGGGGTGGCAAAGAGGGGACTGAGCCGTGTGGCCATGCTAGCCAGCTCCCCGTCCTGCTGATAAGGCTTGCAAGGAGCCCAGCTCACTGGCTTACACTCAGCACCTGGTTAATATATATGTTTCAACCACGCCTGAACTGCTAAGTACAGGCTGCTAATAAATCTTTCTGACTTACCACCTTGGGCTGCTGATAGACAAGGCATCTCAACATTAACATCAGTTTTGCAGGGTAGACAAGCTCCATTCGGGGAGTATGGTGAGCTCCGCGGTCTGTCTGATCTTTGGTCTGCTTTCGTGTTTGGTGGAAGGGATAATACTTCACATTTCCGGGTAGCCATGCCCTCTCTATCCATATTTGGTCACAGTTAGGATGCAGGATGTGCAGTATGTGCTGGTTTACTATTATGGATTACTATTATGACCAGCTGTGCTCAAGGTCCTCATAGAATCATCTGGGTAGGAAAAGACCTCCAAGATCATAGAATCATAGAATCATAAAGGTTAGAAAAGATCATTTAGTCCAACCATCCATCTACCACCAGTATTGCCCACTAAACCATGTCCCTAAGTACTACATCTGCCCTTTCCTTAAACATGTCCAGAGACGGTGACTCCACCACATCCATAGGCAGCTTGTGCCAGTGCCTCTCCACTCTTTCTGAGAAGCCATTTCTCCTAATATCCAACCTGAACCTCCCCTAATACCAAGTCCAACCACTGATATGACCTACGAGTTCCAGGATGGGTATGGGGAAATGAACAGCCAGTTGTGAGAAGCAGTGGAGCCACACATCTGCAGGCAGAGAGATGGTTTGGGAGCAGAAGTGATGCTGAGCTGCTTTTCAGGGGTTGTGGTCAATGGCTATATGTCCAGTTGAAGGCTGGTGATGAGCAGTGTTCCCCAGGGGTCTGTCTTGGGACTGGTACTCTTTAGTATCCTTACCAGTGATGTAGATGACGGGATCAAGTGCATTCTCAGAAAGTTTGCTGATGACACCAAGCTGAGTGGTGCAGTTGATACGGCAGAAGGAAGGGATGCCATCCAGAGGGACCTTGGTAAACTTGAAAGGAGGGCTCCTGTGAACCTAATGAGGTTCAGCAGAGCAAAGCTCAAGGTTTTGGACTTGGATTAGGGTTATCCCAGATATGTATACAGACTGGGAGAAGAATTTCTTGAGAGTAGCCCTGCTGAGAAGGACTTAGGGGTCCAGGTAGATGAAAAACTAAGCATGAGCCAGCAGTGTGTGTGCCTGCAGCCTATAAAGCCAACTGTATTATAGGCTGCATCAGAAGAGGGGTGGCCAGCAGAGCAAGGAGGGTGATTGTCCTTTTCTACTCTGCCCTCGTGAGGCCCCATCTTGAGGACTGCATCCAAAACTGGGGTCCTCAACACTGGAGAGAAATGGAGCATTTGGAGGGGATCCGGAGGAGGGCCACAAATATAATCCAAGGGCTGGAGCACCTCTTCTGTGAAGACAGGTTGAGGGAACTGGTTTTGTTCAGAGAAGATATGGCTGCAAGGAGGCCTCATTATGGCCCTCCAGTATTTAAAGGGAGATTATAAACAGGAGGGAAATAAACTTTTTACAAGAGTAGATAGTAACAGGACAAGGGAAAGTGGTTTTAAACTAAAGGAGGAAAGATTTAGGGTAGATGACTAGGGGCAGTTTTTCACTGAGAGTGCAGTGCAGTGCTGGAGCAGGTTGCTTGGAGAGGTGTGGATACTCCATCCCCGGAGGTGATCAAGGCCAGGTGGGATGAGACCCTGGGCAATCTGATCTGGTCCTTGATTTAGAGGTTGGCAACCCTGCCTGTGGCAGAGGGTTGGAACTTGATGATCCTTGAGGTCCCTTCCAACTCAAGCCACTCTATGATTCTCTGACTGTGTCATAGCATCACTTTTCATGCTGAGCAAGCCCTCCACATGAGAGGCAATGTGGTCAGCTTGTCAGCAAGTGACTCAGCTTGCTGGATGGCCTGCAAGCCTTGACGTGACAGCACTGTCTGATCAGTGACAGCCACAGGGAAGCTCTGGCTCAGGACAGCTGCTCTGGGTACCAGCAGAGAATGAAAGAACTGAAAAAATGGACTCTATGGGATGCAAAGGCTGGCTGGAGGGGAGTGTGTACACTCAGTGCTCTTTGCCATAGGAACAAATACACAGCTCCAGCAGAGCTAGTACACTGTTTATACCTTCAGGATTATCTTTGGAAGGAAAAAAGAGAGTATCTTTGACAAGGGATATGGATTTACCATTAATCCTTTACGTGAAAGCTCATCTGATTGAAAATGCTGGTGTCCCACAGGTGTAGCCCTCCTGTTCAGTACAGCATAGCAAAGGGTGATGGCTGCTGCAGCCTGTGGCAGAAAAGATCTGGAGTTTCTCAGCTCTCCTAGGTACAGCGCTTGAAGGAGTAAGAGTAGTGCTATGTATTGCATATAAGATGTTCTTTCCACTACCAGAGGCTGCTGTGAATTGGTGAAAAGGGGCTTTCAAAGAAGAGCCTGTGGAAGGCTTGGAATGAAAAAGAATAGATACCTGTGTAGAGCTGGATTCTATTTCCCTTTATTTAATTTGGAAACAAGATCTGTAGCACTCATCTGTTCATTACTGGATGCTTTCTCATACCTTGACTATTGCTGGTGTTTCTTTGGATTTGTTCTACAATGGCTCTGGAGATGCAATTTGGATGCATTGTAAAGCTATGTGAGAAGGTGCAGCAGAGCTGTCCCACGGAATTTTAGCAACATTGAGCCCTAGCTAGCTATATTAAATACTGTGATTCTTTTGGTGTTTAGAGAAAGAAAAAGAAAAGTTAAGATGTGTTTTTTTACTTCAAGGAAGTGATAGCAGTTTGCTGCCATGACAGTCAACATTTCCTGGCTCCCCGTGAGCAACCCCATGCACTCCCAATAGCTTCTCAAAGATATCTGAGGGAGAAACATCCATGTTTTGGAAAGTATCTGTCTGCTAAAAGGAAGTTCTGACTAGTAGTTTCTCCTGTATTTTCTTTGGCTTGCTAGAATCCATGTGTGGATAATTACAGAATTAACAGTAAGTGGAAAAGAGACAAGGTGCATGTCTGGGGCCTTTTGCATGTTGGTAAGGGGAAAACAGGTCCCACTGCTGGCTGGCAGCATGAAAAATATGCAAAGTGCTATTGGGAAGAAGAGTGTATATGTGTGCAGCATATGAAGTGCCTCAGCATATGATTAACCTCACTGGGTATGTAGTAAATAGTAGATAACTGTGATCAAAAAAGTATTCATGTGATTTATCAAGCTGAGCAACTGTGCATTTTGCAGTGAAGCAGGAGGTCAATCCTGAAATCTAGGGCAAGCAGAGCAATAGGAAATTGCAGGGACTAAGAAGTTAATCATACCGTTGGACTGCTTCCATCTGGTTTTGAAAGACAGAGTCAGTGCAGTGCTAGCAAGGACTCTTCACGGCAATGGATCAGGAATTAATTTTTTCAGCAAATCTTCAGCTATCATTTGCGGTAACATAGGCTTATAAAAATGTAATTTAATTTCTTGGGAATAAATCACATAGGGCAAGAAGTGTGAGAGTGTTTTTTTTTTGTTTTGTTTTGTTTTTTTTTTTCCTTTAATGTGTATATCTGAGACAAAAAGAAAAAAAAGAAAAAAAAGAAAAAAGGTGAGTAAAGGAGAAATAGCAAAAATCCGAGAGGAAACAAACAGTAACGATATGAAACCTGGAAGGCATAAATGGTCGTCTGGTTAAATCATGCAGGTAATTGTCTTTGAAAAATCAGTTTGCAGTTGGGAACCTTCTACATTTTTATGACCCTTGGAGGCATAATCTTCTGTAACCTATCTGTCCATCTTCATCAGCATGGGTCAAAGGAGCACTGCCTTGAAGTATTGTTGAACCGATGCTCTGAACACCATTCCCATATATCATGGGTACATAGCTATGGGCAGTGAATTTGTTAATGTATTCTGTGTTTTCTTTGTTATTGATATTACTTACTGATATTTCAATGAGACTTGAACATTATGCTCCCTTTGGGCGATGACAGTGCCTGTAGGCGAGGAACATGTTGTAAAACAAGGGGGATTTTAACCTTGATAGTAACACCAGTAGCTCAGACTTGCTTTATTGGAAGACTTAAGGAGAGCAGTTAGTTGATAACATTATGCCTTTCTTTCTTCAACAGTGGGATAAGAGAAAAGAGAGACCTGTACTATGAATGATGTATTGCTCTATTTTTAGTGCTACACTGCAAAAGTGAAATCTTATAAATACTTTTGTATCTATTTCCTGGCAGTCTAAAGAAAAAGAGCTCAGGTTTACACAGCACTAATAGCAGGAAACCGGGGATCATGCTGTTCCCACAAATCACCATGCTTCCATTACCACCTTATTTTAAGAAATGCTGAAAATTCATAGCGAGCAGCAGCACCTCATCCTGGCCCAGTTGCATGGTGTTAGCATGAGGCTTTTACCTTTTTGTGTCTGTGGACCATGTTCTATCCGGAACTCAGAAATTCTCCAGAGCGACTGCAGCAATGAGAACATTGAGTTTGCTGCCAGTGAGCCAACTATTCCTGCAGCAGACAGAAGGAGATGGCCCCTTCAAGGAAGGAAGGCCCTACAAAGTGATCGCTGTATCGCAAGGCTAAGGCCAGTGGGATGAAGTTCAACAAGACCAAGTGCTGGGTCCTGCATTTTGGCCACAACAACCCCAGGCAATGCTACAGGCTTGGGGCAGAGTGGCTGAAAGACTGTGTGGGCCTGAAGGTGTTGGTCGATGCTAGGCTAAACATGAGCCAGCAGTGTGCCCAGGTGGCTAAGAAAGCCAATGGCATCCTGGCTTGTGTCAAAAATAGTGCAGCCAGCAGGAGCAGGGAAGTGGTCATCCCTCTGTACTCAGTCTTGTTGAATACTGTGTTCAGTTTTGGGCCCCTCACTACAAGAAGGACCCTGGAGCATACCTATAGAGGCAACCAAGCTGGTGAGGAGTCTGGAGCACATGTCTTATAGGGTGTGTCTGCCTTATCAGAATCATTACAAACTGGGTGATCTCATGGACACCAAGGACTTTTGTCAAAAAAACTAACATATATGTCTTGAGGACCAACAGATTCCCCTTGCAACATCTGCCACTTACAGACACCCATAGCTCTTAATCCCAAAATCACGGAGGTCCTAGTAGTTGCAAAAGTCTCTTCCCATCCAAGGAATTCATTCCTTCCTCTAAAAACAACATCTTTCTTTCTGTGCACGGCCACCTTCAAGCTCTGTGCCCAGCAGAGCTTCCAATGGAGGGACTTGATCCCACATTCCTGACACAGCCAAATTCAAATTGTTATGAGCTTTTGGTGGGTAAGGAATGTCACAAGGAGCTGTAGGGCTTGAGCTGGTTATAGAGGAATACTTATTCTGGGCATTTGAAAAGTCTTTCATGCAGTCATCAGGAGGAGGAGGTATGTTTATATGCTTTTCAGCCAACATTGACAAATTGGGTTTGCATGCAGACTTTTGGGTTTACTCAAGTAGTTTGAGGCAGCAGGGAGCATTTTTTTTCATGGTCGATGAGAAAAGTAAATAGAAAAATGACAAGTTCCTGGTTTAGTTTGATTGAGAGATTTTTCTGCATGAAATGAAAGCTTAAATCGCATAATTGTTTTTAACGTTCTGAATCCCATAGTAATTCTCTTTGTGGCTCATCAATGGCTCAGTCAGGAGCACACTAGCCACGATTCTTACGTTACACAAAACTCCATGCTTTGAACTCTTCTTTAGGCTTCAGTGCCCAGATTTTCACTGGTACAAATCAAAATAGCTCCACTGATTTCAGGAGCGTTATCTCAGTTTTCACCCGCTGAGGACTTGACACCAGCAGTTCAGAAAGGTTTCCAGCTTTGAAAAAGCACATTGCTGTGTATGGGCACTTCCAAAAGTGCCTAAGTGGGTTCTTTCACAGAGCTCACATATGTGCAGGCTTCAGGATCTGGTTACAGTTGCAGTTCAACTCATCCTGACCGTCCATCAGGCAGCCAAACCAGCAGGGCTGCAGGGAAGGCATGCGGGCTCCTCAGCCACTGCAGCTCTTTTGATGGAAACCAAAACCCAGAAAGCTGAAATGGCTCCAAATTTGCAATGTTTCTGTCTCAGTCAGCATTTCCAGGTGGTCTGCTCGGCGACATTTTCTTTGCAAATGATCAGAGAGCTCTCCGCTTTATTTTTCATTACTGCTGCTTTCTTCTGGGGCCCTGTTTCATGGGAGAATCCAAAATTGGAGGGCTTGGTTCCATCCTAGAACAGGGTGAAGTTTCAAAATCCTCCTCAAAACAGAAGACCTTCCTCCTCTCAAGGACACTATTTATAGTAGGCTGCCCTTTCTGCAGGCAGAGAAGGGCCAGATAGTATGATGACTTTGTGCTCTCATGTGTTTTTAACTTAGATGAAAAATTAGGTCTGGCTTGAAACGATGTGTAAAGAGTCCATGTTCAGATATTACACTTTTATAACCTGAAAATGATATAATTTTAGAAGGCAGAAATAAATAGAAATTACTTAAATTAAATTAGGTATTTTTTTTTTCCAAGAGGTATGATTTAAATGAGACACATTCTATTCTCTAACACAGCCTGCAATCTTCTGGCATTTTAGCAAAAATGGGAAATTATTTATTTTAAAGGTAGGTATTTTATGCCTAATGAAATTTACTTTTCATACCAGTGTACCTTCTGGTATAGAGATTTTAAAGGTCTTTTTCACCCTTAACTCTTCCTGCTTGCGTGTCTCCTTCTCACACACATTCGCGGGGAAGAGAGTAGGTCCTTCCCTGTGCAAATCCAGCACCCAAATAATTCACAAATAGCACTCACTTATTATTTTCTGGCGCAATCAAGCATAACTGCTCTAAATGAACAAACAGTTTGTCAAAAAACAAAAAACAAAAAAACAAAAAAAAACCCATACCAGGGGAACAGGGTTAAATAATCCCATGATTCTGATTTACGCAACAGATAAAAATCACCCCAGAAGTCACAGAGACCTGCCAAGTAAATCTCTTGCTTCGTAATGATCCTTTAAGACACTTTAATTTGCTTTTGTGAGTCTCTGCGCTGGCGCTGGCTTTAGCTCGTGCTGTAGGTGCCCAGGGAGGTCTGTGCTGGTTCATATCCAGGTAGGTGGTGACTGCTGATGGTGCTCATGGCAGTGCCTGGCTCCCAGCAGCCCTGTGGGAGGTCACATCTTCCTTTATCTTCCTTTCCACAACCTGTTTAGAGTGGAATGAGATAAAACAGACACAGAGCCTCTATCACAGTCATCACCCCTTCTTGCCCCCCTTCTTTCCAGGATATCACCAACTGGGCCTTCCAAATCCTTCCTGCCAGTTTCCTCAGCCTCCCTTGCTGGCTCTCTGATCATTACTTATGGCACCTTTTCTCCCAAATCTGCCCTTTCCCTGCTCCTCAAAACTACTCACACCCCACAAGGACACCTGGAGCCTTCCCCAGGACACCACCTGACACAGCCCCCAATTGCTGGAGTGGTTGGCCTGCCTTCCCACCACATGGGGAAAAAAAGGCCACAGTGAAGGTCAGGACAAGTTGTCTGGTTTTGTGGCACCACAGACACCAGTGTAAGGCTCTTGCCAGCATATGGTGGGACACAGACTGGCCAGGTAGCAGTGAGGGAACAGCGCTGACACCAACACAGTCACCCCTTAGCCACCTGCCCCCAAAATCCATGTAGGATTTCTGCCTGCCCCTTGGATCTTCTCTTTGCAGTTCCCTACAATATCCATCACTCATCCCTGCTAATAATGCCTGCGAATACTGATGTCCTGAAGCTGCTTCTTTTAAGGTCGCCATGTCCCTTCTTCTAAAACTTAATAAACTTGATACTGACCATGTGGAGCTAGGGAGAGTTTGTAAATATTTGTATCAACAACATTATTCCTTTGATAGCAGACACTAGGACAATATTTCCCACATTAAAGGGGCTCCTGGGGGGGGCTTAGGAACTCTAGCCAGGCTAAAATAGTTGCCTGAAGGAAGAGGAAAAACCTTGGAGAATTACCAGACTCTTTTTTTTTAATTTTCAGACAAATGGACTTTTCAAACTTTGCCCTGAAAAGAGATCTGGTCATGACCTACTATAAATCTCCTATGGCCATTTAAAACCTCACATAGCTCTGGTTAAACAGCATCGCACCAGACAAAACCTCCAGGGCATGAGGACATTGCCGCGTTTTTTTCCCTTTCAAGCTTGTATATTGTCCTCATAACATATTGCCAATGTTCACAGGACCAAATGAGACTGTGGCCTTTCTTTAATGTACTCAGTGCTCTTGTGTTGAGAGCCTGTGAGGTCAACAGGAAAACATGGGATGAAATCTCGGCTGAGTGTCAGTCTTTCCCAGGCTTCCTGGCAATTTCCAACTTCTCACTCTATTGTTTTCACTTAATAAGACAGAGCTTGTCTTCTGCTCGATATAAAAGGAAAAAAGAAAAAAGCTAAGACTCAGAAAATGAGCAGTTTTGTAAAAGCCTGGCGGATTCCCAGTGTGCTGAAACTAATGACAAGCAGCACGCTCATTTTTCTGGTTCGAAACTTCTTGGTGCATCATGCAAACGCCCCCCAAGGAACAGCTGGAGGGGAGGGAAGGGGGGGGCAGAGCACAGAAAAGAAGGGCATCGGGCTTCTGACACAAAGGCCATAGCCCACAGTTTTGGAATAGGGAGGCTGAAAGGTGGAGCCCTCACAAGAACCTCATCTGGGGCTCTTCCAGCTGTTGGATCAGCTTTCTTCTCCTCTTGGAGGGGTTCGCAGCACAGCACCTCTCTCTGAGCTGAAGGGGAGAACAACTGCAGAGTCGGCATTGCAAGCCCAGAGAACAGTTTGAGAAAACAGCAAAACCCAAACACTCCTTTGAGATTATCCCTGTGTAACAGATACAGAGACATACTGCGACCTTAGGTTCAACCTGTCTTTTCGTACCATTTTCTGTATTAGCATGTTGTCTACTCGTCAGCTGCCACTGAATTTGAATCCCAGACTGCCAATATTTTCTGAGTATTGTGGGAAAAATGTATGTATTTTCCTAAACAATTACGAGTGATTTAATGCTGGTGAAAAGTGTGAGGTTGCTACCTGATTATCCAGGAATGTCTCAGCTGTGTCTCAAGGAGATCTGCCTGGCTCCCGGAGCCTTGCACAATTCCCATGCATATTCTTTACCCATGCAGACAAAGAGCAGTGTTAAAGCCGGCGAGAGCCTTGGCATTCAGTGTAGGAAGCTAAGCTGAGCCAACACCACATAATTTTCAGTGAAATGCATTTCATCGTTCTCTTAGATTTGGTCAAAATGTAGAATTAGCCATTCATTAGCATTACAAGAGCCATGACAAATTTCTCTCACTGGTCACCGTGCACTGCTGTCCTCCTCTACCTGCATAAGGTCTCCCAGGTTGGTTAGAGCAGACAATTAAAACAAACGTGCCCTACCCAAATTATTAGGGTTGCTTTTATGGCCAGAAGTCTGGTACCACCGTGGAGCAGTAGTAAATTGGGGATCTGTTTTGAATTATTCATATGCTGGTCATTTACCACATCACATTGCAGCAATCCCTGTGAATACCCTTTCTGATTAAATGAGGGAACATCCAGAAAATGAATTGTCACTGCCCCACGTGGAGAAGATGTGGTACAGTGCCACAAAGTACTCTTGGTTTCTTCAGAGTTGAGCTGCCCAGGGATATCATGCGGCAGTGTTTGGCTGTTGAAATGGGAGGTTAGCTGGAGAGGACTGGGAACTGCAGAACCCAAAACCACCTGGAGCCACCAGTCGCTTCTTTAGTTAATCCAACAGCTACAAGGATGAAACAGGGGTGAAATGTGGTTGGTCTGGCTGGTGTAACAAGGGAGATCATGAGGGAAGGTAAAATCTGGAAGGAGAAAAGATGATCCTCTGTTAAACTAAGAAATTGCACAGTGGGTTTTATTAAAGCCACACCATGCCTGAAAGAAGAGATTTTATGACAGTTTTCAGGTTGCGGTAAGCTGCAGTTTGATTGAGTCAAAGCTTAGCCTGTGTGAACATTTAAGGTGCTTAAATGTACTCTCCACACCTGTGCTGAAAAATAATTACCCCCCAAAAGTCACACTTTTTTTTTTTTTTAGGAGTGACACCCAACTCACATAGCAACTGCGATTCTAAAATTAACAACATGTGTTTCTGAAGCCAAAATGTGAGACGGGTTTGCTTGCTTAGAAAGCAGTTGCCTTAGGTTTGTCTTGCATCTGCTAAAGAGCTTGTTAAAGGTCCTATTGCAACCTCGAGGGGTTCCCGGTTTAATTGCTAACTAAGACAGCATTTCAATAGCTTCATTTTAATCTTGCTACCATCTTGAGGGAGGCAGAGTTATTTATTTGGTTGCAGAGCTGCACGGCTGGGAAGTATCTGATTCGAGTTACATACATCTTTGGTTGACATGACTCATGTTACAGCTGAACCAAATGATCCAGCTCTGTACACTAAAACTAAGCAAACAAATTTAAAACACATCGCTGCGTTAGTAGAACCACAGCTAACTAATTAGCGACGGGCAACATAGTCATCAAATCAAGGCCACGATCAAGACCTGAACGAATGAATCAGAGCTTTAAGTTATCAAAATAAAAATAAAAATAAAATAAACCACAATACCCTATCACATTTAATGCAGAAGGTAATCAGCTTTAAATTGCCATGAGATGGGACTACTTCCAGTTAGTCTTGTACGAGAAAAAACTGAAGAGAAGCTGGCTCATGTTTTGAGCAGGTTCCAGGTTCCAGTTGGTGGAAGGCACTGACTGAGGCAATCAAGGACTTCACTCATCGCTCCTTGCCAGTGGTGCAAGGAGGACTAGTGCTAGTATGGTTCAGCTGAGGGAAGTGCACTCATCAGAATGAACTCATTAGTGATAGACAGTTTAGCATCTCCTTCTTACCTCACGTGATTATCATGAATGATAAGTCCTGCTCTTATCCTCTCCTGATCATCAAACTCGAATCAGAGATCATTCTGAAAATGATATGCAGTTGCAGCTTTTAAATTAGATTCAACATTTATGAAAAACTGCTTTTTGAAGGATTACTAGGTAAGAACTGTGAATAACTTTTGGAATCATTCACCAGGAATAAATGACAGATTTAAGAGTCTGGCATTTGCTGCTAGGCTAGGAAACAATTAATAGAGACCTTTTTTCTTTTTTCTTTTCGTGGCCACCTATGTACTCATGCACATGTGAAATAAGATCCTTCTCTTAAAGGAAAAGAAAGCATTCAGACTTGTGCTTTCTTCTGAAAGATCTTTATTTTGCGTGGTTGCTGGCTGCCAGCACAACCCAGCAGAAGTTTGAGCAAGCATAATGACAGAGCACCCACTGGCTTCTCCTGCTTGGTCACACACTGCAGTCATTAGGCTTGGTTGGACAGTCTCCCTCTGGCAGTGAACCTGGGGCCCTTTGGTCAGGTTCTCCCCAGACACCATGGGGAGCCAAGTATGATGCAGCTGAGAGGCGCGGTTTCCCCCCTGGTCTTAGATGACAGTAAAAGCCAGAGAACTGGCAATGCATCTCACAGCCCCTTCCTTTTTCCTACTTATATAGCAGGAGGCTGGTTTCCCAGGTACGGTCAGTACGGCCTGGTATCTAGTTTGTAGATTGCTGTTGAATATACCCATGGCCTTGCAAATGGGGATGATTGGTTGGGCCGAGACCCACTTCTCTCCTGTGTGGTTTGTGACTCAGTGACTAACATCAACCTTCCCATGCCGGGAGAGCATTGAAAACTCAGGCTCAGCCGGAGCCACCTCCTTGGGGCTCGCTAATAACTCTCTCCATGCCTTGCCTAATAACAGTCTTTCCTTTGCCTTCAGTTAGGAAGCTAATAGGAATCCATTTGCAGCTTGCCCTGACGACTTCTATTCTAAGACCACAGCTGGCCATTGTGCTTTTTAGCAGATGAATTCCAGTAATCATTAAACAAAGTTGCCTGGGGTCCACTCCAAATCTGGGCCAATGTCACAGCCCTTACTCTTGTGTCACACATGCTGGTGTGTTTCATCCCCTAAAATTGGTGTGATTTGTGAACAGTCAGTGGCTGTATTTGCACAGCATCGGACCAGTACTTATTTCCAGATAGCCATGCTGCTTTTCATTTCATCTAGAATCATGCTGCCTAACCCCAGAGAGCACAGATGAAGTGTGCAAAGTCTTAGTCCATGAGATCATCCCAGTAATTTGTAACTGCAGGCGCTGTCTGCCTAACTTTATTTCCCCGTGTTCAATAATTGCGATATTGTGTCTTTAAAACCCACAACAACAACGAAATCAAAACAACCTTAAATAATCCACAGACATATGGAATTGTTTTACGAAGGAAAGTCAATTGCTGGGACCCCTTGAAAATGGAAATCTACCAAGGAAACCCCAGCAGTCTCTTTGACAGTCTGCTCTAAAACTTCTCACTGCTTTGATGTTGTTCACAATTTATGCTCCTCAGAGGCTCTGGGATGAAGGAAATCATCTATTTTAATAATGTGAAACCTTCTCCTGGTTGCCCGAGATGGGAATTCCTGCTCTGTTTCCTGTGCCTCTGAGAGGGCCAAAGGGGGAAGAAGGGCTTAAAACCCACGTGGCTGTTACTGATCAGCACCACAGCATCGCCTGCCATTCGGAAATGGCTGTCCACACATTGCCTGTCTGTGATTCAGGAGGGTATGCTTAGGAAAGCTGTCTGTTTCAGCTCAGTCTCCACAGAAATGTAATCTCACCGTATTAGTAATTCATAAGGCTATGTTATGGGGTGACAATTATCATACACAAGCAGTTATTGGGATAGTCTCTCTAATTCAAAATTATTTTAATTACTAGCGATACCTGTCCTTTTTCTCTCTCTCTCTCTCTTTTTTTTTTTTCCCTTTCTGTGCTAAGTGTCCTCTCGATTCAAAAATTGCCACTGGGCTCTCACCTTTGGTAATTGCAGTTCTCTGTGCTGAGTGAACAAAGGAAAAATTAAACTGGAATGTAGCAGGCAGGCAGAATAGGAAATATATGTTCCTGCAGGAGAGCTACTCTCCTCCTAATTACCCTGCAATTGCCAGGTTCAAAATCTAATTTATGAGCAGTATAGATAGAATGGCCACATTATTTCATGATGATTTTTTTCTACCCTTGATTTCAGAGAGGAAGGATTTTGCAGCACGGCGCATTGGCATTGTCAGCAGCTGCTCTGGGCAGTGATGCCAGACAACTACACTTGAGAGAGACTCCAGAAAAAAATTGAAAGCAGTCTCCTAACAGCATGGTTTTATAGAAGGAGTGCTATAAAGCAGTTAAATGAATAAAGCATGACCTGATGGGCTGCCTCAGACCACATTCAGAAACAGACCCAGAAACGTATGAAGGAGAAAAGTTTCTCCAGCCTGCTGCTGCTGCGCCTCCTACCTGCTGCAAAATGCCCCAAACACAGCATCTCTTAACAACCCCAGAGTCTATTTTACTTTGACAAGCATGGAGCAGCCTGCTAAAGTGTGGAGTAGTGAGTGAAACCGCCGCCATGCAATGTCTGGATGGCTCATGGTTCCAGCTGTATGGATCTTTAAGGTCCCCTAACCTAAGCTGTTCTGTGATTCTCGCTGGGCAGATGATCTACATCATTCCCCTACTGTACATGTTTCAGTCACCAGCCCCATGGATAAACTGGCTCTGTAGGCTTCCTCTCCCTCCCCCTGCCTGCAGTTCTCCTCCAGACTCATTTTTGCTTGCATCATATCCCCATTCTTAATCCAGTTATTTCACTGCCGAAACCCTTCCAGTTAAAATAAGAGAAATGAATGCTTACATTTAAACTGCCATTGCGTTTTGCAGTCAACAACCCTATAAAGCTGGTTTTGATGAGAAAGTGTATACCTTGTTTGATGCGGGTTGTCTGCAGGCCCAGAAAGACAGGAGTGCTTTGTCTTACACTTGGGCTTGTTTGGAAGGATTTATTCACAACTGTGGGATGGGAAAGTTAAGACAGAAATGAGGTACACAGGCATCTAAAGTCACTTGAGAAGCCCTGAGATAGGTGAGGACATCCTTATGGGCCTGACATTCATATTGCAAAGGCAGCTAAAGACTGCTGAGCCTATGCAATGGATGATGGCATAGAGGCAAGCAAAAGTAATCCCTATACATTGGGAAAAAAAAGTGTGGGGGGAGAGGCAAAGAGAAAAGGGACAGGCAAGAGGAAAGCAAAATAACAAAAGGGGAAAGGCAAGTGCAAAGGCATGGGAGGAAGCTTGCTGACTATGGGTGTGCCATGCAAGTCTGAGGGTAAACTTCCCAATAGCTCATTATCTCCAAGCTGTACATAAAGCCCATCAAAATCTTTCCGTGTTGCAATATAAGTCCATAAGAAAGTGCTCTCTCCTTTCCTGAGAAAGTATTTGGTTATATCACTTGGGAGTTTCACTCTTAAGCATTCCCTTTCCGTTTCAAGTGCAGAATGCAAACAGAATGCTCTTAGGAATAGCAGACGCCTGCCCTGATTTGTTCTTCCAAGGTTTTGCTTTTCCTTTGCCCCAGAGGAACAGTCTATTTTTATTGACTTTTATGATTAATAAAACTGTCTGAAACCCTGCTGGGGTCTTCGTGCTAGTTATCAAAAGAAGTCATCTAGTCCTTTCCCCTAACGTCTAAGCTAATGGCAAAGACCCAACACTTGATCTTTCTCCCCAAGCCTCAGCTTGTCTAGCAAGGGTTAGAGTCATGTCGGGATGGTAAAAAATCCCAAGGAGTGATTTCCTTGCTGCACAGACTGTGGAAAGCCATACTCTCCTGGAAACCTGTCTGTCTCATCTTCTTTGCAAAGCTCTTGTGCAGAATCTCCTGCTCTTCCCCCGCTGCTTCCCAGCTGAGGCAGATGACCCGATACGCTTCTAAAGAAATGCAGAATGTATGTCCTAGCAGCTGGATGCTGAACTTCCAGCATCAGCACATGCCGACTCCTATACCTTTTCTGGCCTCCTGCTGGATAGCACTGCTAAATGTATGCTGGCACTCTGAAGAGGCCCACACTTCACACAGCATATCCTGGGGAAGGACCTCAGACAAGTGGGGAGAGAAGAACTATAGAATGGCTTAAGTTGGAAGGAACCCTAAAGATAATCCAGTCCCAACCCCTGCCGTGGGCAGGGCTGCCCCCCACCAGCTCAGGCTGCCCAGGGCCCCATCCAACCTGGCCTTGAGCACCTCCAGGGATGGGGCACCACAGCTTCTCTGGGCAAAAGAGGAGCAGCAGTAGGGCCAGTAAGCCTGGGGGAGAGCAAGGAGGGACAGCAGCATCTTGCTGTGGCACGGGGAGGGAACAGTGCTGAGCAATGCTTCTCCCTGCTTGCCTGCCCTGTGTTTGTATTTCCTTTGTGCTGCTTCAGGAGAGGCAGGGAGAACAAAAGCTACATTGAGGAATAGGCAGAGGCATCTATCCATGCCTCAGAGATACTGTAATATCATAAGAAATCTAAAAAGATGCATGGCAGTTAAAAAACAGCAAAACATACAAAATGCGGATTGAAAAATATATTGGAAGATATGACAACAACTACATCAGGACACAGCGTGGTGTAAGACCGGCCTTTTTTCATTAAAATGACATACCATTCTGGTGCTTTTCCTACTAGATGGTAGTGCATTTTACAGAAAAAAAAGGATTGATAACATCCTGGAGGAGGGTGCAGCTGGGGAGCCACTGAGTCCAGACACATCGATACCACATTCTAGATGAATAAAGCAAATAAAATTATATTTGCTTCGTAATTTATTTCTGCCTCCCCTCACGTTCTGTGTGTGCATAAACAAACCTTACATTTACTTTCCAAGGGTGATGTCTAAGGACAGGATGCAATTCACATTTGATTTTCCTTTGAATTGTAAAGGGCAATTTGCATAACTCTTTCTTAACGCAGATTTGTATATTTGTGCTTATCATACTTTGTCATTGTGTTTCATGGGACAACTTTATGCAATACAGCTGAGGAAGGGACAGCAAAGTTTACTAGTAGGGGCCACTGTCTGTTTTAAAAACCTTCATCAAGCACCTGCACACTGTTATGCTGTGTTTCAGTGAGTTAGATCCAGATACCCTCAATAGGAAGACCATTCTTGGGCTCCATGAGCACCTCCGTGTACTCCCATTCAAGCTTTAAAGGGTGACTTTACCTACCCAGAGTAGGGGGTCAAGAATCTGAGCCTAGTCAGAATGGGAGAATTTTTTTCCCAGCAGCAACCATCAGCAAGTATTCAACAGCTGAAAATTGGTTTGAAACATCCTTTCTTTTTGAGCTAGCATGTCAATAGCAGGTAAACAGAATTTCCTGGGCAGCTCTTTCTAAAAACACATTAAAACAGTTGCGCGTGTTGCCGGAAAACAGGCTGTACTTACATCAGAACGGAGCATAGAAGAACCTTTTATAAGCCCTCAAATAATCTCGAAGTAATTAGCTTTTAACATCCTCTCTGCTACAATTCTGAGCTTTATTAGCTGTTCTGCTTGCCATTCCTGAGTCTGCCTAATGTCTTCTGTAGAACAACTATGCATTTTTCTCAGGCATTTGTCATTTCTTGAAACATATAAAAGAGAGCGCTCGGATTCCACTAACAGACCATCTAAATGCTGCTCTGCATAGGAAGTGATATATGCTGACAAGGAGTAGAAGTCAAATTTTCTTTATATGGTTCTTTATGGTGAGCAAACCTACTTAAAACAAGCTTCTTCTCAAGGCAGCATATTGATTAGAGCTGACGGGCCGAAAAGACCTTTGGGAGACAACAGAATATGGCTTGAGTCAAAGAGTAACACTAAAGCTGGCAGCGGCAACATTAAGAGTCAGTAAAACCTGAGAGAGTTTGTCTCACATCAAAATTTATTGCACCCATTTGGACGGCCATTACGGTAGTTAGTAATTTTATCTGCACAAGTTCATCTGTATTTGGACTCTCAGAGCTTGGCGAGAGGCCTTGCAAGACAGAGCCATGCACGGGGCCCCATACTCTGAGGCAAAGGACTACCGTGCTGAGGCAAGGCCCAACTGCTTCTGGAAATTAGCAAAGGCTGCCTGCATCGCTGGGCAGTGATGACAGGCATTATGTTAATGGTAATTCTGCAGTAAGGCAATGGCAGGCCAAAGCAGACAAGGATTCTCCTACTCTGAAGTTCAGTCTTCTGTGGCATCTTAATGAAGTCACTCAGAAGCAAGAATTGCTGGGTTTTGGGGGGATAGAAGTGCATCTATGCTTCATGTTTTAGGAAATAAATGAGACAAGCAAAGCAATCACCAGGCTGATCTCCAGAGAAATGGTATAAAATTCTTCTGATGAGATATTTTGAAGATGGTGGATTAATGCCACTCTACATTTTCCAAAAAATGTTTTGCATTGCTCCTTGCTGTGACTATTCTGATACTGAGCGACTTTATATTCCTTTCTGCACTTCCTCCCTGTCATTTGACCTGTAAGCACAGAATGCATGCTCCTTAACAACCTCATCTGGATATTTATCCACAGAAATACATGCTCATCTAATCCTTTTTCTCATAACTTGACAAGATAAATCCTGCATAAACCTTCCAAAGCAGGCCCTTGCCTAACCTAGTTTCTGACACTTCACTATAGATAGTCCATACTTTTACTGATGATCTGTTCCGGTGCTTAATTATGTTTATTTTTACATTTCTCCCAAGGCACTGAAGCGTATTGCACAAAATAGTAAGCTGGTGGGGCCACCTCCAAAATGGAGAATGTATTCCTATCATTGAATCTGAAAGGAGTTCAGCTTTAATGCCATGGTGCAGTACTGGGTTAGAAGTAGATACACACACTGCGTATCATCTCTAATCCTTAGGACAAGTGGAAGGAAGCTGACTGAACCATGAAAGAGTATTTATGGATCTGAAAATAAACCTTCTGGACTTCCATTCCAAGTCACAATGAATATGGCATTGGGCATACCAGGCATACTGTTTACCCTTAGAATCCCAGATCCCCTCTAGTCAATCAAAAGAAGTTGGAATCTCTATGGGGCATTTCTGAATAGTCACAGTTAGGTCTTGTAAATCAAAGGCAGAAGAAGTGGATGCATATAGTCCCAGTATCCTATACCTCACGGGCAAGCTTTATCAAGATTCAACCAAGAGGGTCTAGTTCCACGTTAACTCAGCTACATTCTTCTTTAGTCACATTTTCAAGCCTTACAAAATAGATGAAGTTCTGATTGTGCAAGTCACAATCCTTATTTATCCACAGTCAGCAAATCACCTTAGTTGAGATCTGCAGGTAACCTCCTGCCAGATTACTTATAAACAGTCCCATTCAACCCTTACCAAAATGAGACCTTATTTTCATTGACCTCACCTAGCACTCACCAATTGCTTACTTTGCTGAAGTACAAGGATGTCTCCTACTGTTGTATGTGATGTTAACATTTCATGAACAAACAACTCCTACAGGACTCTCCATCTCTATCGAAGGGGCTTTGCTCCAGAATCATTGTTCAGGTGGTAGGGTTCAGATGCTCAGGTGTTCCCCCATGATCAAAAGAACTTCTGCTGAGCCTTGTGGCTTTTACATTAGCCCACTCTAATGAGACCTTCTAACAGCTGAGCCCTGAACTCGGTAATCTGATCTCACCTGGGCAAATGAGCTCATGCTCTCTGGAGACAGCCGGCAACTACGTGCAGTAACTCGTGATGCTGCCAGGAAAGGAATTCTGTCAAAGCATGGAGGGAAGGAGAGACAGGTGAGAAAGAGAGAAAAAAATGGAAAGTAACAGTTTCCAGAAGAACGCACTTGGTTGTTATGAGGAATCATTAAGTGCCAGAAAGATATCCAAAACTTCTGTTTTTTCAGATGTGGAAAAACTCTGCCTGACCAAAGGCTCAGATACTAGTAACATATATGTGCCAGTGCTCAAAAGAGTCCTTTTTCCTTCTTGCAAAGTCTACCTGAGGGTCAGATTCCAAAAATGAAAAAAAATACATAGTTGAAACATTCTAGAAAGTACTGTAAAGTGTGTACTTTCAGTATTTGTCTTCTGTACAGTATTTGTTGCCACTCTGAACAGGCTGCCCAAGGGCAGTGGTGGAGTCACCATCCCTGAGGCATTCAGGAACTGCATGGATGTGGCATTGAGGGACGTGGTTAGTGGGCATGGTGGGGATGGGCTGGCAGTTGGACGAAATGATCTTAGAGGTCTTTTCCAACTTTAATGAGTCTATGATTTTATTATTAACGAACTGATGAAGGAAAGAGAGAAAAAATGAAACTTCTGGGGCACATGTGAAAGAAAGCACATAAAAGCTGTTGCCCTTGGTCTCAGGGGGAAATGAAAAGCACAGTCCTGACTGAGTCTTCTCCACAACTTCTACCGCTTGCAACTTATTTCTGTCCTGAAAGTTCTCCATAGAAATGGTTTCCCAATTTCACTCTGGGGACAGGAGGGTGGCTGTTTATAGGCTGTTCTCAAAGCTGTTCATCATTCTCCAGGTCATTGGTCTAAGGGCGTGTTCCAAGGACAGCGCGGGCTATGTAGGCAGCGCTTCCCACTCTTTAAGTCACTGTATGTTGAGACGTGAAGAGTCTAATTATACTACCAACCTAAAAAGACTGCGAGGGCCCCCTTCTACTGAAGAGTTAATTTTCCTGGACCAGAGAATTTCTCCACTCATATTCAGCTGATGCAAGGTCAACGACAAACACACCGAGGAAGTCAGAGTTGCTTTATTTTTCTTGTGAGCAGGTCAAATAAAACACTGCTGATGCTCCATTTATCTGGAGCGACAAGCAAACACTTGGCAGCGGTGGAAAGCATACACTGGGATCTGGCAGCGGGCTCCTAGCACAGCTGTCAGCCCGCTGACTAATCACTTCATCCCCACGCTAATGCTGCTCCAGGTCTATTGGACCCTTTCATCTCAGATATACCGGCGCACACTCCTTCTGATAGAGCTATTTATACAAAGATGTCACTATTAATTGCCGTGTTGCATTTTATTTTAGGAGGGGATTTTAGCCAAGGTTTTTTCAGTGATTTTTCTCTTTCCTGCAGTAGTCCTCCAAGGCGGGAGCTGTGATTCTGCTACTGGCATCAACCAGGCCTTAAATAGATACCCCCCAGCCAGACTCAATTCTCTGGAGGGCCGTGTGTGTGCGTGAGCCTCATAACTTGTTTTTCTAAATGTCTCTCCTTAACAATTTGTTTTTCTTTGGCGGCTATTCAGGCAATTAAGCTGCAATCACACAGGGCACACCTCACTCTCTGCAAAGACCAGATTTACCTTAGGTTTGCATTATCAGATGATACTTGCAGTCTTGTCAGCACAAACTGTTTAAGCAACTCCCAAGGACAGTGTTAAAATATAGGTGGGGCCTGTGAACTCTGTTCTTGGCAGCTGTGCTTTATTAGTTGTGCTGTGCAAAGGTGGTGCGGCTAAGGTAATGCGGCGCTTCCACAGGAGCTTTATATATTGTGACAAGCCAAACGGCCTCCAGGACTCTCACTCATCATGACTCCCGTTTCATACCTCATCTGTTACAGGAATGAGGTATGAAAACATTTCTCTGTTTCCGAAAGGTATTAACAGACTCCTGGGAAATCGTTTACCTGGAGAAAGGAAATGCCCAGCCTCATTTTTTTTTTTTTTTTTTTTTTTTTTTTGGCTGACCATGGCAGGGCCAGCTGCTTTTTTTGTTAGTGAACAATAGGTTTCCAGAACGGGCAACTGTAAAGAACTCAGACAGCTAATTGGTTTCATGCTCTCAGTTAGCGAAGGTACAAAGGCATAAATTTGTATCACTTTCATACTGTGTTCGCAGCGAGGATATCCAAGTGCTTTTTAAGCAGTTACAAAGGACATCTCCCAACAAACTTGAGGGTAGGCAAGTTCGGTCATTCCCGTTTACGACTGTGATGGGGACCAGGTGAGGAAGGCAGAGCCTTAGAAGTTTGGAATGATTTGGTCATTCAGACATGAAACGGCAGGCCTAAACCTGGAGCAGAGACTGCTTACACTCATGTTGTATGCAGGAAATGTTAAATGCAGAACAAGCTTTCATGTTTTAAACCCTGAGGATATCTGACCGTCCTCAAGCAGATGCAAATTTTAGAGTTTGTGGTATCGTCTCCCTTTTCTCAGCATGACATTGGCCCAAAATGAACGGATGACTTCCAGACTCATGCTTGTCAGCTATCCTTATTGGCCTATTCCTTGGCATTCCACAGTTGCCTCAGAAAATATGCCCATGTGTTCTGTTCCAACACTGGGATGCCCTGGTAGGTAAGTCCAGGATAGCCTCCACGTGGTAAGCATTCATCAGATGTTCTCGCTGAAAGAAAATCTGAAAAATACTCCGGGGCAGCAGCAAGAAGTGGGCATTTCCATTGTGTCTGTGATTCATTCACAATTACCAACACAGGAATTCCCTGCTGTGTGCATGAGAGGCTTGCAGTATCTTCAGTGCCAGGCAGCAGAGATAATTACATAGATCTTGGCACCACGCTCTCAGTTTCTGCTTTGAGGAAGTACCATGTGGAATTTGCTTCTCACAACAAAGGGTAAAGTGTTTTCCATAAAAGACCTTCACTAGGCTTTAGGTTGACTGCAAAAGGGAAGAAGGAAGTGGTGTTTCAGATACTTTAATCCAGAATAAAAATAGAGACTCTGCCAACAGATCTCTAAACCGTGGAATATGTTTTCATCACTAAGTTTGAAATATCATTTCTGAGTCTTGGTCAGATTTATGGTTTGATTTAAAACAGTGTGGCCTAATTGAAGTCAATGGAGCTGTGACAGCTTATGCCAGCCAAGGGACTGGCTGTCTGTTTCGGAGTATTGTTTTCCCACAGTTGTCGTTGTTCCTCAAGACAGTGATAGGTTTTCTGGGCATTTCAAATACTTGAAGCATTCATGAAGTCTTTCTTAGGATCTTTTCCTACAGTTGTAGCATCTGCAAATTTAGATCTCCTTCTCCATGTTTACCTCTCAACCTCGACATGATCCTTAACAGCATCACTGGTTTATTCAAGTCATCTCTTTATATTAATGGTATCATTGCTCTTTCATAATGGTAGCCTGGGTCACTTAGTAGTGGGACAGTGCTTGTTGGATGGTCTCACTGCAGGGTGAGAGTTAAAAGAAAAATAGTTTAGGTGATTACAGCAATACCGGTGACACTGGGTAAATATTGTCCCATCTCCAGACAAGGAAAAATATAGCAGATAGTGTCTACTTGTGTTAAAGAGCTTTTTGCTAAGAAGACTCTGGATACAATTGCTGCAAAGTGGAATTACACAGACTGTCTGGATCTCAAAATATGAAGCATTGGCATGCTCAAAGCCTTTGTTGTATTTTCAGAGAGTCACTCATGTTTTCTTGGTACAAATGTGATTCTCCTTTGCCTTGCATTCTTGATAATTTCTACCTGTGTAAAGTGGGTATCATGTAGTAATGCAATAAAGAGCTGAAATGACAAATTCTTTAGTGGTTATTTCATTTTGAATTAGTTTAATATTGCTATCAAACACTTGCATTTTGGCAAAGGACTGCATCTGTTTTACATCTACCTTGATTAGGCGTCCATATTTTCTGCCTTTGAAATACTGAGGCTGAATTCCTGCAGTGCAGTGTACACTTAGCTACCCAGGAATTTCTGGTGCCCAGTGCTCAACACCATGATTTATTGTCATGACAAGCGGCATAGCTGTAAGCAGTAGCTTAATAGGAAGCGTGAAGCAGGGCCCAGATCTGGTCTAACTAACCTCAGGAGGTCTCCCGAGGGCAGCTGAGGTAATCTGATTTAGGAATCTTCACTGACTGAGTAGCAAACACCTGCATCTTCCTGTGCAAGTGTTTAAACCACCTCAGTACTGTCCATTGTCTGGCCATGGCCATGCAGTCTGGTGGCTCTAACAGCCGGTCCCACCACACCTAACACCTCAGGCTCTTCCAAAGAGTGAGGTGACTCCCGTTCTCATGCTGGATCTCAGATTGGTTTGAGAGGAGAAGCAGCACTGATCTCCCCAAATCAGGGTATTTCTGAGCCCCCACATCTAAGAAACATTGAGTAAGCTCCATGTGGTCAGGATAGCTGTCTATAGTTTCTGCCTGTGGTCAGAAACTTCAAGTGTTTTGTTGGTTATGAAGTGCTTTACAGGATTTCTAGCACCTTTTCAATGTATTTGCTCTCCTAAGCCAGAGGGTGCATGTGGTTCTTACCCAAACTGTTGTTTAATAGCTTAAAATAAAAATATCATTTCTACAATGTAGTAATTAATTCTAGAGTATAAGGCAGTTGCAAAATATGCATGAATGTTATGTGCCTCATCATTAAAATGCAAATCGGTATTTTATTTTGACTGAATGATCTTGCTTACATACTTCAGGGAGAACAATCCAAAATGGAAGTCACAGCTCTGAAATAATGGTCACTTTTTTGAAGAAAGCATGAAAGAATGTGTAGATGTTTTCATCCTGGTCACTGTAATGTAATGAGGATCCTTGTAAAAATTCACTGTATTTAAAAATGGAAAGGGTAAAAAGGGGACTACAACAGTATCAGCGTAAGTGGGAAAATATTGTAATGTTGTTCGGTTTCTTCAATATATTGGCTATCATTAGAGCAGCAAACATAGATCTCCAGATGTTTGTGAAGAGTCCAACAGTTATATTTTATATCTATGGCTGTAGTAACAATTTCTATTCAGCAGCCTAGAAAAACATTTCATGTCACAACAGGAAAGAAATATTACTGTGGGTTTTTTTTTTTTTCTCCCTCATCCCCTATATAGCAATTCTGAATACTTCAGTCAATGCCAAACAAAAATTATGGTTTAAAAATTAAAACCACAATCACTGGGGGCAGGACATAAATGTGCAGATGTTCTGTGATGTTGAAGAACTTTTCAGGCAGCAGTCACAATGCTGTTGTGGAGAGGATGGGGAATCCATCAGAGCTGGACACTGTCAAAAGCATTCCCTAAGTTACACTGTCAGAAAAGGCACTTAGCTTTTCATATTCCCTTAAGGAAAAAAAAAAATCTGAACCAGAAAAATCACAGTGGCCTCTATATAGCTCTCACTATTTTATTAGCAAGGGATTGACTATAATCTGTTAATGTGAGCAGTGCAGATCTGGAGTTTTCTGGGCAGCCTGTGCAAGTGGAAAACTACATTGTCTCAAAGTAGTGCACAAGGCGTCAATTTTCCTTCCCCAGGAAGGAAAAATTTTACAGGCTTCTTAGCTGTTACTGTTTCAGGCACCTTAATGCTGTTACACAAATGACTGCCTGAAAATCTTGCATTTTCCACACCTGCCTGGTCCGACAAAGGGACACAATGAGCAACATCAAAACCAGCAGAAGGCAAGTTCTTAAAGGCACAAATATACCTATTACATTAGCGTCTGTGTATGCTGACAGGCCCCCTGCCTCCTAGAGCTACGTGCATGCAGGCACTTCTTGAAGGTGATGTGGTTGGAGCACTGTGTTGTATGGGACCGGTGTTTCAGTGGGGAAGGGTTGGCATCTGTTAAGGGAGACAGGGATAGGGCTGGAAAGTGTGCACTGTGGGGAATCACAGACCTGAACCCACACCTCTTATGGGTTGGCCTCTTCTCTAGCACCAGAGCATGCCTGTTGTATGCTGCTTGTGTCAGGTATCAGATCCCAGTTCTCCACAATGAAATGCACCATTGGTAGGTAAAGATAAGTCATTAGGTGCAACATAGCTGAACTGTAATTAATTATTAGATATTATTTCTCACAAAATGCTTCTCCAAAGTTCCCATTGCATTAGCCACAATATTGGACTGATGGAGCATAAACATGGGTAATGATAAACATTGGTGAGCGGAGTTGGGAAGGGTTGGTTATTAGGGTACCGGTGTGTTTCATGCGGGGTTTATTTAACAGTCTTATTAATGATCTGGAAAAGGAAGTGAATAACCATTTAATTAAATTTGCATTTGATACTAAATTAGAAGTTGCTGCAGACACCTCCGAGGGCAGAGAAGTAAATCAAAAAGAGCCAGAAGCGTTAGAAGCATGTACAGCAAAGAAGAAAATGAGATCTGGCATGGAAGAAAGAAAAAAAAAACAAAGCAAGCTAATCTCTCTGGAAGCAAGTAATCTAAAGTGTAGCTATCAGAGGAGGAACTCTGGAGAAAGAAGTGTTGAAAGAGATGTAGGAGTGTTAATGGACTATATATTCCATCACAGATCTGGTATATGTTTACAAAAGCAACAGCATCGAGGAGCAGGGATGTAATAGCCCTTCATTGTAGGGCTCTAGTGAGAACCATCTATAATGTAGCACTCTGTTTTGGGCATCCTGTTATCAGAGAGATATAGACAAATTGGAATGAGTTCAGAAAAGAGCCATAAAAATGATCCTGTATCCCCGGAGATAATGACTTATGAAGAAAGATCAGAAGAGGTATATGTGTATGGCTTTGTCTGGAAGATGACTGAAGTAGGGCAGGAAAACAGTCTGAAAATATGTGAAAGGAAAAAGGGAGGAGGATAATTCATCACCGAAACTATTAGTAATAGGATGAAATAATAAGTAACAACAATAAATTTTAAAAGGGCAACTTCAGGTTGAACGTAAGGAGAAATCTCTGACAGTGGAATTTGGGTTAGTTTGCAGAGAAGTTTCCCAGAGGTAAAAGTAAAAGCTGCATTCAAGTCATTTAAAATCCAATTGGACAACTCACTAGAAAATGCATCCTGCTACGGGGAACAATCTTGCATTGCCTAGGGAATAAGCTGGATGACTTAATAGGACATTTCACACTCAAGTCTTTATGACTGTGGTATTTTAATATGCATGGTCAACTATTTGGGGAAAGTATACATTTCTTCTGCTGTCAGGCCTGATAATACAAACACTTGCACGCAAACATAACTTTTAGGAAGTCAAGCAGCTCTGCTGACAGCACTGCTCTGCTGATGTGCAAAAACACAAGCCTGATCTCTTCATGCTTCTGCAGGATCAGAGCCTTAGATCATGCAGTTGTCAATATCAAGGCAACCACATCTCCTGTGGGTGGGGAAAGCAGTGTGCAGGAACAAAATGAGAGTAGGAAGCTCCAGTGAGGACACATTATTATTGTTATCCTATTACTGCTGTAAATGGCTGGTACTGCGTACTACAGCTCCGTTGACTGTTTGCCTTTTCCAGCTTTCACCTCTGCACAGGGTTCATTAGGCACTGTAAGACTGCTTCCTCTGTGCTATTTTTACCACGTTTGATACTTTTAACGTATCCTAAACAGTTTGTTGAATGAGAAAAGAGATGAGCTGAATCGAAAGCTTTACCCTCCCTCATGTGAAGAAGGGACATCAAAGGCTCTAGATGTAAATGCACATGCAGCTGACCCCTTTCCCTCCAATCATACGTAATAACATAACGTTGAACTCCCTTCACCCTTCAATTGAAGCAGAGGCGAGCTCGCAAATAGGCGTGCTCCCAATACACCATGGTTTTTAAGTGTTTTTCTCTGTGTTTTCTCTTCTCCCCTCCCGTTCCCATGGGCCCAGCAGCCTGGTGGGGCCGCAGTCCAGCACCCGAGCCCCAGGACTCTCCAGCAAGGGGTCGAGCAGCAGCAGCTCCAGTGAGTCTGAGAGCAGCTCGGAGTCTGACTCAGAGAGCGAAAGCAGCTCCAGCGAGAGTGACGGCAGCAAGCCCTCGCATTACTCCAGCCCAGAGGTAAGGGCTCCCACTCTTTGTGATTCGGGGCGGCAGTCCACTATTACACCCACTCAGACCTTTTTTCCAGCCCAGGAGCCCTGGGAGGAGATGCAAAAAACAAAAAAAAATGGATGTGAAAAGCACAGGGATCCTCCTCCTGGCACCCTGCGAAATGCAAGCTATGGGGGATGCTGGGGCAGATTAAAGCAAATGAAACAAAAATGATGAAGGAAATGACCATGTGATATTTCCCACAAACTGGAGCCCTTCACAAGGCTCACAGCTTGCTGGAGGTTTTGTGCATCTCTGCCTCCATAGCAATGGCTTTCTGACTGCGTAAGTCCCGGTGTGGGCTCTCAACACTGCAAGGGAACTAAAGGCTTCTCCACACAGGGAAGCTATTATGAAATCATTTTGAGGGTGGATTTTTAAATCAAAATAGTTGTTTTTCACTCACGCACGTCCCTCACCTCACTCCCCATGTGAATTATCCTCTGCTGCTGCTGCCTTTGTGTGATTTATTTTAATCCACCTCCAGCATGGACTAAACTGAATTACTCGTGGTGCAAAACATTAGGCCCAAACTTGCCATCTGGAAAGTTAGCACTGAAAATTTCCACATGTAGACAAGCCCTGGCCAAAGTACAATTAAGCTGCCAGTGCTGTGCCACCTTCTGCTTTCACCTCTACACCGTGCTCGGCAGAAACTACAGGCCTGCTTTCCATAGTCTGTTCGTCTACCACATGACATTTTTATGTGTTTTGGTCAATGCACACCTTTAGTATAAAACCGTGAACTCCACAGCCATATCACATGCATTAATGTATGTAAAAATATTCAAAATCTAGTGACAAGATTGTAAATACACATAAAATACAGGCAGTGTATTTTCCTGTTCCACATAAAGCATCCCCTCACTGGACTCCTCCCCTGTCAACTAAGCCTCACAGATTCTCTCACCCTGAAACATTATCCTGAATAACCAGCAAGCCTTTCCTCGTGTTTTGCTCAGTATTTGGGGCCATGTTTCCTACCAGGGAAAAATGCACCACTCACAGAAATGTCCTGTATTTTTCTATATTCTATACATTCTATATTTTTCTGAGGTTTTGTTCCTTATTTACCACTTATCTTCCTCTCTTTCCTCCACAGTGCTTTCGGATTCATTCCAAGTTAATTCTCCTCTCAGTTTGTCCCTTTCCTAAGGCTCTCTCTTCAGTTTTCCTGTTTTCTTCCTTCCAGCCTCTCTTCCCTCCCTGCACTATCCCTTTTCTTATTTCCCATCCTGAGTCCACTCATCTGACCCATCATGACCTTGCTCTGTCCATTCCCTGCTGGGTTCGGTGTAGGGGTCTCACACTCTCCTCTCCCAGTGGGAATCTGAGAAGGTGGAAGAAAAGGAGTGAAGAGAAGAAAGACATGAAACCATAGTAGGAGAGAAGGAAATACAAGATAAAAGGGCAGGAAGCATAGTACTCAGATAAGATAAAAGAGCATCTAGGCAGATAGCTGTGCTGCTTGGACCTGAGAATAGCAATTCCTCAGGGAATGTGGAAAGTGAATTAACTGAGGCAGGTCATGGGCTTTGTAAAGTCAAGCAAGGGATGGAGAGCAATGGAAATGTGAAGGAAGTGCCTCCTCTTAAAGCATTTTATAGGTATCCTCTTGAGATATGTGGAATTACTTTTGTATAGAGTCTGAGTTATCAGTGATTACTGTCACAAAACAGCTGCGTGGCTCCAACAGATTGTTTGTCTTTTGCATTGTATTTGAGTGGTTTGCATTCGAAGGCATGCTGTACAAAAAGCACTTGTATGAAAATGTAGAGGACTCCAAAATGTGATGGCTGCGGTGGTTTCTGTAGCACATTCTTTGCGGTACATGAGAAGCCGTGACATTCACCTGGATAGAATCAGAGTGTACCAGGGCAGTAGGATATCTGTGCTCTTCCCAAGGCCCCGTGTTTTCCCAAGCCCATTATATGACTGATGGCACCAATTCAAAAGTTCTTGATGTGACATCTCTGAGCAGAAGCCCTGTCTGATTTGCATTAATGCTTTAACTTACGATTAGGAACCCAGTGAAGCCACGTTCCTAAAATACATGCCATGTTCTTACCCCATAAACTGAGAGATACAGGACCTTGGGAGCTCTTTTAAGGGAGGTCCTGTCCATCTAAATTTAATTAGTGGTCTCTATTCCATGGTCTAATGATTAATTTCATCTATTGGATAAGACAGAAGAAGCAAATACATCTTTGTCATTGCATACGCATAAAATAATAAATTCAAGTACAATGAACTTGAGTACTCCAGCACAGTGCTGGGCAGAAAATCCATATCTGCAGGCTGGAAGGAATTTCTGGAAATCTGCAGGCCATTATGAGCTCTCCCTTCTTTTCTGTAATCAGAAGTATCACATGCGTATACTTATAAGACTTTTATTTCTAGGAAAGGTTATCTTCTTTATTTTAGTTTATATAGAAATTCAGCTGCTGCTACATTTCTTCTGTATTTTTCCCTCATCTCATGTTGAAATCTTTGAGTTGTTTTTCCATGTCTAAATGCAGTTGCCTAGAGTGTAAAAGCAGCTCATTGTAAAGTATACATATAAAATAGATTAGATGAATTGCACCCTAAAAGTGTCTGTTTCTTTCCAGTGACTATTTAGAGCCTGTAGTGACTAGCTCAGCTGTCTACACTTTATGTCTGCAGTAAACTAAGAATAATGGCTGAGCTAGAGCAGGAGACAACATTCAGACTGGTTTCAGTGATGTGGACAAATTAAGGTGCCTCAGACAGTAATGCAAGTAGTTACAGTTTTGTGAACTGCCAAACCTGAAATTATGAACAAGGGACTAAGACTTCTATCTCCTGTTTCTTTGCTGAGGCCATGAATTCTTTGCATGACCTTAATTAATGTCATAAATGAAGACACTGGAAAACAGTAACTTCCTTCCAATTATTTTGGATGGCAGAAAAAAGTGTAGCTCTCAAGTCCACAGAAGAACCACATTTCAAAAGCTAAGAATTTGGTTTGTTTGTTCTTTGTTTCAATTATCTTCCAGACCTTTAGTAAGACTGAGCCTGGTTAGACAGCTGAGGAAGTTCCACTGTGCAGGAAGGCCTAGAGGAAGAATGGCAGAGAAGACAGTGCATAGGAGAGTGCATCAGTATATTCAACAGTAACCAGGCCAGAAGAGAGAGGTGTGCTGTCCTGGGTGCTGCCAATGCTACACAACAGTTGCAGTGTCCTTTATAGCCTTTGCTATAGTGACCAGTTCACAACCATCAAAGACTTTTTTTCTGTGCTTATTCCATCATCCCAGGATGATGGACATACTCTTTAATCTCAAGTCCACACGAGACAGACCTGGTCAAGGTGAATTGATAGGTTATGCTTTTCCCCATCTTCCTTCCTCATCAGCACTGTCCATCCAGTCTTTCAAGTACATGGACATCAGTACAGTGTCTGGGCAGCCACTGCCTGCAGAGGCCTATTGTTCCCTCAGGTGTTGTACAGCATTGGCTCTCCTCTCCTTAGCCCAGAAAAGAGGAAAGTTGTGTGAACCTAACTAATTACCTAACTGGTGAGCGTGCCCATCACCTCATCCTTTCTTCACTGATAGATTTCCTCAGTGAATCCAAAAAGCTGTAGTTTTCGGGTTTGGTTTAGGGACAGTGTTATATTTTCTGTATCGGTCTTGTTTTCTAAAATGTTCTTGCTTCCCACTTTAAGTATCACAATTTGATTTCCTGAGTGGTACATTCAGAAGAGAGGGGGGTTTTTCCACTAGACAAACTGTGGAAACTATGTTTACTTTGGCTTATAGGATTCAAGATCACCATTGCACCATTTTTGGCTACAAATTTTTCGCTTCCCTCCAGAAAATACTTTGAGACAGGAGCAACCTCTCACTTTATGTGTGCACCTATAGGAATCTCCAGTTCTAGTTTGATGAAGTGCTAGCAACAGCACTAACAGTAGTGGCAGCAACATAATCATCATCATCAACATCAACATCTTCATCATCTGTCTTAACTACAATGAAAAGATCACATGTGTATAAGGGATTGCCCTGGATGAAGTATTTGATAGTAGGACAGCACAAGTAGGTTATCATAGGGATAAAATAATATGTTGATTTGCAATTGACTAAATATACTGCAGGGATTGCTCACTCCTAGCCCACGATGGGTTAAATACATGAACTTTACAGACAATCCAATCTCTCAATGAAGGGGAGTGTCATGCTTCAACTTTACAATAGTACTAGCTACACCTTAGTTCCCTCTTTGTAGTAACAAGCATAGAGTTATCCCATTACACTTACATTGTTTAATAGCCCTTCACCCCAGAAAGCCTTTCTGGATAATGAGTTTTGACAAAGGTTTATTTCAGATGTATAGCTCTGATTGCATTTGTAGCCTAGAAGACATTGGAGATTTACAGACATACTGTGTGGGAGTCAGCTCACCCAAATTTGGACACTTGTACTGTAGATACCTACATCTGTTCATCACTTCAGCCTCTTTACAGATAGTGGGGAGGAACATTTTTTAGGTCCCACCTCATCTGACCTATTTCAGATGCCTATATCAAGATGAAATGTTTCACACCCTGAAAGCATAGGCCACTGACTGGAGAAGGACTTTGTTGACTAGCTCAGATATTGTTTTCTATATTGTACAGATAAATCCATCCACAGTTATTAAATAAGTGGATCACATCCTTCTGTTTCTCACTGAAGCCCAACACATCTGCATTTGTGGTAGATTAGTCCCTGCAACCATACAATTTTCCTGGTTTGGGTTTTCATGCCAAAACCACAGATGGATTTTGGTAGAAAAACAGTTCATGGCAAGTCAGTTTCACCGCTGACCATTGTCCCTACTGCTGTCAACCATCTGGCTATTAACAGCTTTACCCCAAGTAAAAACTGCCCAGTGCTTGTCAAGGCCTTGAGGACAGTATATTTCCAATACACAAGACCATTTTGCTACCGAATCCCTCAACACCTTTCCATCCTTACATACTGCTGAAGCTATCTCACTTCAAGCAAACCAACTTTTCCTCCACAGAAATGTGTGAGACCTGTACAGGGAAGAGATACAGATTGAAGAATTAGGAATTTTTATTTCCTATTACAAGTAATTACTGTTGGGCATGTAATGTGGACTAGTAAAACCTTGCAAGTGCATCTTCCCAATCCTTTTCTCACCGGGTCTGTTCTTTCCTCTTGACTGTTCTCTTGCAAGTTATATTGTTTTTGAAAGTGATTTCAGAGTACAGTACTTTTTAGTTAGAGCAATCAATTGAATAAACTGCTTCCTAAAGTGAACTGGCATCACTCAAGGACATTGACTAAACTCTATCAGGGTCCCCAAAATACTGAGAAAAAATATATAAATTCTGATTTTTCAGAATTTGTATTCTTTAAATTTACACTATGGGCTGCAGGCTTTTTACTTGTAGCAGACACATCTTAAAGGATTTTTTTTAGCAGACACATCTAAAATTTGTTTCAGCCACCATATGGACTTGAATTTTTATTAAATAAACCAAGGATAGACATCTAAGCCCATGGCTTCAAGAGCTGTGGCTTTAAGAAAATGAGTGTCCTGAAACTCCTGAAAAAATTAGCAAAGTTGGCAATATTGTTGATACATTTTATTAGACTTCATGGCTGGCTTACAGGTTGGTGGGAGTGCAGCTATTCCACCTAAACAGCAGACACATCACTGCAGGAAAGTGCCATATTGACAAGTTATGACACTACAGCAGTTAATCATTGTTTTCTGTTGGTTTACTGTTATCCCTTGAACTGCTGCTTTTGAGAATGACAAGTTACTTAAAGAGGATGGGATGTAACAGAAAACCTGGAAGATTGTTTTGAACTTTCAAGCTGCCCTCACTCTGGCCTATAATTATAGGCAGAGGTATATTTTTTTACACGTGCTTTTGATGTATGTGCTTCTGTTAAGTATATCTTCTGAACACTACAGAGACCTCCATATATAATGAACCTTTCATTAGATGTGTAAAAAGTCCAGTATGTGCATAATGAATGGCACTGAATGCATCCATCTCTACTCTCAGCAGCAGTAGTAAAATATAAATAAATAAATAAATAAATAAATAAGAAGTTTCTTTTACATAAAGAGTTAAGAGTCTTAAAAATACATCTTCATCCAAGAGAAATGCTTCCCACCCATTTTCAAGATCTACAGCTGTGGAAAGAAATTCCTCATGTAAGATATTAGGGAGTAAGATTAAGAAAAAAATAAACTCAGGGCCATCCAGCAAGCTTCCTGTGGGTATTGGCTAGCTAGATAATGAGTAAATTAGACACTATAGAGGGAGGAGTATTTGTATCATATAAATTCCAATGTCTCACTGTTCTGCTCATTTTAGGAGCCTTTGTTTCCTGTAGAGTGAATACAGCCCTCCATGGGTGACTCTGAAGTCACCCTTGGCTATGAAGGAAGCCTGTGCTGCCTTCAAGCAACTCCTTTTAACAGAAGTGCCCTTAAGGTGGAGACTCTTAAGTTAAGGACTGGATATTCTCTCCTGAGCAAACTTTCTTCCAGAGCATAGATAGTTTTCATGAGCAAGAGTCTAGTTGACCAAATTTTGGTTCCAGTTCAGGAAATTAGGGCGCTTTTCACATTGGGTTAGAATGTGGCTTAGAATATGGTTGGCCATCCACTCCACTGTTTTTTTCCCTTTCCTATTCATCTTATTGCATTCAAATTACTGAGTGCAAGAAGCACTAGAAAACACTTGCACATTGCTCTGTAATAGCATTTTCTGAGCTGTGGTTACGTTTGAAATCATAATTATCCCACCACTTCACTGTCCAAACACCATTATATTTTAGATGCTCTCTTATAACTTGATCATGTTGTGACAGGAACAAAGAACAGAACTAACAGCTACACAATACTTACCAAATGAGCACTTGACAATACCACCACAGAGCAAATGTTTGCATGATCTCACAGGATTACAACATCAATACCAGACAGACTATATGCATAGCCTGGTTAGCACTCCCTCCTCCCACTGTATGCCTCTTTGTATGTTGTTTAAATACTTACTGTATTTAATGTGGTGGTGCAGGACACCAAATATACACACCTAGCTTCCCTGCTTGGTTAGCCTCAGCCATATCCCTGCCTTGTTCTCCACCTTTCCTGTCCCCATTATATTTTCCTCTCTTTGGAATCTCCAGAGTGTTTCCCAGTAAAGCTGAAGCCAGTACGAATCGTCCCAAGAAATTCTGACTCACAGAATCCATCCTTCTTCCAGGCCTCCTCTAGAAACCAAGAACATCCCACCTCCTGGGGCATGCCTCCCATTTCCCAGCCCTGCTACTGAACCAAGGCTGCCATTGAGCATCCTCCTCGGCTGCTAACATGGCAGCCTTACCTTTCCCATCCACAGCCAGAGTCACGGGGTGCCATGGAGTGCCATGGAGACTGGGGTGGCCTCTCGCTAAGGGTAAAACCTGTGTTACAGGTGTTTGGTGGCACTGATGTTTTGGTGTTCCTGAGGAGGGTCTGCAGGTGAGGATAGCAGGACTCGGCACTAAGCATGTCACCATCTGCTTCCCTTTCAGCCCGAGCCACCCTCATCTAACAAGTGGCAGCTGGACAAGTGGCTGAATAAAGTTACCCCACACAAAGCACCCATCCTGACCCACCATGACGCCTCGGCCCTAGAAGCCCACCCCTACTACGGCCACGTGAAGGCGGAGCGGCAGGAGGACGAGAAGACCCCGGCCCCGGGCCCAGCTGAGCACCGCGGCGTGGAGAGCCGCACCGCCACCGCCTCCACCGCCGCCACCGTCGGGGACGGGCCGCGGCCCAGGACCGCCAACAAAGCACCGGGCAGCAAGGGAGGACGGCAGAAGTCGCCCCCCGCCGCTGACGGCGGGCCGCCCAGGAGGGCAGCGGGGAAGAAGGCACCGCGACGAGCCGAGAGGACCTCCGTCGGAGACGGCTCCCACTGCCGTGGGGCAGAGGAACCCGCCGGGAGCCACGGCTTTCTGGAAAGCGCCGGCAGCGAGGCGCCCAGGGCCCGGCCCGGTGCGAGCGTCGGCGGTGCGGGCTGCAGAGCGGGGCACCGCCGGGAGCCCCGCTCAGCCGCGGCCGGTGAGAAGCGGCGGGCCCGGGGGCCGAGCAAAACGGCGCCCAAATCCAAGGAGTTCATAGAGACCGAGTCCTCGTCCTCGTCGTCCTCCTCCGAGTCGGGCTCCGAGTCGGAGCGGGAGGAGCGCCCGCTGCCCAAGGCGCAGGCGGCGGCGGCCGGGGCTGAGCCGCATGCCAAGGACTTGGGGACGGGAGCCGCCAGCAAAGCCCACGGCGGCTGCAGTGCCTTTGGCTCCATTAATGCCAGGACTAATAGTGAAATAGCAAAGGAGCTGGAGGAACAGTTTTACACCCTGGTTCCTTTCGGTAGGAATGAGCTCCTGTCTCCTCTGAAAGACAGTGATGAGGTAAAGTCGCTGTGGGTCAACATTGACTTGGCTCTTTTGTCCAGGATTCCAGAGCGTTTGCCTGAAGAGCCGCTGGCAATGAGCGCCGGAACAAACCAGGCGGCCAGCATCCCGCAGGGTGGTGGTGCTGACCTCCCTGCAGAGAAGGGCTTACCGAAATCTAGAAGGAAACGCAAGGTGAGCTCTGAGGGAGTGGGGGGTGGCCGCTCGGGGCAGGGAATTGGGGCACAGTCCCGACATCACTCACGCCGTCGTCGCTGCTCAGCAGTGTGCCCTTGCCAGGCCTCCGCTCTGCTCACCGCAGAGCAACCGGCAAAGCCTCTGGGGTGATGAAACCCCTGGCCCTTGGAGATGGTGTTGGCTGCTGGCACATGGCTTTTTGTGCCTTGGTCAAAGCAAAGTTCTTAGAGGCACTGCTTAGTTTGGCATAGGGAATGTAAGTGGCTTTCTTGACACAGTCTGCACAATATCGCTGCATACTTGCAAAAAGGGAGCAATCTTTTCCCCCTCATATTGACAGCAAGGGGCAAGTCCCTCAGTCCCTGCAAGCAGCCCAGCTCAGCAGGACTTGCCTGGCTCTGCAGCTTGCCCTGCTCTTACCTCAAGGCTCCCACACCAGTGTAAGAACTGTGAGGGTGCCTGATGAGCTGTCCAAACCCCAGGTAGCACCTTTGCGGGCACAGCCTTCTGGTCACATCCACCCCTCTGCCACACCTCTCCTGAACATTTTAGGAGCCACCAGGTGTGCCACTTTCTCTTGACGAGGAGCTCCCTTCACCCAGAGGCTGCAGCTGTCTATTGAGGATGCTTTCCGCTCCATTTGTGACAGTCTGACCCCAGAAGTCACTTTGAACTGGAATCACCATCTGCTCATTTTCTGAACAGTTTTACTGTGTAGTCATCTGTCACCATCTGAGCTACCCTACATGTGCAGACTGATCTGCACGTTTCTTGGGACCACTTATCTAAAGTGGTCTTCCTTTTTTTTTTTTTTTCTCTCTCTCTTCATTTTTTATTCTTGTTTGTGTGGTTTTTTTAAGTACTTGAAAGTATTTTTTTCAATATCTACCACTGGTAGAGCTACTGCTAAGCTTTCAGATGCATTTGTCTGCGTTTCCTTTAGGAAGTAGCGTGGAAGTAATTGCATAATACAAAGTGATGGAGACTGGGTCAAAGCAGGGCAGAAGCAAAAGATTTACATTCTGTGCTATAGGAAATTTCTTTGTCATATTGCCAGCCCATACACCCAGAAGGAAACGAGGATATGATAGAAGAGCAGAATAAATGCAGTCATTCTAGAAAAGCTTAATTTGATTTTCTCTGGCACAAATTATGTTTTTGTCTTCTATCTTAAAGCATTGCTGTTGTTGGAAGTTTTATTGTTACAATAAATACAAGGCATTGCTGGAGTATCACATTGCCCCTCACCCTGGAATAGGACCGTCCCTGTGATAACTGCCATGCAAACACACAGTACTTGATCTACCTTCCCAGAAGTCTTAAAGTATAGGACTAACAAGAATAGATTATCGGGCATAATTGCAAAATTAAAAAGAGGTCGTTATCATTTCCACCTCTGTCATGGTCTAAAGAAGATGAGGAAAGTAAAGATGGGAAAGGATGGTTAAGTACTTGAGGTGTAAGATCTTCACTCCTGTGGAGAGTGAGCTATGTTAGCCCCATAGCAACAGCCACAGTGGCAGCAAATACCAGAAAATGTTATTGCCATGCAGCAAAGCACTAAATACAGCATAATCAACAGGTCACAAGTAAAACTCAGTCATCACTGGAAATGGGATAAGTGTTAGAAGTGGTAAGGGATGTGGACATTGTAGGAAGGTGGGAAAATAGATCCACTGGGAAGTGGTGGTGGGATGTAAGGAATGCAAGACAAAGTCAGATAGTGGCAGGAAACATGAGCGACATTCATATGAGTAGGCCAGATGTGCCCAGGATGTAGCATCAAGCAGTGGCACACAGTCATCCGCTTTGCTTAATTGTCAACATGCTTGCTAATGTGGTTTTGGCCATGTGGTGTGGGCCAACTTCTTCCAGACACTTTGTGGCCCCAGCTAGGGACCACATCGCCTGAGGGCCCTTCCCGAAAGGCAGCCTGAATGTGGCATACCCTGGTTTGAAGGAGGAGCAAGCTGAGCAGATGTATGCAAGCAGTTCCTTTCCAATTGGCCTCAGTCGCTCATCAGCCAGTTGCTGATCCACTGTATTTAGTAGTGCAGGGAATGTCACTGCTGCCAAGCAAAGAGAGGGAGAAGCGAGAGGAATGGCGTTGAGCACTAGGCAAGAGAAAAGCACAAAGGAGATGGGCAAAGAAGGCAATATAAAGAAAAAAAATACCTGAAGGTGCAGGTGGGAATGTGGTTGAAATGATTCAGGTTTTATATTCTACTCCTTTGTCTACACACTGCCTCTTTAGATGTTAGTTTTTCAAGACGTGAACCAATCTTCTCTCATCCTTGTTAGGTATATGCTTAAAGAAAGCATCAGAATGTCAGAAAACCAGCATCTGATTTGTCAAAGTACTTTCATATGTTCAGTAAACGCAAAACCTACAAGATTGTCATTTTTCTCATTACTCAGTGTGAGAATGAGGAAGAGTGCAGAGACATCAAGAAGACTCACTTAGAGCGAGAGAGTTCTTCACGATTAGCTGCCTCTGCCCACAGCATCGCAACAGCAAATCACTGCAATATGAATGAAAATAGGTAAGCATTTTCCTTCTTATTTACCACCAAGTCATACAACTAGTTGCAGTTTAATGTCCTGTGTTATTTTTGCCTGTAATACGAGTTATTTTTTAATTATCACATTTTATGTTGAAAAATGGCCCTGTGCATTCTGCTTTCTTCTGGTTTAATGAACAACTTAGCAGCTCCTGACACATTTATATACTCGCATTTTTGTCGTATTGTGCAGAGTTGTTAGTTCAAGTGTGAGGCTCATGGAATGAGTAAGTATAGCTAGAGCAGTGCAGTCATGTGAGATACATTCTCAGACATTGCCTTGTAGGCACTGATTCACTTGGGCAGCCATCTTCTCTTTCCTTACAGTGTTACGAGTTTCAGACTTAAAGTTTGACTCTATGCCTGGGTTTAAATCAGTCAACAGTATTTAGATTGAAATTGCCCGAAATACTCAGTTCCAGAATACATATGAGATCTGTTGTTTTCAAGATGACAAGCAATCCATTGAGTGTAATTAGTAGGCATTTTAGGACAAGGAACTTAAGCTTCAAAAACTATCCGATTTTGAAAGGATGCAGAGCATGAAGAAGATGATGAATATTTCGCTGTATGCTGGCATGGTTTGTGCATGCAGACGTCTATCAGTTTCAGATCAGTCATCCTGAATTTCTCTGGAGGACGTCTGGTCAAACTTAGACATCTTGTTAGAGTTCAGCTGCATGCTGTTTAGTGCACGTTGGTCATCAGTATTTTAAAAAAATAATCATGTTCTGTCAGTGTCAGGATATATATTAGGGTGAGACTGCTAAAATTAAAGAATATTTCTGTTTATTGCAATAAGTATTTCTATTGTTCACATCACTGATGAGTCTGAACAATTGTCATTAGCACTGGCGAAGAATCGTGATGAAAACAAACACGTATACTGCTTATTCAAAAGTATGCATTCAATTTCTTTATCCTGGAATAAGTCACATTTCATAAAGTAAAAAAAAAAAAAAAAACATGGAACAGTTTATTTTAAGACACACCATTCCTGTTACCACACTCTGTGTCACAAGGTTAATTCCAAGCTTCCTGGAAGCAGGGCATTAATTTGCATTTTGCTTTATGCTGTGTACAGTACTTCTGATAGTAACTGTGCATTAAAGAAATAAATATAAAAAAAAAAGAAAGTCTTGAATATTTGCTTCTTAATTCTCCCCTCATCTGCCCTGCTTCCCAGAAGTTTGTGTGGTTTATGCTACTGTAGGTCATGCACTGACAGTTACGTCAGCACAACTGATAGCTGGTAGCAAAGAGGAGCAAAAACACCTTCAGATGTGAGAATTTGATGTTGTAGAGCCTAATGTAGAATCGTAGAACGATTAAGGTTGGAAAAGACCTTTCAGATCATGTAGTCCAACCACCAGCCCACCCACACCATGCCCACTAACCACATCCCTCAGTGCCACATCCACACGGTTCTTGAACACCTCCCTTGGCAACCAGTGCCACTGCCTCACCACTCTTTCTGAGAATAGGTTTTTTTTAATAATCTCCAACCTGAACTTCCCCTGGCACAACTTACAGCCATTGGCAACATACAACAACCTTTCCTCCAGTGTACAGACTGAGCAAGGCCTTGTTTGATACAAAAGGCCACCGCAGCAGGCAGAGTAACCCTACATGTCTTACATCTACATCAGGTCTGCTATCTGTGAAGTCCCAGCAGACTAGAACGTGCTGCATGTTGTTTTGCACAGCTTCTCAGGATAACAAGGTTGGGATGCTATAGTTTGACTGCTCACAGTACGTGTAGGTGGGCCTCAGGTAAAGTACCAGGGGCCATGCAAAAGGCTTGCCACACAGATAGAAATAGCAGCTAGTCCTCAAGCTCAGGGCCAAGCTTTTGAGGCTTGGGTACGCTTCCAAAGAGCCATGTCTTCTCTTGGATGCTGTAGTCCTGCACTTCGACTGTGATGTATAAACATGGCTAGCCAAGACATGGTTTTATGTTTGAAAAAGGGAAAAGAAATAACAGTGTCAGCCTGCACATTCGAAATAGTGCTGAAGTTCTTATTTTTCTTGGAGGGAAAAGAACAAGGCAGCTGTCCATTTTACGCACCCCAACTCCTTCATTCATAAACAGCACTTGGTCATTAAAGCAAAACAGTTTGTGTTGTCTTTTAAAAGTGCTACACTGTGGGAAACGGGAAGGGTTCTGAATGATGATTCATGGCTTCTCTCGCAGCTAGTTTTTAAAGACGTGCCAGATAAATGGACAAATGTATGATAAGAGCACATTTAATTAGCTCTGTTCCCTGAAATGATGTGCAGAAATAAAGTATATTTTGTACCGTATTCCGTTTTGCGATTCCATTAAGTGTACACTGTCTGATACAGTAACTATAAAGAAGTGAGAATTGTCCATAAAAAGTAATAGGCTGAATAAAGGGGAATGTGACAAGGGAAGGTATTGTGTTAAAATAGTCTGCCTGACCTTAATCACAGTTTTCGTCTTAAATGCAAACCATCTCCTCAAGAATGCTTATTCTGTGCGTGTGGCTTTAAAGTTACCAGGTACATATTTTCTTTAAATTAGTGCATCTAGAACTTATTTTGGAGATATTTTTATAGCTCGTTATACCTCTCATCCAAAGCTTCGCTAATATAAATGAAAATATTGTATAGCTTTCTTCTTTACAGTGTAGAGCAGCTCACATTTCTCTGTGTCTACCATTTGCATATGTTTCCTTTTGTCTGCAGTACCAGCCTATCTTTCTTTGTCTTTAAAATCGGTGTTAGATCAGAATAAACAGTGCTACCAAGGGCTGCCCATTGAGCACAAAGACAACCCAGTCATCTTTAAACACATTTCCTCTTTTAGTTCACATATGGCTTTATTGCCGTGGCTTATAAATTGTCACCTCTAATAGTGAAATAGGGCTCCATAACCTAAACTTACACTTCAGAGTCTAATCTTCATCTCTGGCTATCCCTTAAGAGATGGTGAGCAAGTGGCCATTTATCTCTGTATTTTTTTCAAGCACGCTGATACAGACTTGGTATTAACTCCAGAATTACAATTTGCCTTGAAGGAAAAGAGGATAAACATGATACACATTTGTAAATGAACTCTTGGTCCCAATACTGTAAGCTTGTTACCAGATACCAATAGACTTTATACTGCCAGCAGGTTTTAAATTCAAAGTTTTGGTAATATATAAAACATTTACCTTTCTGAAACCCAGCTCTGTGACACTCCATTACTGTAATTTCCATTTCCAGTTTGGCACTACCAATAAATAAAAATGAGAAAGTGCTTCGGTCACCCGTCTCTCCCCTCTCTGATGCATCAAAACACAAATACTCCAACGATGATTTAACTTCCTCCAGCAGACCTAATGGCAGCAGTCTATTACCTTCCATCTCCTCCAGCAAAAAGCATAAGGGTGAAATCCAGTCACAGCCACATCTCGGAGACTTCAATGTAAGTTGTACTGTTGTTCACAATATAAAACCCTATCTTGATAGTTTTCATTTTGCATTGAATCTATGATAACTTTGCAGAATCTTATGCTAAAAAGTTGTAATAATGAATATGGTACTGTAAGTTTGGTTTTTCTATCTTGGGGTTTAGCAAGGCACAGAAGAATGACAAGAAGGCAGGCTGTAAATTGGACAAATAACAAAGGCTACATAAGCAAAAGATAAAACCTAGTGGCCCAGAATTAATGGATTTAGGCCTGTAGACTATTTCTTGGGCATAATGCAAGGCCCCCACATCCAGAAGTATGGTGCACTGCATAAGATCTCTGCTCAGCCACTGCCTAACTGTGAGTGTACCTGGATTTAAGTAATTCTCTGTGGCTTCCAACCAGCTTTCTCATACACTACTGCTTGCTGTTGACATCACTGAACATCGTAGCATGAGTCTTGCAACTCATCTCGACCACAGCCCAGGCATTTAGATGTTTATCCTGTCAGAGAATCTTAATGACACTAAAAGTTTCCAGAGTACCCTTCCTCGTAAGGACTTATTACTAAACTGGGGGCTAGCCACTGTCTTCAGAGTACAGAGAGTGGGAGTGGATGTTCCCCTTCCTTTATCCATGAGCTCTGTGATTAGAACACTGGGCTAAAGAGTCTGTTAGCACTTCTGGTTGAGGGGATTCATATTTCTCTCACCTCTCCAAATAGTATCCTACCATCCAGCCTGCAGGACACTGTGGTTAGAAGACTAAGGACAGAATGTTGCCCCTTGCAGCTTTGTGTGAAATACCTAGAAGAAGTAACTTGGATACTGTCATATTGATATCCACTGCTGTAGCATCTAGTCAAGTTGCTGAGGCACTCTTCTGCTGCTAGAAAGGCTCGTATTCCTTTCTTCGCTACAGAAGATTTTATCCAGTGTATATTTGTTTTTAAATGGTATGGTATTTGATACATAAGAGGTTTCAAAAGCCAAAGTATTTAGTGCCTAAGTAGCTTTCAGGAAACGAGAATATCTGAGTTGTACCAGTGGTCTCTTCCAGCAACTTTTGCTGCAGGGATAACTGACCTGTGAGGATAACTGGCCCATAAAGACCTATGTATATACTTAATTGTATTTTTTTTTTAAAGAGTGAAGAGGGGAGTAGTAAATATAATCTTATTATTTTACAACGTCTAAAATTAAGTTGTCATTAGTTATGCCCTTCAAGTTAAAAGACATTTTAACACATAGCAGCGGTAGATTTATCTTTTTATGGATTAAATGTAAATTTTTAAACTTCTAAAACATAAGTTTAGAGGTTTATAATCCATTCAGAATCGTAATGATATGAGTCTTCACTGAATATCCTGAAAACAATGTAAATTTCTTCACAGGCAAATGTGCTGGAAATCAAAAGTAGAAGGTGATTGCTTTATGATGCACACCCTCAGCAAATGAATTTCACTGAGATTTTCTGCATAGCCCAGCAATGCACCATTTGGTCAACATTTTAAAAACCTTTGCAATAAAATTCTTATGTATCTGATTATTCATCTGAAAACTTTAGCTGTCTGAACCGATCTGGATGTGCCATACAGAATATGAGAACTCATGAACTATAAATGTTAAACGTAGCTTCATTTTATCTCTTCCCTTCATGGGGTATCTAGGTGGCGTGCCCAGGTGGTCTCTTGAATTTCTGTCAGGGATCCTAAGCTGGGAAGTAGTTTTTATCCACTTTAACTTTTTTTGTGCGTTTCCCTATTAAATTTCCATCCTCTACCTGAAGGAGAAGTGGTAATGTTTTCTGGCAGTGGTTATAAGCGAAGGGCAAACTGGGGCTCGCCTCGCTGTCCCGGGGCAAAGTACAATGCTGGTTTGGAAGCTGAAGGCTGGAGGTGTAATTTCATCTTCTCAGTGACCAAACAATTTCACTGACTTTGTTACAGAGTGTTCTGATGATTACTAATAGTTCAGCTCCATTTCATCTGTGTATCACATCAAAACTCAGGCCTTTTACAAAGTGCTCTGAGCAGCATCTGTGAATATGTGGCTGTCAGTGACAGGACAGTTACACATCTTACTTGCTGGAATAGTAGGAAAACTAACTGACAATTTACAGCATAATGCAAAGACTATCTGTGCTTTATTGGTTGTTTTTTTGAAGTTAGAAGCTCAATGTCTTCTATGCTGTTTGTCTTCTAGAAAGCAGTTCACACCAATTCAGAAAATGTTCTTCTCTGCAATAAGCCACAAACCCAAACAGAGCCTTGGTCACCTCTGTCCAGCACACCCAGGGACTGCAGAAGGACAAAGCTTATATTTGATGATATGTAAGTACAGATAACTTTAAAATACAGTAAACGATGTAGCTTTCTGCATTTCAAAAGGGAATTATAATGTCTTCATCAGGAGCTGAGTATTATTATAGTAATACCGTACATTGCACAATGAATGAGACATAGTTTATAAAGTATTTCATTTATCATCATAAATTAAACCTCTGATCATCAGGAAGTAGTGAGGACTGGCTGTTCCCTCAGGGATGGGGAGCCAGGAGCAGAAGGACAGAAGATGGCTGATGGAGTGGAGGCTACGCCAGCAGGGGGTTCCAGTCACAGAGACATGAAAGAAGGTGATGAGGCAGGTCCAAGGTCAAGCCAGGAGGTCAGATCAGGATCAGGTCTGGTGAGGAAAAACAGGGTCAGACACAGTTCAGTGACTGCCAGGCACACATAGTGATGAGGCGGATCTGAGGTCAAACCAGAAAGAAAGCCCAGTGTTGTGCCATGGCCTGGCACAAGCACCACTGTGACTGGGCTGAAGACACAGGCACACCTACAGCAAGCTTGGATAGGAAGTGAAGGTTCAGACCTGAGCTTAAATGGTTTTCTTTGGCCCGTAAGCTGAATAGGAACACCCACATGAGACACGTCAGGGCCATAAAGGGGAGGCCCTATTAGTGCTTCAGCATTAATTCGGCACACCTCTGACTACAGACATATACATATTCATATCAAGGCAGAGTGAGAGGGACTCCGTTCTTGTGTGTCCTTTGGAATAAGGGGAGAGGACAGATGGGAGCCTTGTATCCACAGACCTTGACAGCTGCTTCACTTGTTGCTACTGCTGCTCAGAAAAAGGTGTCACAAAGGCAGAGGGAGAAGCAAGCAGCAGTGGCTGGCATGAATATTTGGAGGGCTGTCTGCCCCTCCCCACTTCCATTACATCTCTCAAACATCCCTGCTTTCTTCTTCTGAAAATAATTTCAGCTTGTAATTGTCTTCATTTTCTTTGTGGTAAATTAAAACTGCTGGTTCATTTCCCACAATTATATAGGATATGGTATCACTTAGATAAAGGTAAAACTGAAGGTTGGAACCTGAATATCAAGAAAATTCAGGTTTGGTTTTTGTTTTTGTTTTTTTTTTGCCTAATAATATTCTGGGATTAAAATACTGACTTTTCTGGCCAGTGCAGAAGAAATTCTGTTCAAGCTATGACTCAGACCGCCTGAAGCATATACAGCTTCATAAACTGTGTAACCTTTGTACCCAATAACATCACTTGTGCTTATTTACCTAGGGAAACCCTAAGAAAACAGCCCTGTTTTCTACCAGAATGGGGATGTTAATAAATATTGCTAATAATAATTGTAGTAATTGTGATGTTCGTTTACATGAACCTAGTCTTAGAGACAACTAGCGGGATGACAGTATCTCATCAGGAGAATCCAGGTTTCCTACTATAACATATAAGTAATTCCCACAGACTTTAAAATGATGGAACTGTATTGTTGTCTGTCAAGAAGAGAAGGCTGGTGAGATTAATTTCTGTGTACATTCTTGGAAGTCATGAGGAGATGTAAATTCAATAAACGTAATCATTCTTTCCGCTCCTTTTGGAGAAAACTCTCCCCTGTGTATATATGCTCATTTTTGTTCCTTCTCCACTTTCCTCCACGCTATTTTTCAAATTTTTCAACACTTTTATTCAGTGATTTCCATTGAGGAAATTTGAAGCTGCTTAGAAGCACTACCTAAGTCTTCACATCTCTCGAAATACTTGAATCATCTATAATTTACTTGCCACTGTTCAATTTTTCTGCACCTTAAACATGTACATACATGGCAAAAATGTATCAGTATGCCTGATAAAAGTCAAAATGTAGGATGTGCTCATCTGTTTGGATTAGAAAAAATACAGTCAGAAGCACCTACAATAGAACTATCATGTCTTCATCTGATTCTCCATCAAGATGCTGACAAAAAAAACTGGAGGACCATTTTGTGTTCTTTCCCTCTACAATTTTGTCATAAGAAACCTGCTTTTTCTTACCATCTCTGTCATCTAAGAGGCTTTTATCACTTGCTTTCTCCATTAGTGATACATGTGATTTCTGTGGCAGGAATCTTCAGCACAGCTGTTTCACCTTTTCAGGGAGAGATACAATAAAACCATTGGTGTATAGTGCCTTACAGGTAGAATGTCCCCAAGCAATTTGCAGCCCATTAAAAAAAATCTAAAATGCCAAATAAGATGAAACACAGAAGTTAAATATGTCTTAATTTGCCCTTAAAAAACACAAATGTCTAAATGCCTGTTGTGCTAACTAGAGGAGGGAGACTTTCTAGTACTACAACTGTCATCCGCAAGCTGTATCTAGGAAACACCGCTGAATACCAGCTATTCTAGACCTTGATCCTAAATTTACCATAGAGAAGTCACTGAAATGTACCAGATTGGACTGGCTGCAAATGTTAAATGTCAACAAATTTGACTCATGTTAGAAGGATCAAATTAAACACGGCAGCCAGTGTCTTTCAAATCCTTATAGTACCACAGCAGAGGATTTGAAGAAATGCAGTACTGTACATCTAAAGTCACATAGTAATCCTAATGGCAGCATTTTGTTCAAAATGATGCCTATGAAGTATTTCATCTCATAATCCATGAAGTTTGGAATTACTGTAATCTAGCCGTAGCTTTAAAGTCTTCATTTTAATCAGACTCTGTAGTTTGAAAAGACTAAATCTCTTTTATTCTATTTAAAACAATAATTTTTTTGACCAATCGGCGTCTCTGCTTTAGTCTCAATTTATTTTCTCCAGATCATTGACAACAGCTGTCACTGGCAATAAATTGGAACACAAGTAGGTCAATAAAAAGTATATCTTGCTTGGCAGAGTGCTGTACACACATGCATCAAAAATATAAAAGTAAATATAGCTAAGAGTCTTCAAAAGGCAGACAAAATACTGCTTTTCCTGATCTGCCATTGTTTACTGCCTGTTCTTCAAGGTATCCAGCATAGCGCACGTATAAGCGACATCCATGTTGCTCCCAGTATTAATTCATAACAAGATTTCCTGGATTGTTGGCCGTTTCTGACTCCATGAAGAGAACATTTTAAAAGCTACATCATAATGCTTCAAGCCAAATTCAGTCCCGCTGTAATTTCAATGAATGATAGAATTCCCAATAACTGCATTTAGGAACAAGTCTGTTGTCCTTGAAGTGATAAGCACAGACATGCTGTGGGTGCCCGAGGGCACAGTCTCACACCTCCTCCAAACACTGCATGTGTGGTATGAAAAGAGCAGAGCATACTCAGCTTCCCAGCTCTCCTTATGGCTACATCAGAACTTGTTCCTTGGGATTATTTTCTGACTTGCATCGTGGCTTACCCTTTCAAACTTCGTATGTGGTTTGTTTGTTTTTTCACTTCTCTTTGTTTTCTCTTTTTTTCTGGCCTTTTGGGGTCAAAGTAATAAACCTTCCACTTTTTTTTTTCAAGATTTTTTTTTAATCTTTTGTTGAATGTTCTTTCCATGGATTCAGGTGGTACATACACTCAGCAGCTTGATACTGTCCCAGCTTTAAGAATGTATCCTACAGTGAGACAGTATTCCCATCTATAGATAAAACGTATGTCCAAGAAATACTCTGGCTGTAAAGGTATCATGCATAAAGCTCATAAAAAGCTGAAGTGATAACTTCTTACTATATCTCTTAGTTTTGGTTTGGACCCCAAGTCTCTCATTTTCAGTCTCTTTTTCCCTGTTCTTCATTCTCAGTGTGGAAAGGAAAAGGTGCTCTTGGGTTGTGACTCCCACACAGGCAGTGGAAGCCAGCTTGCTTCACCTTGATCAAATTGCCTCAAAGACTCCTGGTATCCTGAAGTATTTTGAAAGATTTCTAGAGTGCTGAGCCCACCCTCAGGAGCACATTTAAGGAAAAGACATACACTCCTCCTTCTTCTCATCAGCCACCTAGACAATTACCTATCAGATAAACCAGTGTCTGCCGTACTAAGTTTGTCACAAATTCATATGCTTACTTTGAAATGTTCTCAATTTCTTGGCTTTGGGCAATTTCAAGACTTCATCTGACAATTCCATTTTATCCCTCCTTCCTTTTAGCTCGTAGCACTGTATTTTCTTATGCATATGCTGCCCATGAGAAAATAACATTAAGTTCCTACCTTGCATCCACTGCTTCTGTGATTAAATAATTGAGTTTCCTGTTCTCTGTACAACCACCTTCCCCCCTTTCTTTATGTCCCTGAGAGAGGGACACTCTCTAGGAGCCTGTTTTGGTGGGAAGTAGATGTTTAAACAACTCCAGCAGGAGATTCCCATGGGATAAAGGATTTATAGCCGTTATACCCTGGTCCCAGAGAAAACACAGGACTGCAGACTTCATTTGAGCTTACACCCTATATTCGTGCCCCTCCTCTCCCTATGGGCAAGTTGTCCAGCACTGCTATGTTTATATGACTGAACTGTCTTCACTCCCCAAAACAAAGAACACTCACTGCCTCCTGAGAACAGCCTTTGGCATGTGCTGTCCTCCAGCTGTGCCCAGGCATTGTCTGGGAGAAAGCTCAAAACTATGCCAAAGAGTATTAGCCATCAAACAGCATGGATGCTCCAATGATAGAGCTGGTATCCTTGCTCTGCTTCTTTCACTAGTGTAGATGGAGCCAAGGTTTCACACGTACTGCCACTCATAATTTCATCCACACCTCACTCATCAGTGCTGGGATCATCAGAGCTGGCTGCCAGGTACTTCCTCTCACAGAAGTATCTTTCTGCCTTTGGTTTGCAGTTGCCTCTTGGGAATTCAGGGTGTATTGCCTGGCATATTAAAACAATGTAAGCCTGGGTAGCTGTGGTCCTACCCTCTCTCCCAGGATTTTGACTGCGTTTCCCTCAGTTTCTACTGAAATTAGTTGATTTCAAAATATTTAACATACAAGAAAAGAGGCACAGCTGTAGTTTAACTGCAAGACTGTAAAGATTTCTTCCTGTTTTTAACACGGGAGCTCGAGTGCCTATTGTTAATACCTTTTTCCTTCCTTCCTTTTTGCATACACACTTTGCCCTTGCGTGTTTTAGTCTAGGTATTGATTTCACATGAGTATCTCTAAGTCATGAATCCGGGTCATGCCCAGGAATTTGTAGTGGAGTTTGACTCTCTTCATCTCTGGTATTTCACTACATTCACATTATTAGTCTGGGGAATTTCGCATTTTTGCAGAAATAAGAACCCCTACTTATCACATGTTTCTTCATTTCATTTAAATTAGAAGCCATTCTTTAATTTTGGCTGCTATTTTTTTGCAACAGTAACTCGCTCTCTAGGTATCTGAACTATTCATCTATTCATCTAATCTGAGCTATTGACGTTGTTATACTAAGCCCATTGAGATGGCAGTTGTGTAGCTGTGTGATTGAGTAAATTTTTCTTACATTTGGCCTGACTCCAATCAGATCCTTTGTTCCTGTCTTTCTGAAATGCCTGTAGCACAAGCATTTAAATGGGTCACCAATACCTTCCCTGCCCTCTCTACAGTTATGCTCCTCTGCTGAACTTTCCAAACGTGCTGGGTCTGCCATAGTGAGCAAGAGACTCCCATAACCAGATACCTGTCTCATACAGTACCATAGGCTCTCCTCCACCCCAGGTGCCATCCCAGGCACAGCAGTTAAGCATGATTTATTTTGAGTTGTGGAATGGCCAGGAGGCCACAATGCATCAGGTGGGACGCTATTTTGTACAGTAATACCTGCTTCCCAGCTTCAGCCCCATTATTTACCCCCAGGATGAGCATCCTTATCTGTGACACAATATGTCAGAAGTGATCCTGGTATATTTTCCAGTGTATCCTTGTCTGAAACAAATAGGCAGGACTGTATACACCGACATTTTACTTTATGTTGTTATCTTGTCCTTACAGGATTTCCTTCTCTTCTTGTATTTAAGGGTCATGGCCTACTGGCACAAATTCCAAACTGGGCATGGGCTGACCCTGGCTATGCCCATTTCTTCTGCTTTGCCTCTGGCTCTGATCAGATTCTAAGGTGGTTCATTCTGCTCTTCTGCTCCCTTCCAGCACACCCACCTTTTAGGGTCTGGATTACTAAAGTGGTGAAACTGGTCCTATATTTAGAATTATGATTTAAGCTGTTTTTATTATCTGCAATTGTTGTACACTAAGGAAGCCCTAGTTTGGTTTTTTATAACACTTCAGCAACATTATCTCTGAAGAGTATTAAAATATGCACTTGGCTACATTTATGATGTTTAATTGAACTTTTATTAGTTTTTTTTTAATGTATCCTCATAAAGCACTATACCACAGTAAGAAATAATGTTCAAGTGGAGGATTATGTAAATGAAGCAGAAAATGCTGTAGTTTAGTATTTAGTTCATATAAAATACAAAAATTAGATGAAAAATGTGCTTTTGAATGCAGTTATAATTAAAATTGTATATTGGAGTCTAAGCCATACTGTACTCTGTAAATACCAGCAGTTGCACTGAGTTTCGAGGAGATTATATTGCAGAAGATGCTGATAAATTACTGTACGAAGTAAGGCTTCTATTGATTCACTTTGTTTGATTCTCTTCCCTTTTTTTTTACTGCATGAGTTTACATTTTTTGCAATTATCTGCTAAACTGGAGTAAATTAAATTCAGAGAAGGTATCAAAAGATGAAGGTGGCAGAGATGCACTGTAATGGCATACAGCTAAATAGGATGCGGAGGGAGAAACATACACACTCAAGCATTTTACCTGGGTAAATACCACTCTTAGGAACTCAACAGCCCGGAAATTCTAAAAGGCTGCTCCTGGAAGGGGAGTAATTACCATGCCCACAGCCATCTCACCTCACGCTGGGATCCTGTGCAACATAACAAGCAATGGAAATGCTGTATTTCCTGCTGGTTTTCGACAAGCTCCCAGAGAAAGTGGTGGCAGTGCCAGTGAGAGGAATTTTGGACAGTAGCAGATTGTTTGATAAATCTCGTCCTGGCTTCAGCCACAGACATGCTACTGAGGCTGCCCTTGTCAAAGTCATAAATGGTTTGAATACCACTGTTGAAAAGGAAGCCTGGCCTTGTTTGTACTATCAGATCTAGCCATGGGGGTTTATTCTGTAAAAGGCTGGATTCTGTTGCAGTACCTAGGTGACTGGCTAGTGTTGACTGAGAATGCATTGAACTGGTTCCAGCGGTACTTGATTGCTTTCCCCAATCAACAGAGTAGGGTAAATTCTCCTCGAGAGCAGCCAGTTTCACATAATGACACTTGATCCCGGGGAGAATTCACCAGCAGCCTGACTTAGTTGGCACTGATGCTTTACACTCTTTCTCTTGCCTTTCAGAGAGATATATGAGAGGCATTAGAGCAGTGTATAAGAACTCTTTTTTGGCTTTGTTGAAGAGGACCATATTTCTACAAGTACCAACAATCAGATATTCAGAAACAAAAGAGTTCCTTGTGCAGTCAAGATTATTAATAGAGATAAAACACTTGTTTGTACCTGTTAATTTGAAGTCAAACTTCTTTTTATATATTTTTTACAAAAAAAAAAAAAAAAAGAGAGAGAGAGAGACCTGAATCCTGTCTGTAAATCTGGATGACAGTGCTGACGCCACTCGATACAAACAGTTGTAAATGACATAGGAGAATCTGACTCAACTGTCTGAAAACTAGAAGTCAGGGAATATCTCTCCATGAGACTTCAGTTTACATTCATGATCAGTAGCATTTGTAGCCTAACAAAGAGACTCCAGTGTTTCTTATACCACTTACATCCTACCCAGTTCCACCAGTAGCCTGGTACCAGTTTAACTCTGTAGAAATTTTCCTTATTTCCGGGCTTTTCAGGCTGTCTGCAGTCTGCAGAAGGATCACAAACTTTAGACCTAAGACCTGAAAAGGAGTTCAGCTACAGATCTTTCTGAATCTCTGGTGTGAGGAAACAGATTTTGTTCTCTTCAAGATATCTCTCAATGAGAACATACAGTATCTGAAATGACGATGCAATGAGATTACCTGCAAATTCTCCAATCTGAGGTTTTCACCAGTTCCATCAAAGTTACAGTTTGAAGGTCAGGCCAAGTACAGGCCAAGTTACAGATGAAATTTGGATGAACCATGAAGTTAGTAAGAGATACGTGTTCTCAGTCACTGTAACTTACAGGTCTGTAAGATCAGACTATGCTTAATAGAATATAATAGAATATTTTATGAATGTCGTAGATGTGAAATACACAGTATGCAATTCTGAGTAATTAATTTATGCTTCAGCTTTCTCATGTGTCTTCATATGTCCATGAGCTGAGGTAGCCTACTCTCTTCTTTTCTTATTTGTCGACCCACTGTCTGTTTCTTCACTTCATGGCATAATAATTTAAGCTAGTGTACTGGATTTAAAAGGACAGCTTTCCATGTACAACAGTGGGAATCTAGGGAATCTAAACAAAACTGAATTTGAATCCTTTCTTTCCCATTAAAAAAAAAAACAAAAAAAAACCCCTAACTTCAAGTACATCCCTATTTTGTTTCTAAAATGATGCAAGCAATCTGTGCCATGTACACAAAGGTGTATTAAATCTATAGAACTTCTCAGCTTTCAATTTCATCTAGCATGTACATTTGTAATCTGAATTGAAAGATAATTAACATGAAGTGATCCGCTGAAGAAGAGTATTGCATAGATAGCATTAACAGATCAGAATTTGATGTGGCATGGTTATTAACGCTTTTGAACAAATATTGGAAGAAAACATACTCGATGTATTTTTTTCCTAACGAATCTTAATTTCTGTTAGGCATACTCAGATTTGTATATCATCAGTCTTGTATTTTTCCTATGAAAGTATCTACACATCCACACTGTGGATATATATACGGTGCTTAACAATTATATTTGAATACTTCCATCTTTATATTAAGCTTTCCCCCAAACAGCTGGTTTCAGTAGAAACTGATGACTTTGATTTTCACACATTGCATTCTGGTTAGCTACCCCATAGCAGGGCCCTCTTGGTTCAGTCATGTACATGCCTCCTGCCGATGCTCTCAGCTGCTGAGCATAACTCTGGAGAATAAATCCTGCTACAAGTTAAAAAACATTCTACAATTGTCTTATTTATGAGTAGACCGTAATTACATTGTGTTATCTCACTTGGTTTTTACAGCTTCTTTCCGTGCTTCAAACAAGCAAATTATACAGATGGTTTTGGGTGTCACATGGGAGGGTATATTGCAAAGAACATATTTTAATGACCAGAGTTTGAAAGGATCATGCAAAGTTCATCACTTCGATCATTTCAGAGAGCTAAGACAAGACCACTGCATTGCTGATGTGCTCTGCTTTGCTTTGTTTTTTGTCACTTCAGTGTGAACAATCTTACCTAGGTTATAGCACAAGACTAAGATAGACAGGACGTAGTGATTTTAAAAGGTCTTTCAATGGTTCTGAGAACATGGTTTTTCCCATTGAGCTAACACTGTTTCAGTGTCTAGTACTTCTTAAGTACTTGAGTACTGTGTTCAGTTTTGGGCCCCTCACTACAAGAAAGACATTGAGGCCCTGGAACATGTCCAGAGAAGGGCAACAAAACTGGCGAGGGGTCTGGAGCACAAGTCTTACAAGAAGTGGCTGAGGGAGCTGAGATTGCTCAGTCTGGAGAAGAGGAGGCTCATGGGAGACCTCATCACACTCTACAATTTTCTGAAGGGAGGTTGTGACAAGGAGAGGATCAGCCTCTTCCCCCGGGAAGCAAATAGGACCTGAGGAAATGGCCACAAGTTGCGCCAGGGGAGATTTAGATTAGATATAAGGAAAAACTTTTTCTCTCAAAGAGTGGTCAGGCACTGGAATGGCCTGCCCAGGGAGGTGGTGGAGTCACTGTCCCTGACAGTGTTCAAGAGGCATCTGGATGAGGTGCTACGAGATATGGTTTAGTAGCCTAGGGGATAGTAATGGCGATAGGAGGACGGTTGGACTAGGTGATTTTTTAGGTCCTTTCCAACCTTGTGATTCTATAATTCTATGATTCTGTAACTGAGCAAAACCAAATCCAGATGGTTTGTGTTGTTAAGGTAATGTTAGCATCTTCCTGGGTACAGAAAGTATTGGCAGCTGCAGTAGGTTACGGGATGCTGGGACAGAAACCTGTCTTTAGTCCTCTTTCTGCTGGGGAGCTGGGGAAAAATCCCACTCTGAGGGAGAAGAACATTTTAAAGATGGAACAAATGAACTATTTTTCTGCATATCATCAAACTATTTAGGACAGATGTCATTCAAAATTACTTAGGATCCAAATTTTATTCCTCTCTGATGATATTTAGCCTTCAAAATAAGAGTTATGACTAACCTTCTGCGATATAATTAAATCTCCTTGAAACTGTGTGCATGAAAGAAGAAGGAACACAGACACAGTGGCAAATAGCCCTACTGATTCAAGGAAGTAGATATGGTTGTCCTCTTGTGTCAAGATGCTCCACCTTGTTCCCACTAATCTGTTGTGAATCTGAAAGCGTTCTTACTGCTGTCAGCAAGAGTTTTTGTCTCATACGCTGACTTCAGTTTTTAGATCTGTATCTTCTCTGACTCGTACATTTGTTTTAACAAACGTTCTGAGAAATCCTAATTAAAAACATACATATATATTAGGATTGCTACACTGCAGTAATACCATAATACCCTATTTTTTACAAAGCCATGCATTTAAAATCATGAATGGTGGGAATATTGTTATTCTCTGGATACTTAGCAATATCCCATTTTCATTAGAAAATGCCTAAAGGATGACTCGAAGCAATTGTAAGAGAACAATTTTGCAGGGAAAAACTTCTCAGAGTGACAAGGATATGGCAGTAACCTCAGTATGTGCTGAGATGAACCAGGACATGTTTTAGCTGAGTAGGAGAAAGGCCATGTCTCACACAGATGAGACTGGAGGAATCTTCATGGTCAGGACATACGAAGACTTTTTTGAGAATTGAAGATGCTGTGTTATGCACTAAAATGACATGGCAAATTGCTTCCCTCCATTGAGAAAAGTGCAATAGGGAGAAGATGAAGAAACCTGTTTCAGCTGTGAGGGCTCAGTGAATTGGTCACCAAGCACTGCCAGGGAGACAGCACTTTGTGTTTTCAGTTTGAATAGAAGTGGATTAGTCTGGATCAGAAATGGTCTTGTGAATTTCAGCACAGAGACAGCAACTGAATTTGTGCCCTGCAGTCAGTAGGTCAGGTAGGTTAAGGATGGAATGGAGTCTCTGAGATCTATTTGAGGAGAAATCAATGGAGAGTTTGACACAAGTAATGCCAGTGGCATGCAGCTGGCAGCCTAGCACCGTGTCACAGATGAACTCCAGGCAGCAAAAGCAAACAGCACTCCCAGTGTGCTTACAGATAAGGAGAAGGGGGGATGAGGTTGAGGCAGGCAGATTCAGTGTGAATTTTTGAAGTGGGGAGATGAAACACACTTGTTTTGTAAGGAAGGAGAAGCCGAGGCAAATGACAGCGTACAGGGAGGAGTAGAAAATGAGGTAAGCAAACACAAGGGAGAGGAGAAGATGGAATAACTTGTTCCGCTTAATGCTTGCATCCATTTGGTAGATCAAAACTGCACTAATTTGGGAAGCAGTTTATACAATCCATAAAAATGCATTTTATTAGCTTTTTTTGCTTTGAATCACTGACTTCTAAAGAATGAGAACAGCCATAAATGCTATTGTCTCCACAGGCAGCAATTTGAAAATATAAGATGCATGGTTACATGATAAGTGTATTTTCTTCATAAAAAATGTTTGCAAATCAGGTTTAAAATAAGGGAAAAATAACCTGAAAATATTCTTCACTTCAGCAAATAATAAAGTGTCTTCTTATTTTCCCCTGGTAGGCCACGCAATGCAGATTACTTTATGCAGGAAGCTAAACGGAAGAAACATAAAGCAGATGCGATGGTGAGAATATTTTCTTTCCAGTTATGTTGCTCCAAATTATTTTTGTAATGCAGTTTCTTCATCAGCGCGATATTGCTGGGGTAATTATAAAATCTATTATAAGGATGGCTAGGCTTGTTAAATTAAGAAATGTTTATATAATCAAATGTTCATAGCCCAGTAAACTATGACTTAACAAATAATGACTTACTGAGATAAAGGCCTGGATAAATAAAAATTTCCATTTATCCCTACGCTTTAATTAGCAACTGTAGTAATAGAGACTGTATAGTTGCATGCTATACTGTGTGTATCCACATACCTTTCTTCTCAGTTTAACAAGCTGGCTAGGCCCCATAATTATAGTCCAGGTTGGTCTGGTGCTCAGGGAATCTGCCCTTTCTTTGAAAAGTTTTGCCTCTCCAGTGCCAAAAGAATCTTCCTTTCATGACAAACCCTCTGTAAGACAACCAGCAGCACATGAGGAATCCATTTAACCCTGCAGGAACATGTTTCACACACAGGAGTGTTGCAACAAACAGGTTCTTGTCTCCAGCTTTGTCGTGCCTAGAAAAATAGCCAGTAAGACCTTCTTGAGAAAGGGGAACCTGAGGCTTTATGGAGCGCTGAATGGATCCCCATCTTTCCAAACAGAAGGGTGCAATGAAGCACATGGTGCTCCAGGAGAGCTCCACTTAGTCATCTCTTGCCTTTCTCCTAGCCTGTGTTAGTCCAGCACAGTGAATAAGCTAGCACAGCTTTAAAATGCCAGCCTCTGGTATGGCAGATGCAATATATGTGGTGGGACTCAGCATGAGCATGGCTGTCTTGCAAGTAGAAGTAGCTGCAGTCCTGCCTTGCCCTGCGTGACAGACACATTGTGGTCACAGGAGCAGGAAAGAAGAAAGGTAGCTCACAGTCTCTCTTTCTTCACCTCTTTTTCTTAGCTGTGCAGGGTGTAAAATGGCCAAGGGAGCTGTAGCAGGCCCTTAATTTAGGACACTAGCACGCAGTTTTACACTCTAGCTGTGTTTATTAGCACAAATTTCCATGGTTTATTCAGTTCCATATTAAAGAGAGTCTTAAATCAGAAAATATTGTGGAAAATTACAAATGGTGCATTTTAGTGTGTTGCTTTAAACAAAATGGAAAAAAAAAATCACTTAATATGCAAAGGAAATTCTGAATTCTGTCTTAGCCTGAAGAAAAATGTTTTTATAGTAAACTCCCAGAAATAGGAGGTGCAAGTGTTACACTCTGCTCTGACACAAATTTCCTACATGAAAGTCACTTAGGCATAGCTTAAATAGCCTCCCATCAGCACTAGGTGATAGAAATATCCTTCACATTCAGCCTTCCTTTGCAGTGGACCAGCTCCTTACTGACAGTGAATCACTCTTCACAAGTACTTCCCCCTTCCTTGAGTGTGTAGGGATCCTGGAGGGAAATGGGAGCACTTTGAATCACCTTGCTGGGCTCGATACCTCCTATTTTGGCACTGTAATACCTAATATAAGCACTTAGAGTGAGCAGCCTGAAAATGACTCCAAGTCTCTCTGCTCCTTAGTTCCCCATCTGTGAAATTGGGATAATAGCACTTCCACCTGCAGAAGAGCGTCAGGGAGAGAAATATAATAAAAAGTTTGTGAAATTCTCCGGTATGATCGCAACGGGAGTCATATAAGAACCTAAAATAGATTGAAGCCAGTGTGCCATTCCAAAGTTACTATTTAAAATCTTTATCCCTTAGAAAAGAATAAGGTCCATTAACCTTTCACTACATGCATCAGATTTCAACCAAATGCATCCAGTCCATTAATGGGCTTTACGTACCGCAGGAGTTCTGACTGAAGGAAAGACAAGTCAGGACAGAGAGATAATAGTATGATTCATCTCTACCCACATCAAAAATGAAATTCTGGGACCAGATAAGTGGTATATAAGTGTACACATATGAACTGTATGTGCATATGTGCATATACACTATTATTGAGGACAAAAATGTTCATATATATATGTTTAAGCACACAAACATGTGGAGTCAAAAAAGTACAGAAAATAAGAGAACAAACTGAGTGAGGAAGAAGGATGGCATGAAAAGCTGAGAGAGTACGGTAGTCCCTAAAAGAGGAGGAGGATATAGAAGGCAAAATCCTTACAAGAGGTCAAGCAGTGCTGAAAATGGTAGGAATGAAGAAGAAATGAGAATGGAGATGAGCCTTTGAATAAGAGAGATTTAGTAGTCAAAATATTTAACTCCTATTCTCTTAGTTCAAGATAATCATTACCTTCGTTTGTTGACTGATGAAAGACTGCATCTGCAAAGAAGTGTGAAACCATTTTTAATGGTAAGGACACTTGATAGCTGAGGCAAAAGGCCTGATGTTGAGTTCACGGGATTTCCAGCACTGGAGAGCTTTGACAAACATCTGCCAGGAATGTCTTAGGCAGAGTTGATCCTTCTTTTGACACAAGAGTGTGGACCAAATAACATCTCGTAGCCTTTTTCAGCTCTGCTTTCTGTCTTATGATTTTCGCTGATGCACAGGGTTTGAAGGGCTTTAGCTTTCTCATAGGAAAATTTATGAATCTGAAGATATACTGACTTGTGTCAAGTTTATAATTCACACTGAGAAAATCTCACATTGCGAAAATCCCATCAAATGTAACCATATCTTGATGACTGCATTATTTCTATGTGTCCTTATTTTTTCCCTCTAGGTGGAAAAGTTTGGAAAGGCACTGAATTATGCAGAAGCAGCACTATCGTTTATTGAGTGTGGAAATGCAATGGAACAAGGCCCAATGGAATCTAAATCCCCCTATACAATGTATTCAGAAACAGTTGAACTCATCAGGTAGGAAGGGAGGAGACAACCACAGGGGTTACTCTGTTCATGCAAATATGCTCATCTACTTTATCGTATTATTTCCTAGAGACAGTAAATGGGGAGAAGTGAGGACTTCCCAGGTGCCTCGTCAGTCATATGTAACACAAATGGATAATCTGTGATGTCATTGGAAATTAAATTAGGAAATGGTGTAGAATGCAAAATAAACAAAACTTTTAATATTATTAGAGCTGCAAATTACTTAAAGAGGTTCAAGGTGTAAGTCCAGTGCTCCTCAAAAGGGGAAAAAACTGCATCCTAATACCAGAACACTCTCATGGAGTGATCATTTGCAAAATGCTTTAACATGTTTAAGACTACAGTTTAATTGTTACCTGAAAGATGTGAACAGCCATAGAAAAATGGGCATTTGGGGCCCATTTAGTGCGTGTTCTCCTACTGAAGCTAGTGGACTCCTGAAAACAGGAGTTTTCCACCTCACACTTAGACAGACCCCCGCATTTACTCAGCTACATGGCTATTCAAACAGCACAGTCCAGAATACAGTCCTACCCACAATTCCTCCGAGGAAAGTTTCTTTCTTCTAAGTCCTTTCCTCTATTGTAATTTGTACTAATAGTTAATATTGAGAGCGCTGCTAGAGAAAAATAGGTCAAACTCATCCCAGCATCTGAGTGACTCTCTGCAAGAGAAAGTCCAGCAGCACAGAAAGCTGCACTGTCAGTGACCATGGCATAATTCCTTAGGACAGTCAACCATGCAGGTCTCATGAGCACTAAGGTCATAGTAATTAAAACCTTTCATATTTAGTCATATTCATTATGAAGCAAAGCTCCTTAAACAATTGCATTCTTTTGGAGCTCTTTTTGGAGCGTTGATGCAATCATTTTCTCACATACGTTAACAATTCCATTGGCATTTTATTCCACTTAGGGCTGTCTTCTCATGCATTTCAGTGGATTGAGGCCAGCTTTCTAACTGGAAGATTGTTAAACAAAGTAAAATACTTTTTTTCAGTAGGAGAGTAGAATACTGCATCTCTGCATCTCTTCCCTTCTTTTTTTTTTTTCAGTACTTGTGCCATCACAGGCAGAGAGCTCTTCCTTTGTCTTCCCTGTCTTTTCTCATGATAGCAGACGTATGGTCCTAACTCTGGAAATGAATTTTGCTTGCAGATTCATAGCTTTCAATAATGTATGTAGCCGTGGTTGTGTAGTAGTGTGAATTACTGTTGATCTCACTTGCTGCAGCTTAGAAAAATAAGCTAGGTTTACTAGGTACACCTGTTAAAACAAAATGCTCATACTGAATCTTTGCACAGGTACCGGGATTAGAGTTTGAAAGCAAAGATAAGAAAAACCACAGGCAGCTAATTATGGGGAGCAGGTATTTTTCTGGAAGCGAGCCCAGAAGTGCTGTGTTGTCCTAACCTTGTCCATTGTTCAGGTATTCAGCTGGAAGCCGAGATTTCCAGAAACTAATTTATGATTGCATAGCACATACACTCTCGAAACAGCAGTGTTACCACTGTGGATGTTTAATATTTATAGAATTTGAGTGTAATGTCATATGTGCAAAAATAGCTCTGAGCTACAAGTTCCCCCTGTGCCGTGCTCTGCTTGGAGGCACAAATCTGGGTAGACACGCTTGGAATTGGCAGGGTGAGGGCAGCACCAGCGTCAAGACAGGCTGTCACCTGCCTTCAAACACTGCAAAAACCTGCCTGCATGAACTCTGTGTAACTGGGCCTCCCCGGCGGCGGAGGTTATTTCGGTAGGGCAGCACAGCGAGCCAGGAAGCAGCACCTTGCCAGCTGGGCTTCCCTCTGCACTGATCGATGGTTCGGGGGGAGTAACTGCTGTATAAGGAGTGCAGGGAGGCACCGTTAATGGCAAAATAGTTCCAAAACACAACCAGAAAAGGACATGTGTGTTTGGTAACTTGAGCAGATGTGTATAACGGGCCAGCTCAAATTACATTGGTCAGCATAGCTCTTGTAGGAGCTGATCAGTAAAATAAAGCTGTGTCAGTTTACTCACATGGGCTTCTTTCCTTTTGCTTAAGGTACGCAGTGAGACTAAAAACCCACTCAGGCCCCAACGCCACGCCAGAAGACAAGCAGTTGGCAGCACTATGGTTAGTAGATCACCATTTCCTCAAAAGGCTCCTTTTCTGCAGGGAGACGGTTCTTGAAAATCAGACGCTGGACGCAGCCAGATAGGATTATGTTGTCTGTTGAAAGAAAGAGCATACTTTCAGCTCTGGGAAGGTCCAGCCCTCATATCACTGCAGCAGGTCTGCATTCTGCTTCCGTAAATAAGCAATTCATACTTATTGACTGTGACAGGTCAGCTATCGTACATCAGCGTAATTAATTTTTAAATGCCCGATGGTTTGTTGTTTTTATGAGAGTTTGGCCATTGCTTTGTGGCTGACATTTAGGCTCTATAATCGTAAATTACATTTACATTACGTGAAGAGAGAGACGGTGATGGCGATAATTAAACCTCTTGGATTCCCTCCCAAACGGAGATTTCGGGATATGCGCACGTACCTCACATTCTGTAGGGTGGCTGCTGATGGCTAGCAAGATGCTAAAATGTTGTTAAAATCAAATTTGAATTTAATATCTATGTAGTTAATACATCAAATACCTATTACATGGTTACTGATTCTCAGTAAGTGGACATTTACAATCAGCAAGTGTGTTTTTAACATCTATTAACCATCTGTTAAAAACCCAAACCGAACGCATCTTCATCCTCCGTAAATAAAAGAGTCCTAATTAATCATTTGTATAAAAAGAACCCAGGATTCAGAGGTGCGCGCTCCTTTTAAACGCTCTTCCTTTGTCACCAGTCTCCTGCGCGGTCGGGGGGAGCACCGGGCACGGGAATTGCTTTAAAAATGCTTAGGTGGGGAATTACTAAAAAAGAAACGGGGAGAAGAGCGGTGAGGGGGAGCAGGCCGCTCCCTCCCTCCTGCTGCCTGCCAGCCGCTGCCCGTCTGCCGAGCCGAGGCTGTCCTCCAGCGGCGGGCGGCCGCAAGTCGCCGGCTGCGGGCTGAGAGGGCCGGCGTAGCGCTTCCCCACAGGCAGCTCTCATCCTCGGGGGCTGTGTGGGGCCTGGGCGGGAACAGGGCTAGGCGTGCCTGCCTCCGTCTGCTCGGAAAGGCTGCTGGGCACACGCGAGATAGACCCAGAATGGCTCGTTGGTTATACAGGCTGCTGGAGTGCAGGAGCAGGATGAGGCACCCCAAAGGGCTGCCATTGCGTTTGCAACGAGAAATAAATTTAAAGATAAAATCTTTTTGGGTTCCAGGCTAATAATGACTTCTTCATGGGAGAGGCCTTTGGCCAAGCATGAGTGCGTCAAATTCAGGGCTAAGACCTGGGAACCAAGCTGCACAAACCCTTCTGAGCACAGTCTGCTTGGTGGCTCTCTTCATGGCCTGCCATGGCCATGGCACCTAACCTAGCCTTGCTCATGAATCCACTGCAAAGTGTGAAGGACCATTAGCAGTCCTCTTTATAAGGATGGAGGCCCTAGTGGCCTGTACAGCATGCATACGGTTAGGGCACTGCCACCTACTTTGTGGCATCTTACCATGTTTGGATATGGAGCTGTTGGAGCGGGTCCAGAGGAGGGCCACGAAGATGATCAGAGATCTGGAGCACTCCCCCTATGGAGACAGGCTTGGGGAGCTGGGCTTGTTTAATTTGGAGAAGAGAAGGCTCTGGGGAAACCTCAATGCAGCCTTCCTGAACTTGGAGGGAGCTTGCAAACATGAGGGAGACCAACTTTTTACACAGTCTGATAGTGGCTGAACAAAGGGGGAATGGCTTTCAACTAAGAAAGGGGAGATTCAGGTTAGATGTTAGGAAGAAATTCTTTACTCAGAGGGTGGTGAGGCGCTGGCACAGCTGCCCAGAGAAGCTGTGGTGCCCCATCCCTGGAGGCGCTCAAGGCCAGGTTGGATGGGGCCCTGGGCAGCCTGAGCTGGTGGGGGGCAGCCCTGCCCATGGCAGGGGGTTGGGGCTGGGTGAGCTTTGTGGTCCCTTTCCAACCTCAGCCATTCTGTGATTCTGTGATAAGTAAAATGGAACAGAACAGTGAACTTAATAGTAAGCAAAGTGCCACCAGTCTTCCACTGCATATTAGTTCGAGAATTTAAGATAATTCGTAGGGATTACTGTTTGGGGGCACACTTCACCTCCTCCTCTGCCTTTTATTGCAGTTACCGCTGCCTGGCCCTTCTGTACTGGAGGATGTTCCGACTCAAGAGAGACCATGCTGTCAAGTATTCTAAAGCGCTTATTGAGTATTTCAAGGTACCTTTTTTTTAACATATTCTAAAATCAGTGTGTTGTTATAGTAAATACATTTTAATAAAAACAATAGCCGTGCTGGGGTTAGTTCTTGTCCCACAAAGTTGGTAGGAGCACTGTTATAGACTCCCATGGCAACACTTAATCACTGGTTAGTTACGTTGCCTTCACAAGGGACCCTCTTTGCAATATACAAGTCATGTCCCTTCAGGAAGGCTAAGAAATTTATTGTACTAACAGACATATTCAGGTTAGTCTTAATCAATTATCTAGTGCTAACCTGCTCTGTTGTAAGTAGATTTTGGAGATTTTGCTCCAAGAATTGGATGCCCCATCCCTGGAGGCATTCAAGGCCAGGCTGGATGTGGCTCTGGGCAGGCTGGTCTAGTGGTTGAAGACCCTGCACATAGCAGGGGGGTTGAACTTAGGTGAACATTGTGGTCCTTTTCAACCCAGGCCATTCTATGATTTTATGATTCTATGAATCCCCTCCAGGATTACATTTTCCACTAGACTTCCTGTGAGCTGAAGACTTTGATCTGTATCAGTCCTCAGCTGCAGGGCTTCCCCTTAGTAGCATCTGTAGGTAAGGCAGTGCAGTGGGACATGTCCCAGTGACCCAAGCAACTGGCAAAGAGACCACACAGACTTCAGTGGGAGTTGTACAAAAGCACCAGAGAGCAACCAAGCCACCTGCCATGTAGTTGACAGAGCACCACTGGCTTCCCCTTCCTGCTTTACTTTGTGTGCTGCTGCTTCCTATCTCCAGTCCCTGCCTGGTCTACAGCCTAGTTATTTTGAATACAACAGGAAGTCATTCAAAGCATTTTAATCTATTTTATTTGACAGGCAACCTTTTTCTGAAAGTACTCAAGGACAGAACCTTTATGGTGGAGCCCTCCTAGCAGTCAGCCCATCCAGCATTTAATCCACAAGGAAAGAAAAATAGCCTCCATCTTTCTAATTAAATAAATATGTACATATAAATGCTTTAAGACAAACTGCTTTGGGAACCGGAACAGCCATTTGTCTTTAAACACAGGGCTCCTTTTTTTCTTTTTTCTTTTTTTTTTTTTCCAGAGGAATGTACCTTGAAATGAAAAACATCCATCCTTTGACATTTTGTTAATAAAAAAATTTCAAATACAACCACGAACATTCATGACCAGATTTTAAACACATGAAGACAGTGAAGGAAATTGACAGATCTGTTATTGTCAAACTGAAATTGAAGTCACTGTAATTGCTTCTTAAAATTTAGCAATATATAATTCAACATGTTATGTTTCTCTAACAATGACTTGATTTCAGGGGAAAGAAATATGTGCCAATTATAACACTTTCTTTACCAATTCAGAGAATGCCTGCATTAAGAACAGTATGGTCAGGCTCTCAACCATGTAAAATGTCTCTTACTCGCAGACAGAAACTGTTTCACAGCAAACATAAAATGGACTTACACTCTGTTACAGACAAGATGAGCTTGTTTTCTGCAAAGCTCCTGCTGATATAATGATAGCATAGTTTCACATTAGTAAGTATTCTCACCTTTGAAAGTAAAAATAGGGAAAAAAAAATCCATTTGCCATAATTTTCAGTGGAAAACAAGCCAATTCTCCACTCATTTCATATTTGGTATCTAAAAGCTTTCAAAACCAAGTGATGTGAAATGCTGACTGCATTAAGAGCTTCCACATATATTATCAATCAAAGAACGGTTTTAAACTATTTCACACATATTTTCAAGGAAAATTGGACACACTTCTATTTTAAACAAGAAAAAAAAACTTATTAAATCTTCTTTTAAGTATTTTATTTCCATTATATTAAAAAAAAAAAAAAAAAGCAAGTAATGTAGCAGAGAATTAAAAAAAAAAAAAACAGCCAACGTGAGAAAAAAGGTGTGGGAAGCTGTACGGTAAGGCAGAGGCTACTTAAATTTACAGTGGAAGTATCCTTGATTCCAGTTCAGTTTTCTCATTTTCCTGCCTCCAGCTCTGTAAGTAAGTAACACACGCTCAGTTACACTAGAAAGATGAAGGCCAGTGGTTCTGAAAAAGACACACACACAAAAAAAACCAAACACTGAAGGAAAAGGCCACGCTGCGACACTCCAGAGCTATTTCTTCATACCAGTAATGCAGAAGGCCAGGTGTCAAAACGCAGTTTTGGTGTGTGGGAACACTTGAAGGAATGCAGAGGATGCATCAAAACTGGGAAAATAAGCTTTTTTTTAGGAGCAGCTCAAGCAGTGTGCCCATCTTACTGGAGAGCCATTAAGTTAACGTGATCGTTGTGTATATAGAAACATTACTGATAATGCCAGATGACGTGCAGTTTTGCTGGCACAGGACCAACAAAACCCTAAAACACTGAAGTTAAGAAAGTTCAGTCTTGAAATCTTGAAGTAGAACCCATTTTCCTAATTCAGAGGCCTACTGAACAATAGAACAGGACAAAGGAGAGCAAGGACAATAGTGTCTTAGGACTTCTATGTGCCTAGCTATCTTTTATTGAAAGGAAAAAAAAAAGATTCTGGTTGATGTTCCATGATTGGTGGAAATGAGACATTACATGATCGAATGTCCTGCAGGATTGCTCACGGCCTTCTGGTGTTCTGGTTTTCTCTATCACAAGAAATTCCAGCCTAAACCAGACAAGGAGTCCTAGCACTTTCTTCTGGACTCCCAGGATTTTTGTGAAAAGGTTGAGCATCAGCGAGAGGGTTTTCCTAGCCAAACCCCACCTCAGGATGTTTAATAGAATGTGATTTGAGTCTGTGCTACAGCACTGCTTCACCAAACCAGGCTCTCTGGGTTAATTGCATCATGAGACTTGAATACATCTGTCTGCACAATCTTTTCTTTATATTCCTTTACTTTTATATTGTCTGCTGTTCTTCATTTCATATTTTTACATTAATTATATGCATTACTACTTATTTTTCCTTTACAGAATTCATCAAAAGCCGCCCAGAACCCATCTTCTTGGGGCAACAGTGGAAAGTAAGTTCACCTGTTGCACAGGAACTTAGAACATACTGACTGTCAGGTGTTACATTTTCTTACCTGCTGTATGTTCTGATACTTTCATGGTTTTAAACCAAACACTCTTTTAAGCAGTGGTGTTAACATCTAATTTCAGGAGCACAGGAACTCCATCACCCATGTCCCCTAGCCCTTCTCCAGTCAGTTCTGTAGGATCCCAGGGGAGCACAGGGCCCCCTTCCTCATCTCCTATAATCAGCATCCCCCAGCGCATCCATCAGATGGCCGCCAACCACGTCAGCATCACCAACAGCATCCTGCACAGCTATGACTACTGGGAGATGGCTGACAACCTGGCCAAGGAAAATAGAGGTGAGTGATTCAAGGCAATGGGCTACTCTATAAGAACATCACATGTTTTGATCAGAAAAAAAAATGCTGTGACAGGAACCTTGTTGGCAGAGTAGAGCTGCAGAGGTTATTTTCTTCTTCAGTCTTTTCCTAGTCTGTCCCAAATTTACCCAAAAAATGCAATTTTGCTAGCTGTCTCACTTAGAAGCATCTTTATATCACTAATTTTTTCTGTACATTGCTGGTGACAGAAAGATCACAGGTCACAGACGTATCTGCAGGTGGTATTCACTGCCATTTGTGTCATTCTTGAGAGAGGTTTGAGAGGGGGCAAGGCAGACTTCTGTTCCCAGAGTCATGGAGCTGGACAAGATGCTTTTAGCCAGACCATGCCACAAGTCAGGAGCACACTTCATTTCTGCAGAAGAAATGAGAACTCGTCCAACCTCCACCCCCAAGGAGAGACAGATGGGAACAAGGCACCCTCATTTCCTCTTCAGGGTGAAATTTTCCCAGTTAAATTGGTTTCACTGTACTTAAGGCAGGGACGTGGTCAGGATTCAAATCAAAATTAGGACACTTAAGTGTAGGTGTTGGTTAGCTGTTGAGTTAATCTCTCATTACAGTGGATGGAACTTTGTTCAATACAGACAGCAGAGTTCAGAGGGCTGCTCAGTTCACCTTGAAGATGACACCGGGATCCAATTCAGTTGCCTAACCATAGCTACCAAATGCCCTTTGAGGTGTCCTTTCCTGTACTGCTGCTCCAGAAGTCTCCTGTATGTCCTGTGTTAGGTCAGCTATGTATGTATCAACGGCCTGAGGATATCTCAAATGGACATTATATGCCTCTAAGGATGTAACTGAATTAAATACCTATTGACTAGTTAGGCAGATTACTCTTTAGATTGGGATGATCATGTTGTATGTGCCTCTTTTTGTCTACCGAGGTAGTTTAGATATCTAGTGTATGTACAGATAGACACTTGTGTATAGGCTTTTAGATTTACTGGTCCTTAATCTCAAAATAAATCTTGCCCAGCATCTGTTTGTTTTATCAAGACTCAATGGAAATTAATGAAAGGCAAAGCTGAAGAACTCACAGTTTTGTTCTTTCAAAAGAAAATTGTTGTGTATCAGCCTGTAACATCATGAACCACGGGGCTTTAAAATTAATCTCACTAGCACTAAACTTTCATTCCCATGAAATGTTCAGCTTGACTCAATTTGCAAGAGAATAAAACCTATTAAAGGGTGACAAATAGCAAATACAGCTTCACTCTTCTGATGCCGAAATCTTTTTCTTTTCCTGTAGAATTTTTTAACGACTTGGATGCATTGATGGGACCTATCACCTTGCACAGCAGTATGGAGCATTTAGTTCAGTACACTCAACAAGGACTTCACTGGGTGCGGAATAGCACTCACTTGTCATAATGACTGTGTGCCATTCACATGGACTATATAACCTTCCATGGATAATTCAGTTATTCTGGACACTGTGCTACAGAAATAGTCAACCACAGCATTGATCCAAACAAAGGTGAATATTTCTTCAATGTTGAGAAGATGTTTTCTGAGACTAGATATGTATCTGTGCATATGTACAATATACAATGATTTCTCTTCAGAATAAATTGTTCTGTGCCACTCTCCAGAAAATTTTCGTACACTAGAAAGACTAGAAAGAACTGATCTGAATGCACAAATCATACCCTTTCTATTCATGTGCTGAAAAAATCAGAAACCAAAATCTCGTGGGGTGATTGATTGAACCAAGTGCAATAAGCACAGATCCCTATTCAGGAAAGCTCTCAATAGACTCTTACCTTTTAAGCTTGTACTGAAATCCCATTTGCTTCAGTAGAGCTTAAGCACATATACAAGGGTTTTCCTGAACTGAATGAATGAGGGCAAATCTCAGCAACAGAGAACTTAACTGCAAGCGTGGACGCTTCACAGAAGTTCCAATATTTATGTTCCATCTCCCTGTAACTCCCCAGCTGGGGCACACAGAGGAGTTGCGTAGTATGCATTAAGATGGAGAAAGACAGCATTCCTTCAGTGTGTGATAAGTTTTGACAGATGGCTTGCATTTCTTTATCTCCTGTCTTTTTAAATCACTTGACCTCTTCTTCGGCTCCACACCAACAATATAACCTACAATAAGAGGCAAAAAGCCTGAAAGCAGATACGCTGATTGCATGAACTTTAAAGGAGATGGTGGGAAACTGCATTCTGTTACCAACAGTAAACAGATAAATGACAAAAAAAAAATGGCTAACTGCAATCCACTCACTAAAGAAAATGTGTTAATTTCAGCTACAGACAGACAGACAGATATCCATAACACCTGTTGGCTTTGCATGGGAAGGCTTCATCTTACAGATTTTGATTTTCATATCTTTTTCACCTAGCAGAAGCTTGCAGCATATTCTTCTAGGCTGTATGGGAACACTACATGCAATTTCCTTTATCTGGGAAGCAGAGTTTTCTGCTCATCAGGCTAAGAACTGTTTCCTATCATAATCCTCTCACTCTTCATGCATAATCCTCAACCAGGCTTTAATGTTTCTTGATTTGTGGGATGTTTTCCATTCCTGTTGACAGGCTGTGTTTTTCGTGCCAGAAGAATTAATCCCACAATGATTGGAGTTTAATTTGGGTCAGCTGAGGTCAAGGCCAGTTCATACCAACTGTGTTTGCCCTTAGCGCATTTGTGTTCATTTTCACTGGTTTTGACACATTTATTTTTCTTCTTCTGTATTGGAAATATAATTTTTTGCTTGCTTTGCAATCAGATTTGTAGCCCTTACTCAAGTCAGCAGCTCTGATGACTTCAATAGACTGTTCTTATCCAAGTCACTGACTGACCCTTTGATTGTTGTTTTCTAATTTAATTCACAAATATTTTAAGGAAGTGTGAGTACAAAAATCTCTTTCAGTAGACGATGCAAGTAGAAATAACCACTGATATTGAGGGTTGATGGATTGGTCCTTGCTGCCTTTTTTTTCCTCACTGATTTTGAAGAGATGCATTTAAAAAAGAAAAGATACCAAACAAAGTAGCATGTTTTCTCAGTAAAACATCTCTGGAAGCAAAGGCTGTATTACCCTGTGTTCAAGAACAGGCTGGACAGCATGCAGAGCTCCAATACTGGCATATTTTTTTTTATCTAGGCTGCTTACAATAGGTCTGGCTATTGCTCAGACTCAGAGCATCGCCCTGTTCTTTGACACAGCTCAGCAGGGTAACTATGTAAGGACTGCTCATCTCCAGGCCATCCCAAGCCAATCTTATGTGCCGACTGGTGCTTGGATCCTTCCTCCCCAAGAGAACTCCTAAGATCAGGCTGTGGTAACCTCTTAACACAGACCTGAGTATTACAGCATGGCTGGCTTTAAGAGTGAACATGGGCCTGCCTTTAAATGATAAAATGCACATCCTCCAAGTCCTTTGTCACTCTTAATTCCAGCTGTTAACCACCTCAGCAGGAACACAAGTTGTTTGGTCCCAAGTATCACAGAGAACATGGTTAGTGCCTTTCTGTTTATTACTTGCCTGATCTCCAGCGGTGGGCGTCTACCATGATGTACCAGACCAGTAGCAGTGGATTCTGTCAGCTGCTTCAACATCATATGAAGGTACTGTGGAATTTCCAATAGAATTGGAGTCACTAATTGGATTTTCAATTAGTGAAACTCCAATTAGATTTGCTTCTGTTTTCTTTGATGGTGCCTATGATGTTTATCTTCAGATAATTTGGGGGTTTGGGAGCCCTTATTGCTATTTAATGTTGAGAAATTTTAGATGTGACATAAATTACTTGCCTTAAATGGAGTTTAGTTTTATTGCACATGTGGCATTTGAGTTTCAAGTATGGAACTTTGAAGCATGTTTATTTTACTAGGATCGGGATATATTTCTTAATCACAATGAACTCTTTGTATGGATGTAATATGTCAAGCAGCTTCAAAGAAATGCAAGAATTATGCTGTCCTGTTGTAACGTTTCCAAGCACTAAGGATTTCTTGCAGATGATTGTCATTTCTTGTACACTGTTCTCACATTGAATGATTCCAGCCAAAATACCCATTGCTTCTTTGGAAAAACACACTGGCTTTTAGGTTGTGTGCTGGCATCATCTGTGTGGCCTGATGAGCACACTGAGCCTTAACCTCGGGTGGCATGAAGGGATGAAATAGCAGCCATTTAAACCAACTAGTCATATACATGGATTAGAGTTTTTGGCCTTCTTTCCACTGGGTTTCTCACAGCTGTACAGCTTTTTTGGTGAAGTTATTTACAATACTCTTCTGTGCAGACTTTTTGCTGCACAATAGTTGCAGCAGTTTAGATGGCTGGAGCTGAATGTGACGTGGTGACAACAAATACTTCATTTTATCTTCTGAGGGCCTGAACTGGAGAGGTGCGCGTGGCCTTTAGGTCTGGTCCAGTTAAGTATATGCTCCACATTAAGAATGAGAGCAGTTTCAGATATTCCACCATGACTCAAAGGTACTTTCTTTGTTCCAGATGGGACCAGTAGATACCATCCTTCTTTGGGGTTCAGTGAAAGATGCTTACTCGCTTTAGACTGCTGTAAAAGCCCATGAACATGAAGGTTTCTTTGCACTCTGACAATGTGTAGGTTCATCTGGTGCAAGCAAAACATCAACCTGTACGAATCCAGAAGAATTATACTTTGGAGGGAGAGGTTTGCTTACAGGCAGGCTTCTGAATAAGTGAAGGCTGATAAAGCAATGGGAATACATTCAAATGAACCATGTAGTGAAGGTGGATGCAGGAAATGCAGAGCAGCATACAGGATCCTCAAAGACAGCAAGATAGTACAGACCCTTGACCTTAATCGTTTATAGTATTCCACAGTGGCATGAATGACAGATAAGAAGGACACATGCAGAAGTCCAGGTGTGGCTAAAAGCCAAGCACAGCCCTGCCATCACATGGCAGGATTACCCAGCTCATTTGCCTATTTCTTTTAGCCAAATATCACAGGGCTCCAAAGGAAGATGCTTCAGTGAACAGAAGACCTTAGGTAAAGGAGGTTAAGAAGATCAAGCCCTAAGTGTAGATACAAACACATATGTATATACTGTAAATCTAAATAGTAATAAAAGTCACTCAGCATGAAGGATATTACTAGTGCCTACCATTGATCATCAACTGCTCATCACTGAACAGCCATATCACCTCAGAACTGCAGTAACTGTTATCAAAATAATTTGTGCAGCTAATTAATTTATAAGCAATGCACCTTTGGGACTGTGTCATCGTATCTCTTTTGTAATACAAACGTTCGACCATTTTTCACGGCTACTGATTCAAATCTACATCACTGAAATGTCAGGATATCTTTTTTTCCCTAGATGAGGACATACACTTAGACCTGGCTAATCTGTGCTTAGTTTATCTACCCAAGAGACTTCAGTAGTCACCAGCCTTAATGCATGTACAGTATATACTATTCACTGACTTAGTTGTAGGTTTTAATCCAAATGAAATTGGAATTTGCAAAATGACTTGGATTAATGGCATCTGTCTCGGATACCCTGCAGATGTGACATTAAATGATTCATGATTTTAAGCAGGAAAGGTTGAATTTTATGTAAATAGCAGTGGATGAATTCCAGGAATTTTTACAAGATTTTTTCAAATGAAAAGATTGTCAAAGCAATATGTTGTGGGTTTGTTTGTTTTTTTTTTTTTTCCAACTGTCCTAAATTCTGTGGAGGGTCATGAGTTCTTGGTCAAAACTATATTAAGAACATCTCCTTCTGCAATATGCTTTGCCTTTACATAATCCGCTTAATGCTTAGTATGTCAAAAAGAAATGTTTCTTTTTCACAACGAGAGCAATGTTTCCCTTCCTCCCTCCAGGGAGAATCCTCAAACTAAAGAATAAAAATCACTTGGCACAATGGAAATACAAACAATGCCTGAAGAATATGAACTTGTTAAGATAACCGTAGAGGCTTGGCTGGCACAGACCTAACATGCCTCTCATTTTGATATCTTTCTGTTAGCATTTACATCACATATTTGAACTCATTGTATTTGAAACTAGAGAAGTAGTCTGATTTTCCTATCTTAAAAAGGCCCCATAGGTCTGATCAGTATCATAATTGTAATTGTTACGTTAGCTTGTGCGCTGCGCACCAAAGGCTGGGAAGGCATGTAACTGTAGATAAATTTGTCAGAACTCATTTAGAAAAGCATTTGGATGATCTTATGTCTATTCTGTCTAGAAAAACAGAGAGCAATGTTTCTCACCCAATATTGTTACATGAAAAATTGCCTACTATAATGTCTCCCATAAAACTGCCATTTGCCCTCCATAACGCCAAGGTTCCATATCTAGCACTACCAGTTGCCATGCTGTAAATTGTTCTTAAGGTTAATCAACAAACTGGGAAAGTTACTGCGGGCCCTGTTTGCCCTCAGCTCACTAAAGCTACAGAGAGGAAAAAACACTGAGATTTGGAGCATCCAAGGCTCTATCCGTTTCTAAAGACTATGGCCTCCCTCACTGAGATGTAGCTGGATATTTCTGAAGTCATCCCTTGCCTCTGCTTGCTGTCTGGCTCCTTTGCTTTTGGAAGTCTTCAAGTATGAATGCTCTTTCAGGGTTGTCTTCTTCTTTGGCAGCCCAAGCTCCCTTTCCACCTGGGTGCTGGAGCACGAAGCAAGTAACCCATGGGACGCACAGAGGGTCCTGCTTTTCTCCACAAAACCAGCAGCAATACAGCAAGGCTTCCTCTCTTCTTTTCTGCGTAGCTTGAGTCCCAGCCTCATCCATGCTAACCACAAAGGACTCTAGTGGGTCCAAGGGAATGCCCAAAAAGAAAGAATAGTGGGGATTTTCTCTGTCCCAAGGCACTTTTGGGGAGCGAATATAGAGAACAGCATGGATCATAAGACACTTAAGTCTCCTCTTTCTTATGCATATTAACACCGGCAAACTTTAACACTTACCTGTCTTGTAGGACTTTATGAGAATTAATTCATGTGTACAAGTCACGACGCGTTCTCAGAAGAAAAGTGGTGTTAAAGAGCTGTGGAAAAAACCTGATAGGCACAGTGGATGAATTTCACCCCCTAGCCCAGAGCCACAAGACCCTCAAATGCTTTAAATGTCATTTAAGCTCTCAATGTAAGTGCCATAGTACATAAAACTAGTGCTTAGCACCGAGGGGAGTCACAACCTAGGTGAAATCGCCATTCCCAGAGCATCTGTAACTTCGAGCCTGGCAGCAAGCAAGAATCACAAGAGTGATTCTGGGACAAACAGTGGAGGCTAACAAAGAGGTGGGAGCCATGCTAAGAATTCCGTATATTTTTATTTATTTATTAAATGTTAGTAAGCCACTTTGTCTTTCTATGAAAGAAGTTTGCCTCCCCAGTCTTGCCAAGAGTGTTTCTCCTAACAGCCTCGGGAACATCCAACTTATTTGTTATTCCAAATCCATCTTCAAATGAATCCAGGCGGATACCTTCTTTCAGAACAGTGCACTGCAGAAGACTAGTCACTTAACAACAACAAAATATCTGCGTCCATTTGCAATACCAGTTACTGATCTGGGAAGTCAGATACATTTGGGAGCACAGTGTTCAGGGAACTACTTTCCTAAATCATGCCATCATTAGCCGGTATCACAGGGTGAAATTCCCTGCTCTCTTCTGATACATTACATCTGGAACAACTGCAGAGCACTTCGCCAAGGACTGAATGCCAGTCAGAACAAATTGTTTCTACTGCTCTTCACGTTATTCAGGCAATGCCAAAAAACCCTTCCTCACTTAGCACTACTTACCCTTCTGTTCTCCATTTAGGAGTCTTATATACGGAACCTTCACTCTATCCACAGACAGCGAAAGAGGCATTTACTGTGCGAACATGCTCAACATAGACAAGTACCAAAGTATAGGCTCTTCTTAAGTCTTTTTTTCTATGCATGAAAATATTGGAATTTTAAAAGGATATTTTCAACTGCACTTGATACTTTGGGCCCTGCCCTCACCCATGACAAGTCCATCTTCCATTTGCTCACGCAAAATGCTTCCATCTTTCCCCAGGAAACCACACATAGCTAATTAGCCATCATCAGTACACTAATTCATCTTATGCCTTTTTTCAGCCTTTCATTTTACCTCCCTGGTCACAGTCTGCTCTTCTTGCAGCTTTCCCAAGTTCTCATCTTCTTCCCCTAACCGAGCAGTACTCACAGGAGTATCTCACACATCACATGGAGGACAGCTCAGAGCTGCTCCAAGTAGATCAGCACCTTTCTGCTTTCCTGTTGCTACCCCACCAGTGGGACCAGTGCCCACCTCCTCCTCCCTGTTAGTCCTAGCAAGAAACCAGTTCTCCCCTGAGGAAGAGACAGTAAGCACTGGTGACTCCATGCATAACTTCTGACCAGCTTTTCTTCTCTGGATGACAAGGTGGATGAGAAAGACCACCCATCGGGAGACTCAAAGCCCTTACTGCTGATGACTCAACTAGCGAGCAGCACAGCTGGAGGAGTTAAAGCAGTGCCAACACAGCCAGCAGCCTTTGGTTCAGGTGTTACTGATTTGCTTGAATGAGTATTGCCACTTGGTGGACCTGCAGTAGAACCAGCAGGAACTGGCAGCCTCACACCTGTGCAAGGACCTTCACGGTGTCACAGAGGCTGTACAATCAGCTTTGTAGTGATTCACTGGGGTTAAGTACCAAGAGAAGGTGGGACAGAAGAGTAAAAAAAAAAAGGCCTGATTTTAACACAGAAGTTGAGATTCACCTCACCCTATACTGAAAGTCTAAGCAAGATGAATCACACCTTACAAGCACTTGTTTCTGTCATCTGGCTCCAGAGATGAGTTCAGATACCATGAAAATACAAACCTGACCCCAGGCTCAAGACTGCACTTGTTGCTACTGAGAGTGCCTGCTGAAAGTAGTAAAATACCACAAGGTGCAGTGAGGCAGGACATGGCTGACATTGCTTTGGGAGGGAGCAGAGAAGCAGAAAATATGTAGGAGGTCAAGAGTTATCTATGAGATATTTAGAGTGTGTGTTTTGGACTTGGACCATCCCTAGCCCACTCTCTAATTCATTAGGCCCAAATCCAAAGAAGTAAGTAGTTCCTCAAGGACTGAACGTGCATCTTTCTTCTACTAAGACTGCTGAAGTACCTAGAAAATGTATTTTACAGTTTAGTAAACATTTAAAGGCAGTTTTTTGTATGTTGCCTGAGAGCACAGTTGTCTTTCATTAAATAGAAGGTGTTTCCATAGATGGTCAACAAGATCTGACCAGCTGTGACCCCACAAGAGGCCAGTATTACTCTTCTAATGGAAAGTCAACAAATTCTGCAAAAGAACTCAGGCAGCATTGCAGTTCTATCCACAACAAACAGCATGAAGGCAACACAAGGCCACCTAAGGCTTGTGGCCTGCCCACGCACTGCCAGTCTTGTAGCAGCTCCTGCTGGAGACAAGGCAGGAGAGTTGAGAGGTGCCAAAGATCCTCTCCATGTTGGCCAAGGCCAACACTTGGTATTGGCAAACTCATATCTTCTTGTGCAGGGCCTCTTCAGATGGAGATAAAAACAAGTGTAACAAAATATGGCCGTACAAACTTTGACACTTTGCTAACAACGGCTCCCTACCTTCCTGTGTGCATTATTAATCAAAACCTGGACTGTAGCAATGCTTGCTGACCAAGGCCCTGTTGCAGTGGGCGCTCTACACAGAGTGACCCACAGACCTTCTTCCAAATTGCTGCTGTCATACAGAAGCTAAAACCAAACCACGCTGCAAGTGGGCAAGGAAAAACAAACAGGAGGGGAAGAGAGTACAGGCCTCTGAAATAACAGGATGTTTAAATTTGTCACTACTTACCCAATCAGTAGCATTAATCACAGTAATCACAGTTCCCATTTCCTATGCTGAGTGTAGCACCAACAGTTGACAAGGCAACACGGCAGTCCCAGTGCAAGGTCCAGGTGCTGACTGTCCTCTTGGTCAGCATGCTGAAAGTGCATGCAGCCTACAGGGGGTAGTGGAAGTTCTCAGCCCCTTTTCACACATTTGTCCAGATGAGGTAGTCCACTTGTCCAGATGAGGTACTCAAGAGTTAGACAGTGACCAATGGTTTTGCATTTGTTCATATTTCATATTTTATTTATAGCCACAAATGTTGGCAGTTTTTTTTTTTTTTTTTCTAAAATCATTCAAGTCAGCATGGTTTATTTGCATCTCATAAAACGTTGCTTACGTTTCTCTCAAAGAGTGTTTTGTCTGAGGCTTCACTGACCCAGCCAAAGCTACAGCGGTTTATATTTCCAATGAGAGAAATCCTGCAACACTCCCCTACAGAGCGGGCAATAGCGTTTACACCGGTTAATAAACAGAGTATTCTGTACAGTAATTTATGCTGTAAGATATGTACATACATCACTGTAGCAGTCACAAATGCTTTTAAACCGCCTTATTTATTAGACCAGTTAGCATTTCCCCCTTTGCTCCAGAATACTTTAAATTATTTTTCTCTTTTCCATTAGGCAATTTTTTAGTTACTGCATTTTTGACCCTATTATTGAAAAAAGAAAGCATTTACGGTAAATAGGTCCCTAAAATTTAAGTAGAAATAGCAGATTCACTGCCCGTCCAACTAATATAGCTCTGATTATGATTAAAAATAAATATCATATATTCTTAACTGTGTATTATAGTATGTGCCACAAATCATATTCCACTTATGATCAATACAAACAAGAGCTTTAGTAACTTTCACCTATTTCATTCTTCCATTCTGAGACAAAAACATAATAAACCTCTTGATCTAAAATGTTCCCCAGGAGAGCTCCAGTCTTATTCCTCCCTCAGGCAACACTCACATCGGCTTTGGTGGGAGCTTTACGTAGGTAAAAGTACAACATAAGGACATTACAAAACAAATACATCACCTATGAGCAGCACTTGTCCTCGGTAGTCCTTCCTTTTCTTTCCTTAGCAAGAAATATAGGATAAATACTACATCTGCAACACTCTTGTCTCACTCCTTCCGTTCTGCTGTACAAGTTAGAATTAAGATTCAGGAACAATGTATTTGTTCCATTCACTCAAGCAAAATGGAAATCTTACGGGGATCAGTTCCAAGCCAAACTAGAAAATACAAGAAAATTTTTACTTTTGTTTGTCTTCACGTTAAATTTTGTTACACTACCAAACAGGTTCAGGCGTACAAAGGCAATGAAATTACTGATGACTTGTTTTACTGTTTGGAGATTTTGCTATGTCCGCAGTTCATACACAACTCATGTAGCACAGTTTCTGGGATGGTGAAAAATCCTACTGTAATGTAACAGAATGAGCCTTAAGGATTTGTAAGAATAAGCACTTTTATATTAAAAAGCAAATATTAATTCATCAGTAAGATTACTTTTTTAATGTGACAATAAACCATGAAATCAACATCCTTCTGTCTCAAGTATGTCTCATCTGTCTCTTTCTTAAAGCTTCTTCTGATTGAAAGATTTGCCTGTTCCTGTGGTGCGACTTTTGGGTCCCGTCACAGCTACTTGTGCTCCTGCCCCAAGCCCCACTCCATTCATAGAAGAGGTCATTGGAAACCTTGGTTTTCAGAGGAAAACAAAAAGCACATCCAATCAGACTTGATCAACAAGGCACCAGATTTAGCTGGGGTGTCCGACAGAACCAAAGACATAAAGAGAAAGGGCTCTCTGGGGAAAGAAGAGTCACTGCTATTTTTTAGTGAGGCATGGGATGAGTAAATAACCAAACCCAACCTTTCGCTGCTATTTAGGAGACAATCTCCTGTACCTTGAGACAACTGATGGCTGTGAGCAGTGCTAGGAGAACCATGACCGGTGCAGTTGTAGAGCAGCAGTTGACATCTTTGGGGCCAACATTATGACAAAACCATGAGAAATACAAGTGCCAAGTCACCCTCCACCCTGCTTCCCCCAGTTCATGGACACATTCAGTGATGACTCCTAATGCTTACAGCTTTGTCCCATATAGAATCTCTCTCTCTCAGAATTACTTATTCCAGCATGCTTGGACAAAGCCAAAATGCTGTAGTTTTAACACTACTATTTTGCACAATGGTACCTCCCAGCAGTTCTCCCTGCTTAGGTGATTTCTGGGGGAGGTGGGAAGGGAGCTGGATGTTTTCCTGTTTCTTTCTGGAGAAATCACAGCCTCTGACAGCAGAGCAGGTGTGGGCTGGATGCCTCAGGGGCAGGCCAGAGGGAATGATATTCTCTAGAATGGCTCTCTGCTTTGGTGAGTCACCACCACCCAGCAACGTGTGGTTCCAATGACCTCTAACCATCACGCACTGAAGGACACAAACTGAGAGCCTTTGCTAGCGAGGACAGGGAGCATGTTTTAGCCACAAGCTCTGGTTTACAAAATGCCACAGAACAAGCTGCCCAGAGAAGTTGAGGAGTCACTCCTGCCAGGGCAGACAGCAGGTCCAGTGCTACCTCTCCCTCTGCACACCTCAGCAGCTTGCTGGCAATCCTGTAAAACATTCCTGCAGGATTTTACTTCTGTCTTGTTCTAGAAAAACCTCTTCTTCTCAGTGTAACTCAAGGTCAGGAAAGAAGTCAGGCACCAGTGAGCTGAAGACCTGGAGGGCTCGTTATGATGATCTAGTCATACTTCCAGCAAAACACAGGCCGTAACATTTCATCAAGGGATTCCTTAATCAAAGGCTAATAACTTGATGAAGAGAAGCCTAACCTTTTATTAAGGCACCCTATCTTGATTTAAAGATGCAAAGTAATGAAGAATTTTCCACATCTCTTGGACTGCTGCTTGCTAAAAATACTGCCCCAGGGCTTCCGTTTGAATGCTATTAAAGCTAATTGCAAAGCCAAACCATTAAAAAAAAGAAAAGAGAAAAGGAAAACTCAAAACCTGAAGATGGAATACATGCATTGGAAGGGGAGGAAAGGAAGGGAGGAAGGAAGGGAGGGAGGGAGGAAGAAGGAAGGGAGGGAGGGAGGGAGGGAGGGAGGAAGGAAGGAAGGAAGGAAGGAAGGAAGGAAGGAAGGAAGGAAGGAAGGAAGGAAGGAAGGAAGGAAGGAAGGAAGGAAGGAAGGAAGGAAGGAAGGAAGGAAGGAAGGAAGGAAGGAAGGAAGGAAGGAAGGAAGGAAGGAAGGAAGGAAGGAAGGAAGGAAGGAAGGAAGGAAGGAAGGAAGGAAGGAAGGAAGGAAGGAAGGAAGGAAGGAAAAACAAATGAAAGGGAAATTTTGTATTCTGGGGGGTTTCTGGACTTAATGTGAGGAAAGTGTGCATAGCAGTAGCGTTTGCTACTCAGAATAGGCTGTGGTCTTGTTTGTTAGGCAAACCCACAGACAAAACACAAATGGGAACATTGCAAGAAGTGCTGCTGAAACGCAGATGCTGTTGTGGTGCTTTCATATTTGCGCCAAACTCATATTCACAACAATGTGACTCTTCCTTAAAGTCAGAATATAAACAAGCAGAAACCAGCTACATGTGTGGATGTTTCTTAAAATGAAACCCAGGTTGCCCAACTGTGTGGATTATTAGTTTGAAATCTCCTGTCCTATAAGGCATTCATTATAATCGGCAGAGATGTGTTGTTACAGTGCCTACTTATGCATCTCCCAACAGTGAGTTCCTACTAATTTGACTTTCTGTAGTCATTTTTCAAACACCAGCACTACAAATCAGAAGCTAAGGTTTTGTATATCACAAACTCTGACTTGACAGTGCATGTACCTACATGTAGTGTAAAACAGTTGACAGTATAGTCCTACAGACACAGATATTCTTTCCTTCCTCCCTCCCTCCCTCCCTCCCTTCCTTCCTTCCTTCCTTCCTTCCTTCCTTCCTTCCTTCCTTCCTTCCTTCCTCCCCCCACTCCCCCCCCCCCCCTCTTCCCTTCCCTTCCCTTCCCTTCCCTTCCCTTCCCATCCCTTCCCTTCCCTTCCCTTCCCTTCCCTTCCCTTCCCTTCCCTTCCCTTCCCTTCCCTTCCCTTCCCTTCCCTTCCCTTCCCTTCCCTTCCCTTCCCTTCCCTTCCCTTCCCTTCCCTTCCCTTCCCTTCCTTTCTCTTCCCTTCTCTTATCCCTAAACCTACCCAGAAAGGTATTTCTCAGTCCCACAGTGCTGCATACAGCTTATGATTTACAAGTCCCACCAGGTAAAGCAGAGAGAACACCAAGCAAAACGAGTATACTTTATTGGAAAAGCAGCTGGGGAAAGGGTGTATATCCTTGAAAAAGTACCTTGAGACATATCGCCAGCCCTCTCACTGCTACTCTGCTTCTCTAAAGGTAACAAAAACAAGCTTTTGCAGCTCTGGTCAATTAAGGGTTTAGGCCTTAAAAGTTACCTAAACTTCAAAGATGTTACAAAAGCTTCAAAAAGGTTCAGATGGAGCAGAAATAATTTGTTCTTGCTTCATCAGAACATATTTATTGTCTAGGATGGAATTAAAGTGCCAAGGCTAAGATCCTGTCAACTAGCTTGAGCTTTTATTTTCTAATCAAAATGAAATACAGTAGACTTCACTGCGTATCGAGTTAAAACACAGCAAGAGTGGAGAATTTAAGTTTAAATTTAACAAGGTGTACACAAAAACTGTACTTTGTCTTGTCCTGCTGCTTTAGGTCACCGTTTCATCAAATTCCCCATCCTCATCCAGACAAAGCCACAAGAAGAGGATGAAGCTGTATTGTCGGTTTCCAGACCTAAGAAAGAGGTATGATAACCATCTCACAAAGCCTCTATCAAAGCAAAAATAGGGGCCTTGAGAAGATGGAAGGCAGTTGGAACCCTGAAAGCAACTTGAAATTCACTTTTGATTATACCTTTTCTCAGTGAGCGTGTTCTGAGAATTCTACACTAAAGAAAGAGAAGTGACCCAACTGGTTTTGCTTCTACTGCTCAGCCATTCTCTTCTTTTTTCCATTTGCCTTACAAGTACCAATTTAAATCATGTGTCAGTCACAGTCACCACATAATGAAGAGATGACATTCAGATTACATTGCCTTTATTAAAGTAAAAAAGAGGTTCCACTCACCACTCTCTTCCTCATCTTAAACAATGTTGGGAATTGTTCACCATCCCCTTTGCTCTCCCCAAAATTAAGTGGCCAGGTGCCTCCCAACATCTCTTCTGCACCTTTCTGAGTAAGGCAGCAGAAACAAATGCTTCGTGGATTTCAGCCCAACACATGACAACCTCAGTGCTAATTCCTCTCAGTGGCACTTTCCCAGGTGAAATTCTTCAGGTACCACCTGATCTTCACTCGGTCCACTTCTAATTCACTCCCATCTTCCTACCTTCAATAATTTATTCGTTTCCAGTACTATATACTGATATGAAAGAAACCCTGTTTTATCCAGAACAGCACTGCGGTATGAAATAGCCTCAAAAAACAGGAAACACTCAGAAGTAAATTCCCTTTTCAGCCTCAAGAATGTTTTGGGTTTTAGCTCAGGGAGGTGATAGTTTGCCAACAGGGTTCCTATACAAAAAAAAAAAAAAAAAAAAAACCCACAGTCTACAAGACTACAACAACAGCACATGAGAAACATCTTCAGCTCCAAAACTGTGAAAAAGCTTCCTGCACTGTCCTAATGGGATGGGGAGTCACCTATGTGACTGAAGTGCACTTGCGTGCCTGGTTCCCAGCTGCCCTGGAGGTCACTGTCTAATCTCACATGAATTATTTTTTACTTTCCAAGGAGTTTTCTACATAAGAGAGGAAGCACACCTCCTACTAAACATCATGAGAGCTCCACCCTCTGCACATCTTCACATCTGGGCACTTCTAATGGACGTACTGTGCAATTCCAGATTACCCTGCATCGTTGCTCTTTGCTGTATCTTGGAGGTACTACCAGAAAGCTAGACTTAAGGATGGTCTGAATGACTACAAAGTAGTAGTAAGTAACCTTACAGATCAGCACAGAAAAGCTCCCATCATAAAGTCTGCACGGGCAGTGTCGGAAAAGCACATGAGAACTACAAAAACATGAAAGGGAAGTCATGAATAGTTTAAGAAGGGCATAAAAGCAGGCAGATAGCAAAAAGAAGCATTAAAAAGGCCTTTTTAAAATGAGGGTAAGGCCTTTCTTCTTGATGTGATAAGAAAAAAGGAATAAGGAAGGTGAGATAAGGTCAGGTTGCTGGATAATGCAGACTGCCTGGGTAGCAAAATATCTGCCAGATGAAGTGAGACAGCATGACTGTTAGAGATGCCAGAGAGGAGGTGGTTACAGAAGTTAATGTCTGAAGTGAAGAGCTCAGCACCAACTGCCTAAACAACCATAGAGACAGCTCAGGAAAGACATCTACTCAGGGTACAGCTGCAATCCAAACAGCCAACAAAATGTTCAGCTACTCAGTGAATGAGACAGTGAATAAAGCAGACAATATTCTCCCTCTGTACCAATCAGTGCTGCATTCTCATCTGTCCTTATCCCTTCCAAGCTCTAAAAGACCCTGCAGGAACAAGTAGAGGTCGGAGAGTAAGAGTGAGAGTAAGAAGGCAGGGGGTGGAGGCAGAGGCAGGGCCATGGCAGGAGACTGAAAAGACTGAGGTTTGTTTATCTCTGAAAGAAGATGCGTAAGAGACATAGTAAGATAAATTACCAAATACACCACGAGAAGATGTATCAGATACTTCTCTTTATCTTGCCGTATAATACAAGAATAAAGAAATGTTCAATGAAATGAAGACCTCATGCATTCAAAGGTGATCAAAGGAAAATCTCTTCCACATAACGTATAATTGGACAGTGGAAGATATCACCACAGGAAAGCATCAAGGTCAAGAATTTTGTAGGATTCAAAGAAAGACTGGATGGCTATATGGATCACAAGAACATTCAGTCAGAACAATTACGCTAAACTTGGAAGTATAAAGGCAGGGCTTTGGAATTTAAGCCAGTATCTGACTATGGGAGAAGAAAAATGAAGTTTCTAGAGGGGTAGATTATCCCACATGTGTCTCTGAGGTTGATACAAGCAGTTGTTGCTGGTCCTTTCAAGGCCAGATCATCGGTCTACACAATTTCTATTTTCCCACCTCTGCATCAACTTCAGAGGCACTGGAAAGCTTTGCCTAGCTGCAACAACATCAGCAGATTCAGACCTGTGTTTTTCCACTAGCGATACGGCACCATCTGTAGTAAATCCGCACAAGGCATTTTCAGCACAAAACCATTTTCTTTATAACAGTAGAGTGGAACTAAGACTGGGGAGCCACAACCATGCAGATGTGGAGTGTGAGTATTCGATACCTTCCTCACTGCACAACAGAGTCAAGCTCAATCTTGCCTGCTCCTGTCTTGCTTTCCCTTTTATAGAGCTGCCAGCATCAACAAGGGCAAAGCTTAATCATGATCTAAGCTTAAGCCATAGAAAACAGCTCTCTTTTAGGAGGCTTGCCTTCTATTTCCTGGTGATATATTGCTAAAAACCAACCTTTTTTAAACATAGGTGGATATAACTCCAGTTCAGCCTCTCATGTTCCTGTGGCCCATTCCTGCTGGCACTCAAGGCCAGGTTGGATGGGGCCCTTGGCAGCCTGAGCTGGGGGGGGGCAGCCCTGCCCATGGCAGAGGGTTGGAGCTAGGTGGGTATTGAGGTCCTTCCAACCCAAAACATTCTGTGATTCTATGCTCTCTCAAGCAGCAACCCAACAACAATTCTTTGTCTCAACTAAACCTGAAACTTGCTTATTTGTACACAGTATGATCCCACGCTGTTCTTTCTTCTTCTTTGCCCCAGTGCACATTTGTTATGACTTGTGTGCAAAGGATGCACATTTTATTGGTAGACAAGGTACAGTTTAAGAACCTATACATGCAGAAAGCAAATAAAAACAAACCCTGAACCATTTTTTCCAGGCCTTTCCTGCCCTTCTGCTTGTTCCACGTGATAGTCTCATGTACTGTAACAGTGCACCACTCACTGGCCCAAGCGCTCCTGAAGCTGAACTGACCCTCAGCTAACACAGTGCAGTCAGAAGGAAATGGTCTCTTCTTTTTGTGCAGCAGTTTGTGAAGTTTCTGCTCTGTGCTCAGCACCACTTCCTTAATTTTCATAATCTCATAGCACTCTAAATGTTGTCTGGTAACACTACTGATTGTTACTATAATTTTAAAATCCCTTTAAGGACTCTTTGACCCCTTAAAATGAGCCTCTTAACTTTGCCTCAGAACTGAGATCACTGAAACCATTAGAGTTTAGTTGCTTTATAATACACCTTTCTCCAAACATAACCTTCCTGAGACAGTGACCCATGCTCCACGCAGTATTCTAGCGAGGCCTAATAACCATCTTCCAGAGGACTGTATTGCCTCTTTCCTGGTGCATTATAGCTCATTGTTCCATCAGTTTAGTGTCTTGTTTGCCTTTTTTATTGCAGCTGTGCACTGAAGTGACGGTTTCTATGATTTTTTTCCACGGTTACCCCTTTTTCTCTCTGATCAGCGTGCTGAATATAACACCCCTTCCTTACATTTGCTCTTTGTTCCCAGACTAATTACTTTTCATTTTCTATACTAAGCAGCATTTGCCATCTGCTGGCTCATCAACTAAATGATCCAAATCCCCTTTGAATCCGCTCGCGTTGTTCTTTATCGCTTCTGTGTGCTTCCAGTCTCACTGTCCAACCAGTGGAGATTTCAGCGTTCAGCAGCTGAGGCACAGGAGCAGAGGCATGCGAATCCGCAGGATCTTCTCACACCTTGGGCAGAGCATCCCTCCTGGATTTGCGGCTTGCTGCATTCAGACGGAAAGGATGGGTTGGCCTTGGCAAAAATGAGGCTCACATATGCTTCAGGAGGTTTGAGATAAAGCGTGGCTTCGAGCCCAGGTGCTGCGCTGAGGGATGGCACAAGGCAGTGTGTTACACCACAGATCCCAAGGGCTGTGGATGGGCTGCTGAGCCCCGCTGGTGTGCCCACACCAACACGCTTGTGCTCTGCTCCCCACCTCACTGTCTCACCACCCACATTGGAAGGAGAGGAACACACTGTGTCTTCTTCCTGCAACCTGTGCTATTTCTGCGTGTGTGTTCACACACGTGCAAGTGGGGAAAAGGAAGAAGGAAAGAAATGGGAGCAAAAGCAGACTTCACCTCAGGAAATCAGTACCTCTGGAGCCATGGGCAAAACAATACGTTTCCTCTCACCTCAAGAGGGCAATTTCCAGTATTCCAGCACTAAGAAATTGTTCTGAATCCCTTTATGCAGTGCTCCACGCATGGAAGAAGCAGGGGTCAGCTGGGGACACACACTGCCTTCCCAGCTCTGAGCACCAGTTGTGGCTGAGTAGTGTGGGATAAGTGCGGATGCTCTTAAAGCAGGGTTTATGGGCAAGCCTTATGCTGTGCTGATGTGTGTGCCACATGGCATTCTCTTGGAAACTCTTTTCTGTCTTAGTAACAGCCAGCCAGGCTTGCTTGTCTATTGCCTTCACATCATTTTGTTTGTTGATTCAGGAAAAAAAATTGCCTGAGATTACCCAGACTGAGCAATCTTTTAGATGATCTTTTCTGGGCTTTCTCTCAAAGCATGTCTGTACTTGAGGCATTATCAGTTGCCTATCCAAGATTCACTCAGGTAAGAGAAGAACTGGACAACCTTTACACAGTGATTTAAATTAGGAGCACAAAACACGAATAAATCTTTAATAAATTACAAATATCAGAGAGGATAACTTGTGCTGTGCCTTTCCTTGGCCAGAAAGTAGCAAACCCAGCCTAACTAACTTGACCTTGGTTATAATAATGATTGGAGATACTGCATTTTATCCCATGCTTTCCACACACTTAAAATCAGCTGAGATTCCAGGTGCTCAGCATTTCTGAAAAACAATTTTTACCTTTATTTGAGCACAGATAATCAGCATTCACTCCACACTACTCACACTCTCTTTCCTGCTAGGACAGAGTGGTAGGAAAGAAGAGCTTTGCTAATTCATGGTAGCATTCTGATCCATTATTAATACATAAGTCAGAGGAGTACACTGCAGGTATGGGTGGAAAGACTTTTCATAATCCTTCTCTTGGTCTTATGTCTCCAAGAAGAGAATGAAGCTCCCAGACATATGAAATTTAGCTTCATGTCTGAAGAATTTGCATCCCAGGAAAAAAGAAGAGAGAGAGAGAAAGAGAGAGAGAGAGAGGGGAAAGTGATAACCAAAATTCAGCCTTTTTTAACAATAAAAATTCTGCAATCTGGTCTAGACCTGTTCTTATACATCATAGCAGTTGATTTGTGCAGCATGCAGCCTCATTAAACCGCCTGGAATTCATGAGCACTATTTGAGCATGCACCTGTGATCTTATTTGATTCACCGGAACCTTTGAAAACCTCCTCTATTATGACATTCAGACACAGCCTGGCACTTCTATTTTGCTTTCCCTTCTGCTAAATTTGTATCCAGAGAAAGTAAGAAATTTCACAAAAAGGGAAGGACTCCAATGTGCCCCCAGTGCAAGTACCACTTTCCCTATTTATCTCATCATCTGAAGCAACTAAAATTCTCCAAGAGTACTGTGAGGCCCCTGCCTACATGCAAAACAAAACAAACAAGAAAAATAAATGTACTGATCAATCCCTTCCTCCAGCTCACAAGCATTCTCCGGATTTCCCACCTCTAGCCTTTGCACAAGATTTTTCTTTTCTTGTAGTAGTAACCATTAGGTCAGTTGTTCACGCCATTTTATTCTGCTGACGCACTGTCCTCTTTGCCCACGTTAACATCCACTTACCGCTTGTTTATCCTTTCCTGAAGCGTTGCGGTAATTCTCTCTCTCCCTGGGACTCCACACTGGGCTGAGAGCCAGAGTAAGGTAGAACAACGCAAGGTGCTGCCTTCTCAGGAGCTGGCAGTGTTTCCCAGTAGACCAACAAACTCGAGGATAAAGTGGCCCCTTTACTGCACCTTTGATGCACTGGGATTTGTAGGATTTACAGAAGCATCCAGAGCTGGGTTTGAAGACATTGTCTTACCAGGTTTTTCTCATTTCAGAATCATTAATTTCTCCTACCACACGTTTCCCAGGCAGCCATTACATACAATACTCAGATTAGGAGCAAAGATTTGCCTTATCCAGTTGCTTCTTTTCTCTGTATTCCTTTCTTTTCCCACAGCTTCTGCTAATAAGATGGAGACAGGCTCTGATCCTGTAATCAGTCCATAATATGACCCCACATAAGAAAACTGATACATGGCAGAAAGCTGAAATGAATAAGAAACCAACTCTTGTGAGTAAGATTAATTTTAGTTAATATTAAACATTCCAGAGTATAGACCTTTACATATGAGCAAGTCACCCTAGGGTCCCTTTATACTCAGTGGAGATGGGTACATTCAAGGCTAGCTCAGCTGAAGGTATCTAAATTAGGAGAAATCAATTCAGTCCTTTATTTCTGGTTCCAATCGCATTGTCTGTGTCAGCATTCACTGAATTCACTGCATTCCCTTCACTGATGTCAATGGCACTTTTCAAAATGCACAATCCTGACGTACCACCAGGCATATCATGCAAAAATATTCCAGAATACATTCCCGTTTCCCACCTATTTCAGAATCCATCCTGACTGTTAATTAGAATTTGCAAGAGAATCTCCACAACTTGATTTTTTTTTGGATATGGCACTCACTGAGAGAACAAAGGTATCCACTAATTTCCATCACTGACAAACGGAGCTTTTCTGTGGCTTTATAGAGGCTACAGAATAAAGCCTTGCTATCTGTGCAGAGAAAAGAGAGTATGTAAGCCTGTTCAAATGCTCTCAACAGCACCCTGATCACCATGAAAAAAAGCAAACCATACACAACCTTGGCAGCTCTAAAAGGAAGTAAAATTTATGGATTTCCTTATAACTGAGATGTCAACTCTGGGGAGAAGGAGGAAATTGAGCCCAAGTATAAAAAGAAACAAGAAGAGAATTGGGGGTGATTGACCTGGTAGCAGAATCATTCTTTCCCTACCTTAACACAAATGAGTTTAAAGCAGAAAACCATCATTTCAGGGTAATGAACCCTCCTCATATCTAACCTGTGAACAACCCAGCAAGGTCTGCCAAGTGCACCATGAACTCTGCCTTCTTGGTCACTGCAAAGAGAGATCCATCCACCTTTCTGGATATGGAGACACCGAGGAGTTAGGCGAGAGACACAACTTTAGGCTTCCTTATATTACTGTGATCCAAAATGCCCACCCAGTATCTGGTTTTTCTTTCTTCTCCATTGTTGCCTAACAGAATTTGTTATTTCAAACAGGCCATCACGTGTTGTAGGAAGCACCTGCTTTTGGCAAGATTCCAGAAGAGGGCTGGTATCCAACAAAGCTCCATGTTTAGTTGGGAAGGATGAAGAGAAGCATATAGCAACTGAAATCAAGGACTCCATCTCATCTTATTTGAAGTAGAGATGCAGAACTTAAAACTGATAAGGAAATACTAACCTAGAGAGACCATGAAAAAAAACATCAACAGCATAAAGGCATCCACATATATATATATATATACACACATATAAGTGGTATATTATTATCTAACAATATCTTTGAGTACTGAGTCACTGTTTCAGATTCATAGAAAACTAAGCTGCAGGTGGCAATCCACTCATGTGTATTTTCTTTTCACAAAATCCACTTTGCACTGAGGGAATTGCTGAAATGGAGATGCCAGAACACTATCGGGATGATGCAGAAATCTTTGCAGATGTGCAATTTTCATCTAAAATAAGTTCTACTACTGCAGTGTCCTAGAGTACTTCAGAACAAAATTAGCCGAAATGTATTTTTATGTAGTCTTCCCTGTTTCTAGAGCAGATGCATCCCTGCTGTATGAGTGGAGGAGGACACAACCACTTAGCTGCAACCACATGACTGGCACCAGTTCAGCATTGCACAAGCCAGTGGTAATGAGCAAGGGGAAGAGGGTATTGAGAGATCTTTAGACTTCTGAATAAATCCACACTTTGTGGATCTGATGTACTGGTCCACTCTGGCCACTTTAGCACCACGTCAGAATGATCAGTAGGGACCACTCTAGATGAGGGGATTCCACCCTCAGCAAGTTTGCTGATTATACAAAGGTGGGAGGAATGGCTGACACACCAGAGGGCTGTGCTGCCCTTCAACAAAACCTGATCAGACTGCTGAGGTTCAACAAGTGCAAGTGTAGTGCCCTGCACCTGGGGAGGAATAACCATGTGCACCAGTACAGGTTAGGGGCTGACCTGCTGGAGAGGAGCTCTGAGGAGAACTTAATGGTCCTGGTGGATAACAGGTTGGCCATGAGCCAGCAGTGCGCCTGGGTGGCCAAGCAGGGCAATGGTATCCTGGAGTGCATTGAAAAGAGTGTGGCCAGCAGGTCAAGGGAGGTGATCTTCCCCCTCAATTCTGCTCTGGTGAGGCCACATCCAGAGTACTATGTCCAGTTCTGAGCTCCTCGGTTCAAAAAAGACAGGGAACTTCTAGAGAGAGTCCAGCGGAAGGCCACAGAGATGATGAGGGTCCTGGAGCATCTCCTTTATGAGAGAAGGCTGTTCAGCATGGAGAAGAGAAGGCTGAGAAGAAATCCCATCGCTGTTCATAAATATCTGAAGTGTGGGAGTCAAGTCCATGGGGTCAGGCTCCTTTCAATGACATGCAGCAACAGAACAACAGAGTAACAGGCACAAACTAGAACACAGTAATTTCCATCTGAACATAAGGAAGAACCTCTTTACTGTGAGAGTGACGGAGCACTGGAACAGGCTGCCCAGAGAGGCTGCTGAGTCTCCTCTGGAGATATTCAAGACCTGACTGGACGCCTACCTGTGTGATCTGCTGTAGGGTACCTGCTTTAGCAGGGGTTTGGACTTGATCATCTCCAGAGGTCTCCTCCAACCCATGCAATTCTGTAACGCTAAATTGGAAAAATAAAGCCATCAGAATAGGCTCATGTGCCAACATTTTTGTTCTTGTTAGTTGGGCAAGATGAGGACACAGGAGAAATACCCGTTGGTGACATCTTTCCCTTCAACCGCTGGTTTTGTGGACAGCAGTAGTAACCTAAGAGCCATGCTGCCCCGTCGTTAACAAAATCATAGAATATCCTAAGTTGGAATAGACTCCTAAGGATCATCATGTCCAACTCCTGACTCCATACAGAACCACCCAAAAACCAGACCGTATGTCTGAGAGCACCATCCAGACACTTCTTGAACTCTGGCGTGCTCAGTGCCATGACCACTGCCCTGTTAATCTCCAGAGCTCTTTGCTCTGGTTCTTTCCAACAGCCTTTCCAGGTTTGTTTTTCCCTAACTGTTTTGCTTCCCCCCACTTTTCAGCAAAATCTTTGTCACTGTTGTGTGAGTGCCCTGTGTCCCAAACCCCACAGCCATTTCCCCTGATGCAGGCCCACGTGCAGACTGCTGCTCTCTCCGCAAGTTTTGATCTTATGGGATGTTAGCCTTTCAGAACCGGTCTTAGTAACATGCTCCAAAAACAGTAACAAAACCAGCTTGTTTGCTACTGTAGGTTATCCTGCAGATGTTTCTTCTTTTCTTTTCTGTGATGTTTTAAAACCATGCAGGAGAGACAGGGATTTCCATCCCTGGCTAGAAACCTTTCCTAGCTTCTTTCACTCTTGAAAGGGCAAGGGGAGCTCTGCTGAGCAGAGCTGATTAATGACGATTGCAACAAAACATATCTTCCTGCTAAAAATATCCGACTGCATTGTGCTTTAGGAGCGATATGCCTTACGTAACATATTAATGCCGCAACCAAACGCTGCGGATCAGATTTTACAACAGCACTTTGCACCGATTACCGTGAAACAATAGGGAAACGGCTGCAATAACCCTGCAGCTTTTACAAGTCAATATTTAGGCCATCACTACGGCAGGGTGCGTTACTACAGCACTGCGGGAGTTGTGAAACGTGCCTCCGTCATTCATAATTACCTCGACGGTAGGAAACCGCTGCCGAGCTCTTCCTCTAACCATCCGTGAAGCGGGACCGGGGGCTTTCGGCAGCGCTGCCGGCGGGACCCGCGGAAGGACGGGGCGCGCTGCAGCCCCGGCGCGGCTCCACACGGTGTCAGCAGCGGGCAGCGCGCCGCCGGGCCGCCCCACCTCGCCCGGCCCTGCGGAGCCGCGGCCTCGTCCCGGGGCGGTGCCGCCGCCGGGGCTGCGCCCGCCCCGCGGGCCCGGCCTGGGGGCGCGGCCCGCAATGCAGCACGGCCTGGCCTCGCTGTGACCGGGTTGCTGGAGGCTGTGGCTCGCTCCGCAGTGCTCCCGCCTCCCCGTTAGGTGTTGCTGCGTCAGGCCGCCTCGCACGGCGCTGGGTGTCGTGGCGGGGAGAGCCAGGTGCGTCCCTCCGGCTGCGTGCAGCTGTGCGACAGCGCTTCTGCAAGCGGGAGTGGGGGGTGCGCTGTGTCCCTCAGACCTCTGGATCGCGTGGCTCCGCATGTTGGCGTTAAAAGGGAAAGAGAGGCCAGGTGACGGTCAGAGGTGAACTCAGCGTCCTCCCCGTTCTCATCTCTTCAGTTGCTGCTGAAAACTGAACCTGAGTTGAGGCGTCTCTCCCCTTCCAACTTCAGCCATCCTGCCATGGAAAATCAGGGAGCAGCGTTTGGTTATCAGCTTCACGCCGCTTAGCCTCTGTCTCTCAGGGCAGTGGGCCGCCTTTGTACTGGATGACCAACCTGGCTCTAGCAGAGTCAAGCAAGTGGAAGTTGGAGTTCCTGTTGGCCCTTTTATTTATATGTATGATGGCTGCTCAAAACCAGTCAAGTAGCTCTGGGAAATGCATGAGAGCAGAAGGAACACGCAGAAGTATCAAGACAAGGACAGGCCTTCAGCCGGTGCTTTACAGCCTCCCCTGACAAGCGGAGGCCCTGAGTTCTCTGTATTTATGACAACAGCCTTCAGAGGCCGCAGCACCCGCAGTCACTGCTGGTCGTGCCTCCCTTGTTAGGCCACAAAGTAGCACGACACAGAGCCTCCTGTATTTCACCTGAAATTCCTTCGTGGTGAAGTGACTGAAATTACATCAGAGTTACTTTTTTTGGTACCGTGGCACAGATTTTGACTCAGAAAGCGAGATTGATATGTAAAAGCTGCTTACCAGTAAGGCTTTACCTCGTTGAGATGCTCCAACTGGGAGCACAGTCCCACTGAGCAGAGGCCTACACATGCACTGCCTCTCTCCCCAAACCCAGATATGATTCCAAACTTGGTGAAGGCAACAAGAATTATTTCACTGAAGTGAGCACACCGTGAGCCAGGCTGCACTTGTAAACATTTACACAATGAATAAGCATATGACCCCATTCCAAATCTGGCTACCATAACTTCATGTGTGTGTGTGTCAGTTTAGGAGCCTGCTGGTGCAGATGCATTGCACAGCGAGGACTTCCTCAGACACAGAAGAAAATCACTACCATTAACATTCATCCCTTTACCTAAACTTTCATACTTTTATCTTCTTAATTCCTTTCTCTTCTTGTTTTAACTAATCATATGCATCTTTCTCGAAAGTACTGTGTGGTCCCTTCAGTCTTTTTCACTGCTAACTCCCATCCCAGCTTTACTTTACACAACAAAATTGTTGTCCCCACATGCCTCTCTAAATAATTGTTGGTTCCTCTTATAATTTGCTTATATGCCAGCTTCTATTTAAAAATAAAGTATAATCATTGACTAACCATTTTAAAGCTGTTCTTACTAGCCTAAATTAATCCCTGTTCTACTTGTCTTTCTGCCTTTCTGCTCCTCAACTGCCCCCTGGAGAAACAGCTCTGGAAGGAAAAAGTAATGCATGCAGCCAATCACACAGCACATGTAACAGTTTGCTCAGGACTGGGACGGGTTGGCGTTGATAGAGGCTTTTCTCGGCAAAGATGGAAAATGCTGGCCCACTGAAATGGATGCGTTTTAAATAATGTGTCCTTTCTGAGCAAAGTATCTTTCAAAAACATAGTTTTGGGTACATAATATAACTTCTGAGCAGAATTATAGAGAAAACGGCCAGCCAAAACACCTCCAGAACTTGAGAGGCTAAAGCTGGTCATAACTCCAGTTAGCACTTCTACCCGGCACATTTTGAATGTGAGTTTCATTGAAATTCTAAGTGAAAACCCAAATATTTTGGCTTTCGTTTTCATGAAAAAAGGTGGTTTTCTTAAAAAAAAAAAATATATATATAGGTAAAGTGAAGAATCCACATCCTGGCTAAAATACCTGATAGTCAACAGACTTCAGTAGACCTGAAGGTAGCTTTCCTTCATCCAACCTGGACACCTCGATCGGGATGAGGTACCTATGGGGAAAATGCAGTCATGAAGGTCTTGGATCCCTCACGCAGAGCAGAGCATGAAAATACTTTTTTTTCCACACCACAGGACAACTGTTTCTCTGTTCTGCCAATGCAGATGGAAGAAGGAAGGTTACAGGTAAGGACTTCTGTTACACAGAGAGACCTGTATGCCCTCATCCCTGAGGCTGAGTCCATGTTCCCACACCACAGTTATGCCTGCTTTCCTGTACAAGGTTCACCACATCCCCTGTGTCTTCCCCCATAACTGCCCTTTCCTTCCTCCCAGCTTCTCCTCAGCACACGTCACAGTATCTCCAGCACTCTCCCCTGAGGTGTAACGTGGGAAGAGCTTGGAGAAGGGCCCACCTGGCCTGACAGGAGCGGCACAAGTATATCCCAGCTAGTCATAGAAAGCTCAGCAAGGAAATCGCCTTGTTTTGGGGGTTATTTAGTCTGGAGGAGGCTCAGGGGAGACCTTATCGCTCTCTACGATGACCTGAAAGGAGGCTGTGGTGATGTGAGGGTCGGCTCCTTCTCCCAGGTAACAGCGATAGAATGAGAGGGAATGGCCTCAAGCTGTGCCACGGGAGGTTCAGGCTGGATATGAGGAAGAATTACTTTACAGAGAGGGTGGTGAAGGATTGGGATGGGCTGCCCAGGGAAGTGGTGGAATCCTGTCCTTGGAGCTATTTAAAAGGCGTGTAGCTGTGGTGCCTAGGGACATGGGGTAGTGGTAGACTTAGCAGTGCTGGGCTAACAGGTGAACTTGATGACCTTGGGGCCTCTCCGATCTAAGCCACGCTATGATTTCTGCCGCCAGGACGCAGCAGGAGCACACCGGCACCCCGATCTCCACCAGCGCCAGCAGAGGCCGGTTTGGCGGAACGCTGCCGGGCCGGCCCAACCCAACCCACGCCCCTCCCGCTGCGCCACAGCGCGGGGCTGCACCGCGGGCTGCCCTCCCGTCCTCTCCGCAGAGCGCCGCGAGGGGGCGCCACAACCCCGCGGCTCCCGCAGCCCGTCCGGGCGGAGGGAGGCGGAGGGAGGCGGAGAGGCGCGGGAGCGGCGCGCCCCGCCCCGCCGTCACGTGCTCGGCTGCCGGCGCTCCCGCGCCTTTCTCGGCGGTGGCGTAGCGCCGGGTGCCGGCCGGCAGGGGGCGCCTCGTCGGCGGGCTGGGCGGGGTGGGGGCGAGCCGGCCCGCCCGGCGCGCGCCGCTTGTTGACCGAGCGGCGGTTGGTGGCGCGAGACTCTCTCGTGACGCGCTCGCAGGAAGGGCGGGGGGAGGAGGGGCCGCTGCCGGGGACACCGAGAGGGGGAGGAGGGGGAAGGAAGGAAGGAAGGGAGAGCGGGGAGAGCGCGGCCAGGCTGAGCGAGGCGGGGAGGAGGCGGTTGCGTGCGCCCTGTGCCGGGGGGAGCCGCGATGTGAAGCCCCGGCGGGGCAAGCGGAGGCGGCGGCGCCCGGGAATGCTCGTCTGGGACGCGGCGGAAGGTGAGCGAGCGGCGGCGGCCGCCTCCCATTCCCCTCGCGGCGCGGCCCCATGGCCGCCCGGCGCTGCGTGCGGGCGGCCCGGCGCGGCGGGGCCCGCAGCCTCAGCCCCTCCCTGGGCCCGCGGCCTGGGCCCCGTCCCCGCTCCTCGGCGGCGGGAAGAGGAGGAGGAGGAAAGGGGGGGGGGTTATGTAACCGCCGGCGGGGGCCCGGCGCGCGCGGGGAGGCGGGCGTTGGGCGGGGGGAGGGGGCACGGAGCCCCCCGGGCGCGCGCGCGGGTTGCAAGTTGGGCCGGGGTGTGCCCGCTCCCGTGCGACGCCCCTTGCCCGCACCTGTGTGCGTGTGCCCTGTGTGCGTGTGCCCGGCCGCCACACGGGGCCCGGCCGCAGACACAACACGGGGCTGCGGGGACGCCGGCGGCGCCGAGCCGGCGCGGGGGTCATTGCGGGGAAATAGGTGGCGGCGGGGATGGGGGGGGGGAGCGGCCCGAGCTGTGGCGCAGCGCTGTGCTCCCGCACGCAGCGCTGCCTGCGGTTATCCGCCGCGTGGGCTGCGAGTTGTATTTGCTGAGCAATAGTGCCGGGCACGGGCTCGTGCCCACCGACTGCGAGGGCAGGCGCGAGCGATGCTGCCGCTTCCCCCTTCCCCGTGTCGTGCCGCCGTGTGTTGCTGGCTGGTTGGCGTCGGCTTGACCTGCGGTACTGAGCGGGCGGTCCCCCCCCCCCCCGTGGGAGATGCACCGTAACGACATGGAAAGCCTGGGAACGGACAGATAATATCGGCGGCACGTGATTGTTTTGGGTAGAAAATCCGCGTTGCGTGCTGCGATATTCCATTATTTCTGGTGCTTTCAAATCGATGTCGGCCTTCAAAATGTCAGGCCTGCAAATACGCAGCTTACATTAATGGGAGATTGCCGTCATGAAAAGAAGAGTTGATGCTGATTGTGCGGCGTGATTTAAAGTCCAGATCCAATCTCTGATTCGATGGCATGACCCAAAGGAGCAAAACGGGTGGATTGCAACTACACGAGCTGATTTCTTTTCTCATTTGCGTGCTGTTTTGCTCTGATAGCGTACTTTTAGCCTAATTGTCGTTAGCTGTAAGAGATTATGCTTAGATTTTATTTCTGGACTAGTTTGGTGTTATTAAGGTTTGTGACATTTAACACAGGAATCCAAATCTCTGACAGATTCTTTCTTTGCCGTCTTGCCTGAAGCCTGTGCTGCTCATCCCCGCCGTAATTGTCTTTCAGTCAATCCGGTTCTCCCACTGGACAGTGCACCAAATCCCTGTTAGTAAATAATCCCAAACTGTCAGACTGGAGGTCATTGGTAGGACAGGAGAGGCCCAGTGCAGACATCTGTCCTGTGACTTACCAGTGTTTGACTACTTGAAGATAGATTATTTTAAAACTAAAATGACAATAGCAAAAAAAAAAAAAAATCCAAACACCAAACGGTATTTCAAGCAGTAAACTCTGATTGTGCATATTTGTGTACGGACAGCGTAAGGATCTTCACACTAATTGGTACTGCAGAGGTGTCTCCAGGCCATCCCTCTGGGGAGCGTGTGTGCGCTCTCAGTGAGTCACAGCTTGGTGTGATGCAGTGTGGTGTTGCTGGCTGCTGAGCCTGATGAGCCTTTTCTCATCCCTTCCCTGGGATGTCTGCTCTAAAAAAGCCTCGTGAAAAATTTTCAGCCTTGCTGCCGTCCCTTTCAGCTACTGGAGAGATTAAAAGAGAAATCAGCAGAGTCAAATACAAAAACTGGCTTTGAGTACGCAGGCAAAATAATACGGTTACAAAGACTTTTTAATAAATCAGTTGTTTGGGACAAGTAGGGAAAGAATAACTTTCCTGACCCTACCCGCGTGCTTTCCCCATTTAATCTGTTAGCTATTGTTTATTTTATGAAGAATGATTTTTATATTAAACGTCTTTCCGTTTTAATTAAAGGTGTATATTATTATCTCTGAGATCTCTGTCAGCTCTTTGCAGTTTGTTTGCCTGGTATAGCTGTAACAAGGGAGCTAAATAACCAAATGTTGAAACCCTCCTCCAGGAATACGGTGTAGATTAATTTGATGATAGCGGCATGTGTTTACCTGAGCGTAGCAAAATTAAGAAGAATTGGAAGCAAATAGAAACGAGAGTGGCCATGTAGTTATAAAGAATGTTGAAAGTAAGAAGCAAATCTAAGTGGATGCAGAAGAGCGCGAGGAACAGGTGATGAATTCTCAAGCGTGGTTCATGTGGTATAATTGTGGAAATGGCTTTTTTTTTAAGAGATAAATTTTGGTAATGCTTCTCTCTGAGAGCAGCCTTCTGCTTTGTTGTGGGAACCAGACAACCGTTTAATTGGGGAGACAGATATTCTTAGGGAGAAGGACTTCTCTTGTCTGTGGTCCCCGTGCCTCTATTTCTTGCGGAGTAACTGGTGCTCATGAGATAGAAATGAGAATTAGGAAACCCTTCTTCATTCTTCGTCTTCAGCGGAGCTGAGATGAGTACGCAGAACAGCTTTCAATTCTGAGCAGTGATGATAACTTCCCTTTCTCTTGCCTGTCTTGTCCAAACTGAAACTGTTGTAGTTAAGAAATCTGTGACCATCAAATTCATCTAAGAGAGATTTGTCATTTGGTGTACTCATGGAATTGATTGCTTTGTCTTTCATGTTCTTTGCAGCAACTGCTGAAGCAGACCCTGCCTCCTGAATTTCAGTATTAGCTCTCGGGAAACATAAAATACTATTACTTTTTTTCTTTTTTTTTTTTTCCCTAATTCATTTCCTATCTTTAAGCTTCTTTAAGTTGGGTTAGTGGTTGGCGTTCCTCCTATTTAATGGTGCCGAACTTCATGGTATAAAAATTAGTTGCTAGCATAAACAAAGTTCAGACATATTGTGGGTAACTCTTTTGCATTTGTTTAACTTTCTATTTCTACCAAATTCCAACATAAGGAAATTAACTCTTGTTACCTCCTTATTTGGTTTGCCTGAACTCGTGACGACCTTTTCAGTTTCTTGGTTTATAAAAGAAAGGAGCCCTGAGAAGCAGATAATTTAGCTCAGGGTAAGATGCCACTCAGGTACTGTGCAGAGCTGTTCCCATACATGCAGGTGGACTGGTTTGATTGCCAAAACCTGAAGGCAGTGCTGATGCTGTGCAGAGTAGGGCTGAAATCTGCTCTAAGAGTTCTCTTTACTTAGAGACCGGCAATCTTCTGGCAGGGTGAGACATTCAGTAGGTTTTGGCAGAGGGCTGGGACTGTTGCTAACATCTCTGGTCAGTGAATCTTCAAAGTAAAATAAGTTCTGTCTGCTGTGTTCATGACTTCATCCCTCTGAGGTGATTCTGATCAGCTGTTAGGCCAGGGCATGATGAGTAAGCATCTCGGACAAATGGTTGTTCTCCACTGAGATCGGTTTGGAAACCTAAGAGCTGTTGATATTTAAAGGAACTCACAAAAGAGGTGATAATTCTTACAGGTAGGAAAGCCCACACCCCTGTGTCACGATGAGTGCAATTAAACCGGGCAGAGTAAATGTATTTTACAGCTTCGTGTTTTTTAATGCAACTCTTAATTCTGCTAAAGAAATGAGGTAGTGGTTTGTAGTAAAAGGATACGGTGCTGGCTTCTGAGTCTGCCTTTTGTCTTAAGGAAACGTGAGATCACTGGGGAACAGGGGAAAAGGGCTTTTCAGTCTCTATTTCCTAGATTTCTGAAATTGCATTTTTTTGCAAGCTGTTAAAGCAATCCTTTGATAGAACAGTCAGAGGGATTGGGAGGTAAAGAATTTTCACTCTTAATTTCTTGTTGATAGAGATCTTCAAGTAGTGTGTTGCCTCTCCAGAATAATTCCTGTAGTTTCTGTGTTGATTTTTAACCTGCTACGTTCTACAGACCTCATGTTTGCCTGAGGAAGGCCATATTTGCTCTGTGGCCTTTTTGTATTGATATGTCTCTACTAAGTAGAGTGGTAATGTTGTTTCAATGTCAGCTGTACTGAAGATACATCTTATAGCCACTTTGGGCCAAGAATGCAGTTCAGATTTGAGTTTTATGCAGGGATCTGATGAATTAGAGCCTTTTTGTTTTCTCCAGTGAACTTCAAACTGTGTTTTTTCAAGGAAACACTGAATATCTCTTTCAGCTGAATCTAAGAGGAAGCTTGAGAATATGTTGGATCAGGTGAAAAGTTTGCCTTAGCCTGTACTGTCTCTAGAAGTTGCAAATAGTGGATACCAAGGTAAGACTAAAGAGACAACCATACTGAGACACTTCCTCTTTGTTCTCTAAGCTCCTGTAGTTTGTTATCTTAAAAAAAAAAATGGTATAGATTCACAGAATCATAAAATCCTGAGAGTTGGAAGAGGCCTTTAAAAGACACCTAGTCCAACTCCCCTGCTGTAAACAGGGACACCACAGCTAGATCAGGTTGCCTAGGGCCTGATCCAGCCTCGCCTTGAAGGTCTCCGGGGACAGGGCATCAACCACATCCCTGGGCGACCTGTGCCAGTGCCTCATCACCATCACTGTAAAAGACTTTTTCCTTGTGTCTAAGCTAAATCTACCTTCTTTGAGCTTAAAGCCATTTCCCCTTGTTCTATCACCACAGGCCCTGCTACAGATTGTCTCCTTCCTGTAGCTCCTCTTTGTTTATGTATATTTTTTTATATTTTAAATAAAGCTTTAGTAGCTTTTTATTCCTATAATTTGTTCAACCCATATACATCCTTGGTGTCCTATGTCAGAGAATGTGCAAGTAAACAAGGCAGTAGATTAAAAAACATTTCCATTTTGTTTTGATCTTTCCGCTTACAAGTTTCATCTAATTCCCGCTAGTTGTGTTGGTCTGAGTGGATAATAAAAGTAATGTCTATGGACTAAGGCATGACCTAGAAACTTCAAACTTGGAGGAAGTGTAGAAGACACATCTTATGAAGATTGTACTTCACAAAGATTTTGCTGCTTTGAGAGTTTCAGAGGCAGATCCAGTAAAAAAAAAAAATAGGAATTGGACTACGCAGTATCAATTGGAATTAAGAAATGCCATATGAAAAGCACCACAAACAGAAAATCAACCTATTTAATCACTGACTCTGTAATAATCAATACTTTTGCTAGCAAGGTTGCTTCATTTCCTGGAGTTTGGTACTTTTAGGACTTGGGAGTCCAGGTAGACGAGAAGCTGGACATGAGCCAGCAGTGTGCGCTTGCATCTTGAAAGGCCAACTATATCCTGGGCTGCATTAAAAGAGGAGTGGCCAGCAGGAAGAGGGAGGTGATTGTCCCCCTCTACTCGGCTCTTGTGAGGCCGCATCTGGAGTATTGCGTCCAGGCCTGGGGATCCCAGTACAGGAAGGACATGGAGCTCTTGGAGCGGGTCCAGAGGAGGGCCACTACGATGATCAGAGGGCTGGAGCACCTCTCCTATGAGGAAAAGTTGAGGGAAATGGGCTTGTTTAGCTTGGAGAAGAGAAGGCTCTGGGGAGACCTCATTGTGGCCTTCCAATACTTGAAGGGATCATATAAGTAGGAGGGGAAACAGCTGTTTACAGGAATGTATAGTGATAGGACAAGGGGGTATGGTTTTAAACTAAGACAAGGGAGGTTTAAGTTAAATCTTAGGAGGAAGTTTTTCACACAGAGGGTGGTGACGCCCTGGAACAGGTTGCCCAAGGAGGTTGTGGATGCCCCATCCCTGGAGGCATTCAAGGCCAGGCTGGATGTGGCTCTGGGCAGCCTGGTCTGGTGGTTGGTGACCCTGCACATAGCAGGGGGTTGAAACTCGATGATCATGGTGGTCCTTTTCAACCCAGGCCATTCTACGATTTAAACATTCAGTGGCACCCATATGTGTGTAGAGAGATGGTTCTTCTTAGTATTTGACGTCACCTACCACTTGAGCCTGACAAAGTGGATGTCTTATCTCTCTTTCCCGAAGAGCCTGGCCTGCTCAGCATCTGCTCAGTGTACACTGATAACACCGAGTTCAGCAAAAAGCACAACTGCCCTGGGCGTTTCTACTAGAAAATAATTTGTGGAGAAGAAATGGAGCTTTCTCATTACCTTAGTTAGAGCGTTGGTCCAGAGTGCAGATTTGTTTTTATGCTACTACTATTGCTGTAGTGGTTAATTGGGATGCTGGATAAATCAAGAGATCAGCAAAAATACAAGTTTCATGTGCCTTTGTGCACTCACACCTGCGCACACAGAAAAATACATCTACATCTATGTATGTATATCCAAGCAAATACATAAAATCAATCAAAACCTGTATCTCTTTCAACATGATTTCACCTGTGTGCCCAAGGGACCTGGGAAACATGTCAGAAGTTTTCTCCAGAGCAGTTCCTCTGAATTCATTGTTAAAAATCTCAGAGCATCTACAGGTTCCTTATTTTGGTCACCTCTTAAAATTTCTACCTGTGTTTTAGTCTATTCAAGAACACTTGTACCTCCACTTACCTATTTTCCTGCCATGTTAAATTTTTCTTCAGCTTTCCAGACACTCCATCTAGTTGTGCTTCGGAAGCCTTTAATCATTCAGTAGCAGTAACTCATTACTCGGGATACGGGATCTTTGTTTGCATGTGCTGCTTGCTTGCTGCTTTACCTGCACTTCAGGTACAGTGTAGGCTTCATGGGTAAGACACAAGTTGTGGGACTGGATGTTGTTAGGCTGAAGTGTGCCCAGATTTTCATTTCCTAAGCAAGTTTTATTGATTTATTCAGGTAAAAAAAACCAACCAGCTCACCCTTTCTTCTCAAAGAAAAGAATAGCATAGTTCTCTATTCTTAAATACCATGAGCAGCTAAACGTACACAGGCTTGGAGGAAGAATACCCAACTTACATATTCATCTCACTTATTCTTTTAGATACTGAAGTCCAAGAGAGAAAGGAAATTACCCTTTGGTTTGATTTACTGTCTGTTCAGTGTATTGCTATTGAGAGTCCTAATTCCAAGTGGTTTCTTGTCCTGATTTGACTTAATGATTTTGTTCTGGAATCTAGGCACTTAGAAGCCAGCATAAAGATTGTGAGTGTGCTCTGTCCTCTTGGGGACGTTCCTATGCCCCAAAAGAGTATGAGTACGTAAAAGAATGAAGCTGGTTGCTGACATCTGAAATTTGCCAGTGTATTGCAGCAATAAGAGTATTTGAACTAAGCAGTAACTTGAGCTATGTGGTTAAATGTATCATTGACAATTTATGAGAAGGAGCCACTTGTTACTGAGGAAGTCTAGGGGTTGGGTGGGGGAAATATTATCAAACAATGCAGAAATGTAATGGAAGCCAGTCTTCTATGAGCAGAAAGAAAATTCAACCAAGTTAAACCTCTACTTGTGACAAGCTCTAAATGGACTGTAGCTGCTACTGAGTGTTATTTCTAGAGGGGAATGAAACATTGACAGTTGGTCTCAAATTGATTCTGGCTTGCTATTTTTCAGAGAACTAACCATCTCAAATGCCATGTATAAAAGCAAAAAGACTGTCTTGTTGAAAACAGATTGCTCAAAGCTAGTGCAGACTGTGCAGTGATGTACTGTCTTACACTAGGACAGCAAGTCCTCTGCTGTGTTCTGTACCCTGTGTTCGTGTACCCTTAAGTTGTGACAGTTTAACAAAAAAAAGGCATCTGTCCCAGACTCCAAGTCATTGGGGAAAAGGTGCTAACATTTTTGTTCTCTTCAGCTCTTTGTGTCAATGGTTAAGTGCTGAACAACTGCTGCAGGGAGTTGTGACGATGAGCCAACAAAATAAGTGCATCTTTCTTAGTGCGTGTATTGCAGGTGTGTAGTACTTGACGTGAAAGTAAACTGATCTGAAATAAAGACCATTTTTGCAGAAATTATCATTTTGGAAACTGAAATAATTTATTTAGCAAAGAAGTCCTGCGTCATTTTCTGGGAGAGTGCTAGCACTGAACGTCAGACTACCTTTTTTTTTTTTTTTTTTGCTGTCAGACTCAAATGAAAGAATGCAGGGAATGCAGGGAACACAGTTTTAGAATAGTCATCTTCAACTTCATAGGGAGTTGATTCTGAAGAACTGGTTTTCCATTCATTATGTGGGTTGTATGGCATGCCACCTTTCTAGGCAATGCCGTGGGTACTCATCTCTTTGAAAAATACTGTTTCTAAATTTCTCATTCCCACCAGCAGTTTTGTGTCTGTTACTTGACTGAATGCGGTTGTTTGCTAACGTGCACTCCTCAGGTTACTTACAGGAGAAGGGAGTGGTGTTGGGTGGTTTTGGAGACACATTTTTTACTTTTTTTAATGTCTTCTGGTCGGTTTCATTTCTGTTGCTTTAAAATACCATCAGAGGTTGAATTGAGGAACAGTCCTTGCTAGTGAACACAGTAATACCGGTGCGTATAGTTGGAAGTGATTATAATATGGGCACATGGGAATTAAGATGGGAATCAGACTTAGCTTCTGTGCTGTTTGATTGTAAGTCTTGTGGAGGACTTTGTTGTGAAGAAAACAGGATAGTCTGCCCTCATTCACCTGGGGAGGATGTAAGGATGGCTAGTTAGTAAACAGTAGCTAGCTCCCTGTAAATCTGTATCCCCATTTACAGCACGGTTGGTTGATGATAGCAGTGATTTAAAAGTTATTTTCCAGAAATGGGTGAAGTAGTCTTCAAGTTGTATCAGCAGTGAATGGACCGGTCCTACTCACTCCTTTTTCTGGCTTGTCTGCTTTGGCTTTGTGCAATCCTGTTGAGGCTCAGTTCTGAACACTGAACAGGTGAGAAACTATGGTGATTTTTTTTTCTGACTTAGCAAGCTGAATTGGCATATAGCAGCAGTCATAAGGGTCGTGTGAATGCAGAGTTAGAGTAGAAGTTGGGAATAAGGGGTAAAGCCTGTTAGGCTATCAGAGGTTGAAGAGCAGCTTCATTCCTTTTGGTGGCTTGCAGACATCAAGTTGACTCATCCGTCTTGTGAAACTTCACCCTGAGTGTTTATTTCCCATTTAGAATAAAATTCAGTTGCTTTGCAACATCCTATTTAGTTCAACATGGAACAGTATTGTTAACTCAAGTGCCTCAAATGATAGGTCTCTTTAAAAAAAAAAAAAAAAAAGGCAACTTGAACTATCTTTATTTTGAAATTCCTTTACTGGTTTCTGAGATTTTTAGTACATAGTAAAAAAAAAAAAAAAAAAAAAAAAAAAAAACATAGATTTAGACTGTTGCAGCAGCTCTTTTCCAGAAGACTCAGCCAAGAATAGGTCTCTCATGTGCTGAGAAATGTGTAAACATGTAAGACAGTTCTTTCCTCAACAAGCTTGCAGCCTAGTGCCAGGCAGTGTGGTAAGTTTGATGTGGGAGCTGGAACCTCCATGCATGAAACTCAAACAGGCCACAAAGTACCCATTTGATGGAAACAACCTTTAAGTCTGCTGAGCTGGGATGGATTCAATCTGTGGTGCAGGCAGAAGACTGATATTCATTAGCAATGGCCTGAGATAGCTGTCCTTCTGGTAGCATTAGAGTTGCACCTTCAAAAATACTGTTTGAGGTGTTGAAATGAATTAATTAAATCAGCTTATTTTGCATAGTGTTGATAGTGTTCCTTCTGGTCAGAAAAACAATGTCTGTTACTGTGTGTTATGCTTCCATTCAACTTTCAGTACTTAGAGATGGGGTTGCCTGGATTAGAAGCTGTGCTTTGCACTTAGACACAGATCTGGCAGGGTTGACTGTTGAGTCACGGTGCGGCCTCTAGTTGTCTTTACAGATAGTTTATGTGCTTTCACATACTGCAGAGTGTCAATTCTGCCACACTGGAGTTGATCACTTTAAGAGGCAATAGAAATGTCTCTGCATAATGGAAAGGGGAATGCTGAAGAGTATGACAGTGCCGACTCAAATTTAGGCAGGACTGGTACTGACCTGGAATTAAAAAGTATATGGGAGTCTATATTCACTTCTTATAGAGCCACTGAAGACGATATTCTGTGCTCTTATGCATTTTCCCCATAATACCTGTGGTTTTGGTCTGGGCTTGTCTGTCATCTGAACTATCACAGATAATTGAAAGCCAGCTTACAACCACATCGTCCTGATCTTAAAGTATTTTAAAGAAATAACTTTCCTGAATCAGATACTGTATGTGTATGATATTGACTATGTCTGAGCTACTAGTCGTGTACAAAGCATCAGAAGTCATAGAGGTGGTCTTCTAGCTTCAGTTTTGAAAAACATCTCCCAGTAGAAATTTGAACTGTAGTTAAAGAATCCTACTTTGCTAAACACTGAGATTTATACTGTGTATGCTCTTGAAAGTCTCAGGGCCAAAATGTGGTAATTATGAGGACAGGAGTTCTTAATTTGACTATTTCATATATATGTGTGTGTGTGTTTATTTTTATTTTTTTTTACCATGAAAGCTTCTTCCTCTTGCACAGAAAGACTTGGATTCTGTTCTTAGGAATTACTGCTTCAATCATTACAGACTTCTGTGCAGTTACAGAGTTTGCTGGGGATTTGTTTGTGTTCACAGGTCCAGAGCATAAGCATTTCAGTTTTATTTAAAAAGTGTTTTTCTATGCAGAGGGTCATTTTATAGATTGTCTTTGCTCTGGAGATGCCCTGAAAATGATTTATTATGGTGGTTCACTTTACCAAGTCCCCTCTATTGATTCTCCACACCACCACTTTGAGGGTTCTTTACAGAGCATTTCTCTTACTCATCCCTTTGTTTTGATTCCTGTAGAGAGAGCTTCATATCGTATTTTCAGTTCTTGTTTTGTGAAGCAGTGAACGTACTTCAAATCTTGTTTAACTTTTTTCTCTGATTTAATGTGTCTTTTGCAAGATGTTTTTTACATTCATTTGTTCCTTAGGCTTCAGGAAAGCAGCTCTGGAGGTTATCTTCACTTTCAAAGAAAAATTTGCACTGTAAGCCCAAGGCTTTAGCAGGATCATTGAAGCCCAGGTTGGAAGAGACCTTGAAAGAACATCAGGTGCAGCCTTTCAGGGGAAAAAGGAACCTGGCTGAGACTGTCTGGCACCCTGCCCGGTCACAGGCCGAAAACCTCCAGTGGTGGGGACTGCACAACATCACTGGGGAGGCTGTTTGAGTGACCAGTTATTCCCACTGGAAAAAAAAAAAAAAGTCTTATATCAAGACAAAACCAGTCCTGAAACAGCTTGTACCTGTTGTCTCTTGTCTTATCCGTGTGGCTCCTTGTGAAAACAGAGTAGTGGAGATTCTCCGTAATCCAGAAACCTTGGTTTATCACTCAGTTTGTGAAACTACATAGGGAGAAATTAAGTAATCCCCAACTTTTAGGAGGTAAGCCAGAGACATTTAGTAATCATTGGAATACCACGTTTCTAACTTGTTTGTTTAGAATTGAAGAGACTGGGCCAAAAATCATCATCTGCCAAGGAGATTGTAAATCATTGTCAGATGTTGGAAGTAGGCGCTACATATAGAAAACTAGGTTTCTCTAGCTTTGAGGACTCTAGGAAGACAACTTCTGAGCAATTCATACATTGTTTTTTTAACACACTAACCTAAAGGAGTTGTGTTTATCTAATTTTTAGTTAATCACAGCTATGTCCTAGTTTATGATTTTAGTTTGCTCCACTGATTGTGATGATCTGATCTATTGGCTTTTAGACTAGAGATCTTTCTTCCTCACCTCCCTCTGTCCTAAATAGGAGTTTCATGTTTCAGGGTTTCAGGAAAGTTTTCTCTCATGGAAAAGTTCTTTGGTTTAGTAGGCATTGGGTATTTTTGTTTCCATTTTACTGGTAGTGGAAGGACTTAGAGACTACCTCTTGCTTATTGAAACAGAGGTCAGGATAGCTAATGTTCTGATCAAGAACTCTGTGATTGAAATCAAGAACCTCTTTATAGACTACTGGTGACTTATGTGGGTCTTATACAGTCTCAACCAAATGCATTTGAGTTACAGTTTACATGAGTTGATGGAAAACCCACGAGAAACATAGGTACCTTGAGAGGAAATTTGACATAATGGGGAGAGATGGCTTTGTTTTGGTTGTTGATGTAGAGCTAATCTCCTTGACAAATGATTAATCTTGATAATTATATACATGTGTGTAGGTTATGTATCAAATTACAGCAAACACAAGAAGACTAGAACCAGGTGCTTCGTGATTTTCCTGCATTTGCAGAGATGCTGAAACACACTACTGAAGTGTGTTATACTTGCTTTGACTCTTCAATTCTGTTGGTACCTAATTTAGCATGTTCACAATATTACATGAAAATGATGCTATTTCTGAAAACCTGCCTGCAGCTGATTCTTTTTTTCTGCAGTGAGACATGCCTGCAGTCCAGGGGGATTTAACTGGATTTCAGAGTATGCCTGCTTGGTAACTTGAGAACAAAAGGGACTTAAGAGAAGGCTGCAATTCAACTTTTATTTCCTATGAAAAACTTGGCTAATATTTTAATGTGGTAAATGAGGCGGTCTCCAGAACAGTGCCTGCTGGTGTCTGGAGAGGTAAATGACCAAAGTGGGTAATTATTTCCATATACACCTGCATACACATTCTGGTAGGCTGAAGAGCAAGGGAGGATTCTGTGTTTCTCTACTGGGTGATTCTGTGCATAGTTCAAAGAGTCTCAAAAGCAGAAGAGGAAAAGATCAGTTGATTTCCTTTTATGTTATAAACTGCGTTGTCATGCATTTGTATGGGTTATAAAGAAATATTTACTAAAATAAAAGTGACTGGCTTAAATCTTAGTTTCAGAGTATACGAGGTCCTATTCCTATCATCATGCTTAGAGCTTGTAGCCCTAAAAGACAAAACAGTGTTTGTAGTTTGAGGACTAGTTAGAATAGAAAGTAAGAGATATAATATAGCAGCAGTGACCTCCTGATCAGACTGCACTGTTAATCAGTATTTTAAAATTGGTGTTACAGCAGCTGTGATCACTGTGGATCACTTGGGTACAGTGAGCAGTTGGCCACAGTCCAAAACATTTCTTTCTCTCCACCAGTTCTGTTGTAGCTCACTAATGGCTCATCTGGGGACACTGCTGTGTACAGCTCATGGTCTAGGGATAAGTGTATTACATAACTGAAAGCTGTAATTTGGCTGGCTAGGTTTATTTTTTAAAGAAACCTAGCTGTAGATTGTACTATATCATTTAAATAACTGACCTTCCCTTGGGAAAAAAAAAAAAACCTTTTTTTTTCTTTTATGTAATCCTGTTGCACTGGAACAACAAATGTTTGGACCTGTTATGGTTAGCTCTAAATCCATTGGTAAAATAATCCACTTTCATGCCAGGAGGTGTCTGCTTGCATCCCACCATATAGGTAATATTAAAAATGACAGAAAAGACTTCTTGTTTTGGGCAGTATTTTTCATGAATTGTAGCAGTGGTATTTGAGAACCTTCTATTTTTCATTGTTTATAGGAGAGGTATGATGAGCAAGTAGAGCTTAATCACAGTGGAAACTGAACTTTGTAAAGGCTTTTTTCTATAAGTTACTACAAAATTGACTATCTGGAATTGTATGCAATTTTTTAGTTTGTGTAAAATGCAACTCATATACTTCAATGCCTGGCCATTGTAATCTTTGTGATATTCCATAGAAGGCATCATTGAAATGTCACTGACAGTATTACTGAACGTCTAACTGTGCGTTTTTCTTTCATGCAGAAGCTTCAGTATGAGGCGAGGTGGATGGAGGAAACGGGCTGGCGAAGGCGATGGCTGGGGAGGATGGGTATGTTGAAAACCAAGTGCTTTTTATTTATTTATTTGCTTTTAAAAAGACAAATAGCATTATGGCTTAGAAGGTTTTACAATTTTGTTAAATATGCTGAAGGTGTGCTGTAAATTGAACTCTTTTGCTTCACTTGAAAAACGTAATTCTTAAAATTTCCTTTGAACATTAATCATGTGTTGAAATCTTAATTCATAGTCATCAACTGAAGTGACTTATTAATATATGCAAAACCTTGAATAGCTTTAGCCAGCGCTTAAAAACTAAACCAAGTCATTTTAAGAACACTTTTAGTAGTTACCACTACATTCTTTATTGCTGAACAAACATTATGAGCACTTTGGCTTAGCATCCAAACTCGCATCACTCCCTGATTTCTGTTTTTTTTTTCCTTCCATGAGAACTTTTTTAGAGATTGAATTTTTTTTTTCTTAGAGAATCAGAAAAAAGAAGTATGAAATAAGTCCTGGCATACTGGTAAAAAGATGCAGTTTATCTTGCAGATAAGAATTTAAAGTTGAGAATTTGGTGATTTTTGTTTGTAAAATGAATGTGTCTTTTGTTCGTCAGCAAAAATCAATTTGAGGGAATGTTGCATACTTTTCCAGCTTCCTGTAACTTGTTTGTTTTAGTCTGTAAGCATAAAATAGGACTGGCATAATGAATTTGTTTTCTTTGTTTTTAACTTAAAAACCAGGGAGGGTACATGTCAGCAAAGGTTAAGAAACTGGAGGATCAGTTCCGGTCAGATTCAGCCATACAACACCAGAGGGATGGGAATTCATCAAGTATCTTCAGTGGCGTCGCCATCTATGTCAATGGCTTTACAGGTGAAGCTTTTGGTTTTTAAGGATCTGTTCTGTCTTGTTGCAGTGTCTACTTACTATCCTAACTGGATTAAAGAAATGTGAAATATGATTGTTTGCAGCTAACTATGTAACAGTTATTGTGTGTCTTATTTTGTGTTTAACTTTCCTTTGTATTTCACAATAAAGGTTTTCTATATGAAATCACATTTACTTTCTGAATATAAATACTACTTTACTAAATCATTTACGTGAATGGTCACTGATAGAAATAGGAAATAATTTTTCTGCCTTTTACAAGTCTTCACTTACTATTTCACTTACTGAAAGTGACACCTAGGACTCTGAGTGGACAATACATTTGTTCAGCAGTTAATGTTTTTAAATCTCTTTAACTACCACTATACTCCTACAAATTCAAATGTTGCTCTTTCAAACTAATAATGGTTGCATTGGACACACAGCGTATTTGTTAAATTTACGTTTGGATGGATGTATAGGGATCTTCTTGCTCAGAGTGATGTAATACTTGAGACAGTGAACTCATCAATACTGGAAGAGCTAAGGTATGCGTTGCCTTTATCTGGTGGATTGACAAGTGTAATGCATGTTAACTGGAGTAAGATTTTTAATCTACCCTACTTATTTTCATATTTCTCCTGGGTTCCCTAAAGCAGCTTAATAACCTTTTTGAAACTTCCCAGAAGCCTTATTCAGGGACCTATGCCAAGAATGTTGTTACTGTTACATAACTGATGTGTGCAGCATCTGTGATAGGGAGCACGGCTAGTTTGAGCATGAGGCAGAGCTCTGATTCACACAGGCTGAAAAAGATTAAACTATTAATACAGCTGGATCAGATACTTAATACAGACAGTTTCTTTGTTGAAACTCCAGCGTTTACTTAGCATTCAGGGCAGTAGTTCCCGAATAGGGATCCACAAGATGGACGCTGTCAGACTGGAGGAGGAGAGGAGACTGAATGCTTTGAAGACCATGTGCTGTATCTTCAGTTAAGTTAGGTGGTTAAACTGTTTTGAGAGTTGACAGTAAACCTCTGGAGAGAATTGTGGCTTAATTATTTCAAAAATAAATTCATCCTTCCTTCCTGTTGATGGACTCTTTTGGTATCTTGTGCCTAATTTACCATTCAAAACATTGTACTTGTTAGAGCTCACCCAAACATCTTCATGCCAAGGTGACATTACTGCAGAGGTTTTTGAAAAGCTTTTTTCCTTTTTTTTTTCTGCTCCTTGCAAAATAATTATTCACACATTAAGTTGCTTTTTTTTTTTTAATCATGTAAGAAAGAATAGCTACTACAGTAGTTTGAGAGGATAAAAAATGTTAGAGGGAGTAAGAAGAGATGTTTGTAAGGTAGTCTCTGTTCCCCAGAGGAATTAAGGAATAGTCTGGTAAAGAAAAGCGGGTTAGCTACTTCAATGAGTCAGAAATTGTAGCACAGGAGTTCTTTGCTGTTGCTGAACCTTTTTGATATTAATTCTTTTCTGTTTTTTTCTGGATGTAAACTGCTCTCCCAAACTTTGATGAACATACTAGTTAATCTAATACTTGTTCTTTGTATTTTTTTGCAGTGAAATGTTCCTTTAGAAATAGTGAAGCATTGAATTCTCTTGAGGGTTTGTTTTTTTTCATGCTTCCTTCATACATACTGTGGAAATATCCTCAATAACAAGCAGAATGTTTGCATTTTGAATCAGTCTTTTTAGAAACACAGTCTTCTACATTTCTTCAGAAATGCATTTCTGATTTGGTCTTTGAAGAACATGCAGTGTTTTTTGGGAAAGAACAGCGCCTTGCACTCCTTCTGATCATGGCATTGTATTTCTCAGCTACCATTTTTTCTTAATGTATTTGCTGACACAAAGTAGGAATATTTGTTTTTAAATTTTATAGATCCCTCAGCTGATGAATTAAGACGGCTTATGATGTTGCATGGAGGTCAATACCATGTGTATTATTCCAGATCAAAAACAACGCACATCATTGCCACAAATCTGCCAAATGCCAAAATAAAAGAGTTGAAAGGAGAAAAGGTAGTTCGACCAGAGTGGATAGTGGAAAGGTAAGTTCAGGCCTGTTGCTTTTGGATTCCTTGGGGAAAGGGGTTGTGGGGCAGGGTTGAAATAATCTGGAAAAGTAGCTTTATAAAAGATTTTAGCAAATTACTTGCAACAGCTGAGTAAAAATACAGCTGTCGTGTTGAAGATTTGTTTCTCAGTGATTGCTCCTTAAGAAACTTTACTAAGAACATTCAGAAAATGTCAGGCCTAGAACAAAACTGAACGTTATCCTGTTCATTCTAATTTCACATTCAGTCAGTGGACTAGTTCTCAGTTATTTTAAATAAATACCTGGTAATGTTTCTTAATTAACCTCTTGCCTTGTGTTTCACATGAGTTTCATCTAATCTGTAAATAAGGAAGAATGTCAATTTAAAAGCATTTTTGTAAAATTGAAATGATTCTACCTTAAGATCTATCGTATTATGACTTGTAAAAACAAAACTAAACCCAAGGTTTTTTATCCAAATAACACATCTTTTGGTTCCTCCACTCACTGAAATACATAAGATCAACTGAAGTTATCCTGAGGTTCTTAACAAACTTCATTAATTTCAACAAAATCAAATGCAGAGTCTTGCATCTGAAACAGAATTTACTTTGTGTGGCTGGACAGGGTAGGAACTGACTGGCTAGGAGGCAGCTTTGTAAAAGGACTGAAGGGTCTACAGTGAGGCAGCAGTTGTGTCGACCCTTGGTGTCCTCAAAGAGTTAGCTCTGGTTTGAGTACGATTTGGACTGGAGACCTGCAGAGATCCTTTCCAAACTAATTTTTATAACAGCAGACTGTATATTGATCTAGTGGAGGAGTTACTCCAGTAGCTAAGATCTTAGCATTACAAAAAAATCTTAAATAAATGCTTTTTTCTTTTTCTGATGAGTTTGAAATTACTGTAATGACTTTGAGATACTATGTGGATGGTTATGAAAGTTCAGTGTGATACAAGAAACGTTATAAGCACTCATATTAGCTTATTTGCTATATAAAACTTAGGAACTCTACCATGTTAGTTTCAGCTCTGGCAACACATAATGTAAATCACGTTCCTTTCTAAATGCAGTATACTAACATATCAAACAATATTGAAATGATATATTTGAGGGCTGTTTTTACAATCCCATTCCCATAAAAACCTTACCATGTCTTTTTGTATGTGCTAGCTAGCTTTAATTTGTCTAATTGAGTAATGTGGTCTCCCATTACATTCTTCTCTAATTGCCACAAGACAGCTCCACGTAAGGGATTCTGTTCCACTGTCGAACTCCCTTAGCAGTGTTACAGTTGAGCTAGTTAAAAAGCACACCTCTGGAAGAAAGTGTTCAGGTGTTGAAGAGCAGCAAAGAAGTTCATATGTCACTGAGCTAAATTCTCTTTAAAAATTTAAATCCAATTGTATCTTCAAAACTGAACACTAATATTCAGCTTCTTTGATATGAAAGAGGTTCCTCTGTTGTAAGAAGCTTTTGCATCTGTGACAGCGTGTGCAGTATGACAAGTTATACATGAAGGAGAGGTGGAGTATAGGCTTAGAAGGGTGTTATCTTTTTCCGCTAGCAACAGGCATTGGTATGGAGAGCTGAAATCATGCGATGATGTATCTTCGAGAGGATTCCACTTCAAAGTCCATGACTTTGATAAGCAATTTAGCAGTTATTGAAGTATAATTGCTATTTCAAAGGGGGGAAAAAAAAGGGAGATAGAGTGGAACATGTAGGACAGAACTGGAAAGAGCGTGGTGGATATTTGTGAAAGGTCTCTAGCTTTTTGTCAGTGCATTTTCTTACGTGAATTTTCTACATCTTATGTGAAGGTGTAATTACCATCTTGGAATGGAAGAAGTGGAAGCTGGCCTCTTCTAGGTTCTACCCAAATTTGCTGGGGATGCGTGTTACTCGCATTGTGCCAAGTTAAAGAATTCAGTCACTGTTGTTCATTTGGAATAACCTGGACCATACGTGGGATTACTGTTTTGACTGAGTGTTGTTCTTGAAATGAAATATTTGGGATTTCTGTGTATTACCTAGAGAAGCAGTTGTAGACAACTGACCAATACAACTGTGCAAATGTCTTTTTTAGTAACAATCACCACATTACAAATAACTTCTTTCTTCAATCCAATTTGTAGAGGGAAGAAGGTTTTGGAAGGGGCAGTAAGTATTCGTAGCAGAACATCAATGGTTATCATGAAAGTAACCACTTACTGTATGTTGCTTTTAAAATGCTTTTAGTAGTAACCTATTCCTTTTCTTCTGTTTCAGCATTAAAGCTGGGCGTCTCCTCTCGCACATTCCGTATCAGCTTTACACCAAGCAGTCAAGTGTTCAAAAAGGTCTCAGTTTTAATAGCATATGCAAACCTGAAGATGCCATGCCAGGTCCAAGCAATATAGCTAAAGATCTCAACAGGGTGTAAGTGTTTCTAATCTTATATGCTGATGTTAATCATTCACCCATAATGAACTAGCATTTATAACTAGATAGCATTTTTTTTAATTGATTTCCCTCTGTAGGAGGGAAACTTTGAGATACTGAAATTTAAAAGTGAGGTATAACTGTATAGTTACAGTATTCTTCAGCTTGGAGAAGATGAAACTGAGGAGATCACATTGTGGTCTGGAGCTTCCTTACGAGGGCAGTCAAGGGAGGGGCAGATGCTGATCTCTTCTCTCTGTTGATGATCACAGGACCTGAAAGAAAGGCATGGAGGTGTGTCAGCGGAGGGTCAGGTTGAGCATTAAGAAAAAGCCAGGCATTGGAGCAAGCTCCCTGGGGCGGTGATCATGGCCTCAAGTTGATGGAGTATAAGAAGTGTTTGGACACTGCTCTCAGACACAGGGTTGGAATTTTGGATGCTCCTCTATGGAGGCGGGAGTTGGACATAGTTATTCTTGTGGGTCCCTTCCAACTCAGGATATCTGATAATTCTGTGATCCTTTGAGGAGTTGAGGATGGAGCTACAATTACCTGAACTCCAAGGCTTGTCTCTAATCTTTGAGTGATACTTTCCTCGGTAGTGTGACCTGAGAGTCCAATTGGATACAGCGTGTCTGTGTGAAAGCAACAGGTGTAATTTAAAGGATTATGAGTGATAACACTGAGAAGTAGGTCTTTATTTCAAAAACAAAAAGCTGGTATGAAAATGGATTAAAAAATCCAATTATAACAGAAGGAATTACCTTAAAAGACTGCAAGAAGGGAACAGAATCAAAGGCTTCAGCAAAACTCTTGTAGAAGAATCGGGTGAAAAGCCTTTTACTTCGAACGATGTGTTTTGTAATGAAGTTGACCACTGCATCTTTTTCGAAAGCAGATGTTACATGTTTGTTGTTCAGAGACAAGAATTGTGGAATAGTTGAGGTTGAAAGGGACCTCCGGAGGTCATCACTTGCTCATATGCCCTTGCTCAAGCAGTGTCTGAGATACTGAACAAGATACTGTTATTTATTTGTAACAGTGATCTGTGTTCTTCTGTAGTCCACTGATATATTTAAAATCCATTTGTGTGTATTGCTGAGGAGACTTTACCATGAGAGAGATTTTATAGTTTCAGGGATAAATAAAGCCGGTGCCACAAAATGAATATCCTAAGCAGTATTTATTAGGCATATTTTAAACAGTGAGTGATACGATCACCGTCACCTCTTATTGTTGCATTGTTAGTGTTTTTTAAATGAGAGGTATATTCATACTTCCAAAAATACAAATTTAGTCTCAAGTTGTGACTTTAAAAGCCTGCCTTACCCAGTGGTACATAGTTTGTACCACTGGATATGCCACTTTCAAGAATGTAACTCTTCAAAACTGTTATGTTGAATGTAATTTATAATTGTGATAGTCTTACCCAAATTACCACAGTTAATTGGCTTTCTGATTTTACTGCTATACTGGATAATTAATTATTACTCATGTTGTTTTGTGACTGTACTTAAATTGGTAGCTTTGGGAATTGGGAGCGGTGGTTGTTTTTTTCCAGCAGACTTAGGGTATGTACAGCTTTTGAAAATTCTGTTTTTAATTCTACTTCAGATTGTTACATCATTAATTTTTTAAATAAAATCTTAGCCTTTACATCGTCTGAGTAGATGTAAATTGCTGGTGCACTTGTGGGAGGCTGTTTTGTTTTACACACTTAGATGTTGAGAAGTCATCTGTTCAGGTTTTCGTTGAAAGCCAAGAGTATGTTTGATTTACAGAGCTTGAACAATCTTTTCCCTGAGTAAAGATAAAATGAATCCAACACACTAAATCATTTGTTAAAAACAGAAGTTTTCTATGTGTACTTTTTTGGTAACTAGATGACAAAAATGGCATCTCTTTATAAAAAGATAATGATATTGCTGATGGTTGCATATTTCTGCACTACTATGCTATCCATGGCAGTGTAACAGTTCTGTTAATAAATAATTATTGCAGTTCCATTGGAGACAGATAATCAATTTAAAGCCTTGGAGATAGAAGTGCCCAGAATCCTGCTCGTATTAGAAAAGCTGTGTAAACTTCTGGTAACACTGCAGCAATAACAAAACAAATATGCACAGTCTGCCATATGGTATTTTGTCATATTCAGAAGACATAGCTCAGAATTTGAGATACTTGTCTTGAGACTGACTGTAAAAACTTTTCAGTTCTATACTGATAGCAGTTGGTAAGATAAATACTTGAAATGACCTGTAAATGTACCTTTTTAATAAAAGAAATGGTATTCAATTATCTATCACCTATCTGTTTCAGAAATCATATTAAACAGTGTGAGATGGAAAGTGAGATCACACCCAATGGAATAAGTAGCTGGAATGAAGAAGAGGAAGAAGACAGTGACGGGTTGGGATTTACAAAGCTGGACCAGATCCTTCCTGAAAGAAAACAAAATGGGATTCAATCTCACAAAGACAGCACTGCCATTTTTAATGGACACACACATAACACTTGTACCAGTGCCTTAAAGACACAGGATTGCTTGGTGCCCTCCAGCAACAGTGTTGCAAGTAGGTTCTCTCCAGGCCCTGTGCAGGAGGAGGGGAAACCTGAAAAAGGCATCGTTGACTTTAGAGACTGCACAATGCAGCAGTTGCAGCAAAGCAACAAAAATACAGACTTTTCGTGGAATCCACATAGGACTATGAGTAATTCATCCTCATCTTCATCTTTGCACAGTAATACTAAAATAAATGGTGCTCACCACTCCACTGTTCAGGGGCCTTCAAGCACAAAAAGCACTTCTGTACCTACTCCAAGCAAGGCAGCTTCCTTATCTGTGTCCAAACCTTCAGATTGTAGTTTTATTTCTGACTTTTATTCACGTTCAAGATTACATCATATATCAACATGGAAGTGTGAATTGACTGAGTTTGTCAACAGCCTGCAGAGAAAAAACAGCGGTGTCTTTCCAGGAAGGGAAAAATTAAAAAAATGGAAAGCAGGCAGGTCTGCACTTAAAACTGACACAGGTAGATACTTGTTTAAGAAGGTTTATTTTGAGAAGGTGCCTTATCTTTGTTCACATACTAAATGTCTACCAGAGACTAAGCAGGGTAATGTTCGATATTCACATTGCAGTCAGGCTATCTGGAAGAGCTTGGTGACTTTGATGCAGTGAAAACTAAAGGCTCTGCTACTTCTGTATTTATTTGTTAAATTGTGATCTAATGTGATGCACTGATCTGTGTTCATTTCTTTCTTGTAGAAATAATATCAAGACATATAGATTGATTGAGGGGGAAAAAATACATCTATCTAAATGCACAAGTCTGTAGTTGCCATGTGAAAAATCTTTAAAAAAAAAAATGCTGCTTATATGTAGTGCAGTGTGGAAAATTAAAAGATGAGTAACATTTGGAAATGAGTTAAAATCTAAATTTTCTGGTAGTAAGTTTTCTGTGTACCTCTGTGTCTGTTTAAAGAGTAGTTGTATCATATGGTAGTTCTGAACCTGGCTTGTGGAAGAGAAATGTTTTGTCATTATATTGCACACCAAGGGCCAAAATTAAAATATGTGTGTAATTTATGAGACAAAGTGTTGCACATAGAGATTAAGTATTTTGCATCTTTAGAAGCTCTAATTTATAGTCTAATCCAATTAAAAGGTTAATTCTGTTCTATTGACAAGATTCTGGCTCTGCTATGTTGTAAAAATACTCACTTGTAATCGCATGAAAACTTGCTTCCGATGATAAATTACCACATCCTAAAAATTTATTGTTAGATAAATTAACTGATTATATGTTTATCATAGCACACTCCAATTACAAAGCATGCTATCTTATAAGAATACCTTAATGCATACTATTTTCTGACAAAGTATGATATAAGCTAATGTATATTTACTTCGATTTGGCCTAGAGAATTCATCTAATTCACGTGAAGCAGCATCTTAAGGGCTAATTTGATTACTTGATTTGTAAATATGTCCTTCATAAGACAGTTGTTTGGTTGGTTTTTTTAGTAAGGAGCCCAAATGGTAAATTATTAAGAATGGGAAAGCACTTTTTTTTTAATTATTCAGCAGCTAGCACAGTTGTCAAGCAAAACAAATCAGTTTATATGTGAAGTGTTTTTCACTGTTGTGCATGGTTCACTCTGCTAGCTCTAGTCTCCTCTGCTTGGTCATCACCATGGACACACAGACATGAACATCTAGATTACTTGGCCCAAGTATTACTAGTATGTTAGCTACAGACTGAAAAACTTACACTGTTGTCTTGCTTATCTTCACATGTTTGCATGTGAGTGTAGTACAGCAACAACAAAATCCAGTTGCATGGAAGATTTAACACATCGTGGTGTATTTCATGAAGAGTCGAAGGTAATTCTTAGTGCAGCTGAACTTTTTTAAACTTTAGAACAATCTTCTGATTGATGAAGAAGAACGGGTAAAGTTCTCTGCTGCTGATTGAATACTATCATACTGCAGTTATGACTTTGTTTCCCCAACATATGCTAACCTTGTGTTGAGGGAATTTGTTATAGCGAGGTAAAAAGTCATTAATTAGGTGAAAATAAAATTGAAACTGTCAAATTGATGCATTGCTTAGGTTGTTTAGCTACTGTTTATGGTTACGTTTGTTTGAGAATTTAGGAAATGTATATGCTCTCTAGGTGAGAAGAAACAAAAGTCTTTATAACTGAAGGTAGTAAAATATTGATTATAGTCCTTGATGACTACTGTAATTAGTACCGAAGTGTATCAATTAGGGTTCAAGTTTTCTATTGGTGTATCTTCATATTAGGTAATGTGTCTGTTGCGAGCTCAGCCAAACCACAGAGCTGTATAATGCACGTGGATATGGATTGCTTCTTTGTGTCTGTGGCGATCCGAAATAGACCCGATCTCAAAGGTCAGTATTCAGTTCTAAATACTACAACTTACTAAGTTGAGACTTCTTAAACAAACAAAAAAGGCTGTACACTTAAAACATGACTTTGACATGTTAGTCTGTTTTTTGGCATCTTTATCTGATATTCAGACCACGCAACTTTTCATATTCATGTTTTCTCACATTCCAAACACACGTGAAAGAGAGAACTGGAATTCCCTTTACCGTTTGCTTTCAGTGTCTAAAAAAAATAAAATCTGGAGTAACTATTCTCATTCCTGTTGCACCTATCCAATTAGATCTACCATATCAGAAATTGGGGATCAAATTCTGTTTGCACTAAAAGTGGGTTTTGTTCACTCTGTTAAGAAAGAAAAAGGGAAGAAAAAAAAAGGATATTCAGTGGTTTTCCTAAAGCAGTCTAACGAGCATTGTTTAATCAGCATGGTGGAAACGTCAAGACTGAGTATTGTCTCTTTGCCTGAATCATTTTTTCAAGAGAAATTCACCTCTCCTTCCTCTTCCTATCTAAGTTTTTATTACCTGAATTATTGTTGGAGGATGAACAGTTTCGCTGGCATTCAGAAGTTGGAGTGTGTGATCATACATAAGACTTAGCAGCTTGGGTTGGTTTGTGTTGGCTTTTTTGGTTGTTTATTTTGGCGGGGTTGGGTTTGGTTTTGTTTTGGGTTTGTTGTTTTGTTTTGTTTTCAAATATAACATTCGGAAGTGGAAATACAAGCTGTTCTGTGTAATTGCTGAACATCATTGGTGCACAAATCTGAAGACTTGGTGCTGTGGTGGACATCTAGTAGTATCCATTATAGAGCTTGGGTAAGAAGAGTAAGCTGTATAATAACTTTTCTCTCTTCTCTCCAAAAGCAGGAGTAATAATGTTAAAGATAATTCTAGTATGTGTGCGTTTTTTTAAACTGAATATCCTGCCAATTTTAAAATGCCTTTGCTCAAATGTAAAGAACCTAGGACTTCCTGCAGAGATTTTTCTGCCTGTTCCACAGAAGTCTGCCAGAACTTTCAGTGCATACATTAGTTTGCTAAGAAAAATTACGAGTTGTTGATATTACCGAAGAGTCAAAAGTTTAGCTACAGATTTGATATTGTGCAGGTAATTTAGCAAATGGAGTTGGGTGTGTTGGTATGTGTACACTCTTTTATCTTAGCTAGTAAATATGTTTAAACAAGTATTTAAAATTAGTATGTTGCTTGCTATGCCTTAAACTAACAAATTAATAGGGCTTTGGTGAAGTTTCACAACCTGGTTTATAGTAATCATAAAAAGAAACAAGAATGGCTGCATTTTACCTGCTCAGAACTTCTCTTTGCTGTCTAATTGCAGTCACAGAAGTTCATAGTCACAGTGCAAAGTCACTTTCATAGCTACTTCCTTCTTAATGCTGGAAGAGTGTATAATCTTGAAAGAAAATGCAAAAAGTAAAGCAGACATCTTTGTAATCTTACCCTATTTACACCACTATTAAAGTTATAAGATATTACACGCTCTTCTAAGTGCATGCATTTTTTCCCCACAGGAAAACCAGTAGCTGTTACTAGCAACAGAGGTGCAGGAAAGGCACCGCTGCGCCCTGGTGCAAACCCCCAGCTTGAATGGCAATATTACCAGAATAAGCTATTGAATGGCAAAGCAGGTACAGATAAGTCTATTTGTTTAAATTGTTTTGTAATTGAAGACTTTTTCCTTAAAGTTATTAATAAGTGCACAGTGGATAAACTGTTTTTTCATATGTGGAATTTCAGTTAAAGAAATGTCTTTGGACAACTTAATGTTCCATGGCTTCAGTAATAATAGGCCACTGTGACTTCTTTGTCAGTTTTCTTTGCTCAGTGTGGGTGAATTATTTTAGAGTAATTTCAGATTTTGTTGAGTATAAGGTATATTAAGTACTTCTTTTAAGTAAGAGATACAGATCATATGGGATCACTTGGTTCTGAGTAAGCCTTTTGTAAAGAAGAAAGTACAAAAGAAATTTTAAAGGCTACTACGATAATTATTTCTTAAATTATAACAGTAGAAATGGCAGTACGTGGCTAGTGAGAAATTGATTGGTTTTGAATTGTATACGTGTACAATGATTACAGTATCTGTATGCAGTGATTCCATTTGGGTGGTCTTCAGAGCATTTTTGAGTGCCATGAAGGTCTGTGGCAGCTTCCTGAGTTCTGTCTTCCAATACTTTATTTGCACAAAACCAGAGCATCTCTTCCAGCATGAGAATTCCTCACACGCCTGCAGTAACTTTGAAATTTCTTACTTTGTGTCCTCAAGTAGTAGCATACAAGTGTAAACATACTGTTTTTTAAAAGTGTTGTTATTGTTGTAGTGCCTGACCTGCATTTAGCATGAGGAAGTAAGTTGCTAAACATAAATAGCAATTGGGTTTGTTGTTTTTTTTTCCTCCAACAGTCTGCATAATCAGGTGGACGTTTAAGTAGCTAAGTGTCTTGCTGCCACTATTTCAGTTTAGCTTTGGAAGTTAAATTTCTCCTTTGTCCCTTGTAGATGCACTTTTTATCTACCTTGCAGTAGGAAATACTGTTGTTCTAAGGTTTATGCTTCAGATAGTTTTCATTGATACAAGAGGTGGAAAAAGACAGTTTGTTATTCCATGGTTGTTTGTGAAGTTTTAGTACTCTTAATAGAGAAAAAAAAAAAAAAAGCTGTAGATTTATTAGAGCTTTCCATAGTGTAGGAAGTGATGCCATTTTATTTGTCGTTTTTATGTAGTTCAGTACTTCAAAACTGAGTTAGAATATATGTTTGTGAAGAGTATTGGCCTTGAACTTTCCAAAGACTTCTTGGGATGCTCTAGTCTTAGCTTCTGCTGTGTGGGCAATGCCATATATAAGCATGTTACAAAGATAGCTGTGTTTTTAATGGAGTTGGATTTCCTATAAGAACAGCTTGTGTATGAATATTTATTGGTGGCTGTTTTATACAGCGATGTCGTAACTTTTACTAGGTCCTTACACTGGATAAGGATGTGACTTCATATAATCAAGCAATATTTGGAGATCGAGGCAGTTAGAATTAAGGAAGTTTAGCTGATAACCAGCATGTTGTGATTCACAAATTCAGTGGTATCTTTTCTACTATATTTTTTACTTAAGGAAATTTCAGCCTCATGTAATACACTCAGTTTCTTACTGCAGCAGCTTTTTCTGAATATCCACGCATTCATTTCCTTAACTTCACCATCCAGTCTCACTGGCTTGCACACAGGCAGGCAGCTATCTCTTTCTTGATACCTAATCTGATTATACAACCTGTTGTTTTGGTGAAAGGATTTTTTCTTAACTCTCTTTTTACAGTCTCTATCTTAATAGCTGCAGGTTCGTAACATATTTTGGTCTCTCTATTAGTTTTTATCTCCACATACATTGTTTTTATCAACAAAAAATGCAGCTAGCTGTTTTGCTTGCATTTTCCTGAGAACATGAATTTTCTTACTTTTGAGGAGAAGAAGTTAGAGTTAGTGAGAGTCTTAGGTGAAAAGGTAGTGTGTGTGGATTAGGTTTTTCTAACATCACAGTACCTTAGAAAGCATACATGAAACACTTTAACAGTGTGTGCTTAGTTGTGCCTTGCCACAGGTAAACATGGTCCAACAAACACACATACTAAATGGAGAAGTGCTTTTTCTAAAATATCAAAAACAGCAAATGCTAAATTGTACTGTGTTAAATGTACATAATTCTGTTTGGGGGAATGTTATATAAATGAAATAGAAAGGTAGTTGCAACCAACTTGGAACATGAACAGATTTTTATATCCATGCTTTAACGTGGAACCCACTTCATTTTTTTGATGCTTCATGCTTTCCAGACTTGTCTGATTTTTGCCTTCTGGTCTTGCGCACTAGAAAAATGTTTCAAATTAAAAAAGAAAAAGAAAAAGCAGAATAAACAAACAAACACCCTGATGAGTCGCTCACTTTCACCAAATACTGAATTCTGCAGCTTCAGCTACTTCTTTTTTTGCAGATGACTTCTTTAGTGATACTGGTTCCTGCCTCTGATCTGCCTTGCTAGACAAGTATCTAGTGTCAGTAGAATCTTGACTCTTTACGGAATACTTTCTTTTTCTTGTTTGAATTCATCCAAAAATGTGTAACTTTGAATTTGAAAAAAAAAAAAACCAAAATGCTGTCATTCTCTAAATCATCAAATTGGAGATGGACTTTCTGGGTAGTCAAAATTACTTTTCCACGTATGTGTCATCTTTAACATTCATGTCCAAAAGTTAGAGGATTAACGTATGTTAATCAAAATTCATAGTTTGGGGTCTTTTTTCCATGGCCAGGATGCCCAAGCTGTGAATGTTTTTTAGGCTTCCTTTCCCCCAACCCTAGTATCTCCAGTTTTTCATTCTAAAGAGCAGCAGTTTTTAACCATCATATTAGTCACAGATTTATTCTCAGCGATTTCTTTTTCACAGACTTGGGTCCTGGCCTCTGATTTCTCCATCCGTTGCTCCACATTCACCATGTGCCTGTCTAGTTTCCCAGCTTTTGATGAGAGGTTCTCTACCTTGCCTTCCATTGAGGACAATGTGTTCTGCATTGCCCTGAATTTCACATGAAGTGACTCCATCAGCTCATGGGGGGATCTGCTCTGCTGCGATGTGGAAAAAGTCGACGAGTCCAATGAAGATAGACAAGATGACAGCATCATCTCAGGCCAGGGCACAGGAAGGCATGGACTAAAGAAACTTTTCTTGTCATCCTTACCTTTAGTCGGGGCATAATTTTGCTCTAATTTTCTGCTGCAGACACCTTAGGTAACTTACTGAGCTCATCATACATTAAAATATTTAAGACATAAAAAGGTACATGAACTTAGCAGAAATTCTGAATAAAAACAACTTTTCACGTGAGTCAGGTTCTGCCCCTGCTGTCTCCACTCATTACAGCACTTTCTCTAGTCTCATAGCTACTTGTATGTGCACGTAGCACCACATTTCCTTTCAAATTGTCAGCGTGTAAGTTGTTAGTATCGTGAAATATAATTAGGTGTTGTGGCACTCTGAAGAAAACTGCCTGTTTATTATAATACATAGACTGCAGAATGAAAAAGAGCTATAACATACATATAATATTTCGTTTTAAGTAAATAGACCCTTTTTGTCTGTGTGATACCTTGTTGGTTTGATTCCGATGGGGAGTTTGGGAGGGCATAGCATTTTTTGCATCTAGCCGTTTTCTCAGGCTGATGAGTTACTGAGAGTGCAGGCTTGTATCTTTCAAGGTATGCATTCTGTGAAAACCCGCATGGAAAGGAACAGAGAATGCTTTACTGGATTCCAGTACTGTGTTATGAAATTCTGTTTAGTATGTAGTGGGCCAGAAGGGCTCCTTAAAACTTATCTAAGAGCATACAGTGGACATTTATAGAAATAGGGAAGGTCTGTCTCGTTTTGAAAGTGTGATGTTGTAGTATTTATAATTTTGTCATTTTGATCCAAGAGAAATTGATGGTGATGCTTGACAGAAGTTGACATATTTGTCATAATCTAATAAATAGTAGGAAATAACAACAGAAGTCTTGTCAATTAATTTCCCCAAAAGAATGTTAAAGGAAATATAAACTTCTAGCTAGTGTTTTTTATAATTTGAGATGATTAGCTTTTTGGTTATTTCATTTCACTCCTTAAAGATAACTTCAGATTATCTAGATTAAATAATTAATGGAATGCGGTTTTAAATAAGAGGTTATAAGTGTGATACCTGGTGGAATTGTATTTTGAATGTAACTTCTTTGTTCTGGTGGTAGTTGTGTATCCTATAAGAAGAAATACAGCTAAGCATCTTTTTGTTCTGGCAGGCAGATGGTAAATTTTCGACTGTCTTATGGTTGATATGGTTGTAGCAGTTTCAAGTGTTTGATCATTTTTATTGTCTTTAAAGCTAACTGAGATAAGTCCTGTTTTACAGATGGTGTATGTTGTCACCAACAAGCTGCTGTCTAGTATTTTGGGGGAAAATAAGAACAGAATTTTTTTGTAGCACAGTATTTTTCTCAGTAATATGTGCAGAACTACGTGTAGAGAGAGATTACAATGTGGGGGTTCTGGTTTTGGGATTTTTTTTGTTTTTTTTTTTTTCCTTAGACTACGATGTAAATCAATACAGTACTAAAAAAAACTCATCACCAACAAGTAGTAGCATAGAAATTGTGTCAGATATAATTTATTATGCTTAGTTAATTCACTTTGATTCTATTGAACTCTTAAGAACACTTTACAAACAAATATAAATATTGTTTTCCAAGCAGAAATTAGAATACCTGATAAGCTGGACTCCTGGGTCTGGGAGCATTCGGATTCTGCACACATGAATGGAGTTGACTGTGATCTGACTGTTCTGTCCATGGCTGAAATTGCTTCTTGTAGTTACGAAGCCAGGTAGGTGAAAGTTAACCTACCTGATTACTTGAGAATCTCACCTTCACTCAGAGGATGGTGAGGCACTGGCATGGACTGCCCACAGAAGCTGTGGATGCCCCGTCCTTGGAGGTATTCAATGCCAGAGGAGTTGGAACTTTAAGGGCTTTAAGGCCCCTTCCCAACCAAGCAATTCTGTGATTCTATGTTTGTATAAAGTGTCCAAAATAGTATTTGTTAGGTCATGTTTGTATAAGTTTATCCAGATAACTTTTTTTTGATGTTTTTAAAAACGGTAGTTGTGTAGGCTGTTAGAATTAAGCATAAGATCTTCTCTCTACATGTTGCTGCTTTTTATAGGTTTTCAGCCTGACCTAAGTTACATTTGAAACAAACCCTGTTAAGGAAAACCTTAGGTAATTCACAGTGATACTGTTGATAACACGTTATCTTCCTTTCTTTGCCTTCATGGAGTTAGGATGACTTCAGTGAGACAGTGATAAGTGTGATTATTGAACTTAAAACTTCTTGCTCAAATTATGTTGAGCATCCCCGATAACAGCTTATAAATGTTCAAAATATGAAATAACTTATTATAAATATAACCACAGCATTGAAAACATTTTTTCTTTGATGAGAATAATAGTCCAGAAATTGCATATTCAGTGGCACCTTTTCAAGTATTCTAGGCTAAGCAGTTTTATACTTCTACTTCAAAAAGTTAGTTTATTTATCATGTGAGCATAGTTTTATGAGTTTGCACAGTGGAAAATGAAAACCGGATAACTTAATCAGTGTAGTATATGCTTAGGTTTAATTTGAAAAAGTAGATGGCAACTGCAATTCTGTAACATAGGGCTTTCTAGAGACTTTTTGTCCTGAGCAACTTCCTAAGGACATTCTGTGTCCAGGCTGTATGCCTAAATGTTACACAGCTAATTCAAGTATTCTATTTGCAGTTATTTTTCGTATTTTTCATTTTGGTAGCAGTTGGCTGCCTTTTAATTGGTAATTTATTTTTGTTGAAAAAGTCTAGTAATTTGGAAGAGCCCACGTTAGGGAAAGTTGATACTGTATTTAATTGTTTGTTGTTGGTTTTTTAAATTATTCTTTAATTTTAGACAAGCTGGCATAAAGAATGGAATGTTTTTTGGCCAAGCGAAAAAGCTGTGTCCAAACCTTCAAGCAGTTTCATATGATTTTAATGCATACAAAGAAGTTGCACAGACAGTATATGAAATACTAGCAAGGTAAGATGTGCTGTGTGTTTACGTGATCTTCCATGGTGAGGTTATCAAACTCATTTTAATATGCCACCGCTTAATGGCATTCATTGATCTAGTATTCTCATTTCATATTGCTCTTCAACTTCTTCAAAACCATTTCTGTTTAGATCTTCCTTTTGTACTATTGTACTTTTCTTTGAGCACCCTTCTTCTAAGCGTTCTTCTATCTTGAAGCCAAACAGTCAATAACTAACTTCCAAAGGAGTCACTGTTAAATTTTTTATTGATTATGAGAAGTGGATTGTCCATAGTAGCGAGGTTCTTCCAAGGTGTTGTTTCTGTTTGGTTGCTTTTCTTCATGTTGTGGTTGGTTGGTTGTTTTGTTTGTTTTGAGTACCTTAAAAATGCATTATTGAAGTAGTAAATCAGAAAGTAGGGACTACTACATTTAAAATGCACATGAGCAAAACTGGAAATTTGTTAGCATGACTGGAAAAAAAAGTGTTCAAATCTTTTTCTTGTTCCTTTAAAAGCATGATGCATGTTGAAATCTGTCCTATGTTAGCAATGTTACTGAAATGTGCTGTTGTGTCTTTTTTTTATATATGTAAGTTGTGTGATACGAAATAAGCAGGGAAATGCTACCTCAAAAGGAAGACTTTATTTGCTACATATTTGTTTTAACAGATGGTGAGCTGTTGCTGGTGTTTCACCTCCTTTACTTTGTGTTGATAGCTATACTCATAACATCGAAGCTGTCAGTTGTGATGAAGCACTAGTAGATATCACTGAAATCCTTACAGAGACCAGACTGACTCCTGATGAACTTGCAAATGCTATCCGTGATGAAATCAAAGCCCAGACTAAATGCACTGCTTCTGTTGGGATGGGTAAGAGCCGTATTTCATTTCTGTCACCACTTCCTGCTTTTTTAGGTGTATCAGAGCTATGCTACGTTGCCATAACTCCAAAGTGTTTCTGAAATACAGAATATATTCCCATTTACATTATATTAGTATAAATTAAAATACAACAGAATTTTCCTAATTGGAAAGATTTAAGCAAAAATGTATACAGTTTCTATCAGCCCTCCTGTGCTATCTCAACAGTAGGCTAAAATTCCATCTGTGTAATATTCTTTTGTTCATTTTAATGAAATGCTACTGTATTTTTTTAGTAAATAGAAAGCTGATTAAGTTTGTGTTTAGTATTTTAGTATAGGAGAAGACAGTAGGTGTTCATGATAATCTAATATAATTGAGACATTGAAAGCGAAGATTTGGATGATTTGTAGTCAGTATCATATATATAACTATACCTCTGAGAAGACTTGATTTCTTCTTCACTTGACTCCTTTCTTTCTCCTTTGTTTTTGTTCCTCATAACATTAGACTTAAGTATCTGTAAATGTATGTGCTAAGCTTATATAAGTCAATAAAATCAACTTGTGATGTAAGCAGAATTCTTCCTTTATCACTTGATAGCATATTAGTACAGAGACTACAGTTACTTGGATTCATATTTATGTCTTGTTTTGAGTTGGAATGCATTTGTAATCTCTTTTATATGCATATTTAGTGTGTTTGCTTTTTCTGTTACTTTCTAAAGCATGATTTTCTAATCAGATATAATAGTTCATAGAATCACAGAATGGCCTGGGTTGAAAAGGACCACAATGACCATCTAGTTTCAACCCCCGTGCTATGTGCAAGGTCACCCACCGCTAGACCAGGCTGCCCAGAGCTACATCCAGCCTGGCCTTGAAGTTCTCTTTTAGAAGAGACAAATATCTATGAGGAAATATTTTTTTCTAATCATTTGTATGCAGTGTTTGAAAAATATTTTTGGTGTCCATTCATATAATAGGTAAACTAAAAAAACTGTCTTTTCACTCATAATTCATCATGAAGTATATGAATTGGAAGAAACAACTTCACTTGCACTGTTACATTAATGTAGATGCCTGATGTCAAATACATGGCCTACCAGAAACAGAGATCCTGTGTAAGTGATTTGTATGTTGCCCAATGGGAAAGATTTACCAATGTAAAACAATGTATATTTGAATACGTATTATTATACTGTAAGAGATCTCTCAACACTATTATTTCTGATTAGAGATAAATTAAAGAAGATATGCTTGTGCCAGTTGAATAAATTTAATTTTTGCCCTGGTGTTTTTAGTGGCTAACTGAACGGATTTAAGCAATGCTAGTGAAAGATAAAACATTCATCTGTAAACATCCATTATCCTGATTTTTCATTTGTTAAGTGAGGTATTAGGTTTTTTCTACTTTATTTCAGTGTTTTGAGAATGATGTGCTATAGAAGGTAACTGTTACTTCATGGTATCAGTGACTGTGTTGGTGTGTTTGATAGATATGCAGTACTCTATAGACAAAACATGGATCTCTAAAGTTAAACAGAAAATTGAATGAAGACTGTCAATATTTATTTTGTCCATTTAACTTTTCATGTGAAACAGTTGACACAGAAGTCGGTTCTTACTCACTAAAATTTCAGATAGATTAAAATAATATGAACACAGATGGGAGGAAAATAGCAATAGTAGCACATAGTGCTGAGAGGACTGGATTCTTCTGACATTTTGTGAGGTTTTTTTAATCTTAGAATGGGGCGTTTGGCAATAATGAAGCTATTTTGGTATCATTTCAGAGGCGTTGCTGGCCTGGGCATGAATAAGCCTATAAACAGGGAAGAAAAAATGCTGAAATAAGCTTTGTTCACACTTAATGAACACACATAATAATTTAATGAAGTCTCTAGATTTTTTTTTTTTAGTGATTATCCAGAACCTAAACAATAGATTGATTTCAGTATTTCATATGTAATATGCTTGGAAGAACTGTCATCTAAGTATTATTTGCACTGACTATGATGGACATTTAGATGTTAAAGTATTATTCTTCTACATATTTAGCTGTTTTCAGTTAGTTAACTGCTTGCCTGTAACTCTGCATATGTAGAACACCACCAAGTCAAAATAGATTGAGTGTTCTTCGTGAAGTATCCTGCACTTACTTGTTGGTTGCTTTGGTTTGGGTTTGTTTTTTTTTTCTTAAAAGATAAAGATTTGACTGTGATTTCTGCACTCCTTTTCCCTTGACCATTGAGCCGCAGAATTCTCCATGAGAAGACAGAAGTTACCACAGACACGATTTAATTTGTCATTTTTACAGGTTCCAATATTCTGCTGGCCAGAATGGCAACTCGTAAAGCAAAACCCGACGGACAGTATCACCTAAAACCTGAAGAAGTAGATGATTTTATCAGGGGTCAGCTTGTTACGAATCTTCCAGGTACTCAGTTCTATTTTACAAGACATTTTGCCACTTGATTTTAAAAGTTTAAACTACAAATCTGTGTTTTTCCAGTTATGAATCAAGCAGGATTAGATGCTATTCCTTGGTTATGATCCAAAAAAAAGGAGGTTTTCAAAAATCATTATATTCCTGAAAAGAATCTTAAGAGACCTCTACAGAGCCACATAGCCACATGGATCTGTGGAAGAAGCGTAAAGTCTAATATGTTATGCAACCGCATATTCTTTGATAAACTTATTCAGATTAGTCACTTTAAGTGAGTCCTAGCTTGCTACATTATGGTGAATAAAATAAGTACCTGATGTTATTCATTTTCTCACTGAGAGAAACATGATTTGCTTAGAAATTAGAAACTAACCCAAGAGAGTGCTCTTTTTGAAAGAAAGAGTATGAGGTCAAGAGTTAGAAAAAATAGCACATATATCATAGTAAGACAGAGTATGTATGACTAAAAGAAAAAGCAGGGGAGGAGAGTTTAATTTGCTGCTTTTAAGAAACTCTCAGAGACACAGATGAACATGAAAGATAAGGCTGTTGTGAGAGTACAACTGCTGTTGGGTTTTGCGTCCACTTACAGGTAGTTTCTGATTCTAGTAGATTTAGAATACAAAATAGGCATATATTATGTGGGGAATTATTTTTTTCTGCAAGGATCTTAAGTTAAAGGTATACTGTAAATTGTGACAGAACGTGTTGCTTCTTTTTAGAAAGAGCAGAAATTTTGTTGAATTCTAAGAGAGTTTTGCCTAGATGTCTGAGGAGATGATTGTGGTGATGATTATGTCTTATAAATGTGTGTGTGCATGTGACAGTACTGATTTGTGAACTGTTGGGCAGTTTCAGCCAAATCTTACTTTGAGATACAAGTTCTACAGACAACGTTTTATACAACTTTTATGAAAATGACAGCTTGACAGGGGAAAATGATCCATATTGGTATATAGAATAGGATAGAATAGAATTGCTCACGTTGGAAAAGACCTTAAAGATCCTCTGAGAGACAGTAAAATTTCAACTACTATGCATTTTAATAGTAATTACTTAGTCATCCTGTGTTTAGCCAGAGTGCATGACCTTTGTCCTGCATTCCCTGATTGTGAGGAAAGAGGAGAATATTTCAGTAAGGGAAGAACTGAAACAACTGAGTAGAATGGCCGTAGACATAACCGAGACCAAAAGAAAATGCTGTGACAAAGGTAGGAATCAGGGAGGTTCTTCAAGGCATAATGGAAGACAACAGAAAGATGGCAGGGGTCTGTACTTACTGTGAAGGGAGAATTATAGGTAATAATGACACATGTGTATATATATACACACACTGTCACTGAAATGGAAGAGTAGGAATAGTGTATGTACACAGATGCAGGTTTACTGGAAATTCTCTTTTTATACTCCATTTCCTGGACAAACATAACAGCGCAGACCCATTTATTTTTGACTTGCTTTCAATGAATTCACACATTCATTGTAAAAACTCATTAGTATTTGTGTCAATAATATCACTAGGTGAAGAAACAGTGGTTATGAATGATAGAAGCTGATTTATAACTTTTGCTGACTCTGGTAATGTAAACTCCCAAGATCAATATTTTTCAGAAGTAACAGCCCACTCTCCCAATGCCAGAAATATACTTAAGTTTATCACACTTGTGTATGTGCAGTTGCCATGGATACCTACAGTTGCTAGTGCCTGGTAATTCAAGGCACAAGTGATACGTATATGCTGTCACTTCTGCTTGAAAGTACGTTTTTTTTTGCCTAAGGAGCGGTAGGACAGTAGTCAAAATATTTGTGTTATTTTTCTTTTTTTTTCTTTTTTTCTTTTTTAAACTAAATCACTTGTATGTAAACATATTACATGTTTTACGCTCTTTTTGGATGGTGTGCTGTGATATTCAGGGCTGTATCCACTGCAACAGGCAGTACCCTGTCAGAAAGATTTACAAGCAGGAGTCATTCACTCTTCACAGAAATGTAAAAACATGCTGCATCCAGAGTATGTAATACAAACTAAAGAAATTGAGATGAAGACAGCAAAAGTTTTCATTTAAACCATGTTTCATTGAGTGGAACTTCTTGTCTTTGTTTATTTGATACAGCATAGTCTTAAGTTTAAAAGGACAAATTTTATTCATTAAAAACATGTCTGGCTTAGTTGTGTAGTGTTAACAGAATTAATTGCTTTGTTGTTAGGAGTTGGCAGGTCGATGGAATCTAAGCTGGCTTCTTTGGGAATTAGAACCTGTGGAGATCTGCAGTGTGCTTCGATGTCAAAACTGCAAAAAGAATTTGGTCCAAAAACAGGACAGATGCTCTACAGGTTTTGTCGTGGTTTAGATGATCGACCTGTCCGCACAGAAAAAGAAAGAAAATCTGTTTCAGCAGAGATCAACTATGGAATAAGGTTTACACAGGTAAACTTAAACTTTGTTTTCCACAGTGACCTCTTTCAACTATGGAAGGAACTTCCCACGTTCTTATTATTCTCACTTATACTTTGATCTGTTAGAGCACCATCTTAGCCACCAAATAGAAATGAGGAAAATGAAGGAGACCAAACAATAAAGTGGGAGGAGAGACTGGAAAAGTATTGGAATTGAAAAGAAGCCTGCACAAAATTAGCTGGCTATTCTGCATTTGTTATACAAGTCTGGTACAGAAAAAGAGAACTGCAGTAGGTTTGTTAGCACCTAGCATTCTCTTTCATTTAAATACTGGTTATTCAAATAGGCCAGTGTCTGAAACAATGAACAGATTGCTCCAGTTCATTTTTTACTAGATGTTTTGCAAACATTTTGAGTTTTTGTTGTTGTCGTTGAAAAGAAAACATATTAAGAAGTAACTTCTGTTGTTGTTGTTGGAAAGTTAAGCATTTATAGAAATTACAGAAAAAATGAGCTTCAGAGAAATGCTTTGTAGTTCAGACTTTCCTCAAAGAAAGGAGGGGAAAATGGGCCAGAACATTTGCTCAGGGCTTTTTCCCATCTGATATTGGAAACCTCCAAGAACAAACACTGCACAGATTCTCTGAGTGACCTCTTCTACTGTTCAACTGTCCTCATGGTGAAAACATTTTTTTTTTCTTACAAGCTGTATATGCTTCATATTCTACACTTGTGTTTAAAATTAGACTTAAAGTTCTTAAGATACATTTTTTTTCTTAAATGTTTTTTAAAAAAAGACTTACTTCCAGAAGGACTACGTAGTTCAGCATTAGGAGTCTACCATCTCTGCCTAACTTCAGCAACCTACAATATAAACAAAACACTTGAAGCTAATTAAGATAGTTGCCTGTGAGTCAACTTGCTCTTTAAGTTTGCAAAATCTTTCTTATTTTTAAATCTTTGCAGTGCACACTTCAGCGTGTTGTGAAGTGGGTTATAATGAAGCTTAATGATTTACCTTACACATCAGAAAACTGGTAATTGTCTAAACAGTGGAATATTGTCTTTTTCTCATTTAGCCTAAGGAAGCAGAAGCCTTCCTTCTGAGTCTCTCAGAAGAAATCCAACGTAGACTTGAAGCTGCTGGTATGAAGGGTAAACGATTGACCCTCAAGATAATGGTGAGAAAGGCTGGGGCACCAGTGGAGCCTGCAAAATATGGAGGTCATGGAATCTGTGATAACATTGCCAGGTAACTATGCATGGAAAAAAGAGTGGTCAGTAGGAGGCCTGAGCACATTTCTGCAGAATGCTGAGCACTGAACCTGAGTAAGATGGGACAGAAATTTGGAAGTGCTCAATTCCTCTTTATCTGTGTAGCAAAGCTGCATTAACATCAAATGTTACTGTCAACATTTTGTGTCTGTATTTCAGCTATTCAAGAAGGCAACTTGTCCCATTCTCTTGACATTCACAGTTAAGCTTTTACATATAGCCAAGAAGTGCCTTAGTTTTTTTATTTGATCATTACCAATATAATAAAGCAGCTTTTTGCTTGGTCTCACTGCAGTGGTTTTGATCTCATTGAGATGCTGCGTATGGTAGCTGCTCATCCCTGGTGCAAAAGTGCACCCCAGTAAGTTAGTTGATAAGTTGCTGTCAACAGAGGAAGAGGACCTTCAGTTTCCACAAGCAGTCCTATTACACTTAACAATTATTTATTTCTGATTTGTGGGATTTTTTTATATTGTTCAGCTGGATGATTTTGACTAAATATTTTTTACCTCTTATTTATGTGCTTGCATACTCATCGAAACAGAAGAATGAAATGCAGACAAATGGCATCTCGCAAGAGCATTTCATTTCATACAGGATTGTCTCAGAACCTTCCAAATATACCTTTATTCTTCAGGCAGACACTTCTGTATCAAAGCATTTGTTCCTTAGTAAAGAGGTGGTCCTGTCCTGCTTTTTTATGAGGATGCATTTAACATCTTTAAAGTTGCTTGCTCCATCAGAATTAAAACTGCATAGGTTACCTCTGTGAGAAAAACTACATTCCTCTCATATGCTTGATTAGCCCCCTGAAATTCTGTTCTTATTCATCTCAAATGCTGTGCTATTTGGGAATCCACAACTGCAAAGTGCTAGTAGTGCCCTTCAAAGGTCTTAGATGGCAATTTTGAAAACTCACAACCAGGTAGTTTTGTGTGAGAGTTGTTGCCAAAAGTTTGCTTAAAGTTACTTAGCAGTAATCAGAGCTCATCATTATCTGTAATCCACGTGCATGTTTGTACATCTGCTTCTCCTTCAGTATTCCTTTGAATCACTTGCTTTAGACATTTGACAGCTGAAATAATATAGGGTAAACTCTTCATGCACTCTTCATGTCTAATTAGTAAATATGTGTTTTGTTTTGGTGTTTTGTTGTTGTTTTTTCTGTAGAATATGCTTAGTTCTATTGCCTTTAAAAAGAAAAAATAGCATTCAGTTTCTGTATGCAAGATATCATGGTGTGTCTATCTTTAAGGTAATAAATACAGAACTGTTGTCTTTAGAATTTGTGGAACAGTTTCCCTGTTAACAGTACTTTAAAAAATTCTTTTTAGGACTGTGACTCTAGACCACGCAACAGACAGTGCAAAAGTCATTGGAAAAGAAACTCTAAACATGTTTCACACAATGAAACTGAACATATCTGATATGCGAGGGGTGAGTTAATGGAAAACCCAAATCCATTATCCTTGTCAACTTTCTCCTCATCTTTCATAAATTTTCACTTCTCCATGGTAGGCAACAACCAAACTAAAGCAAGCGTAGATCATACAAAGCTTTTGTAAAGTAAGCTATCCACTCACTAAGTAGCTAATAAGGGTAATGTTCATAACTACAATCAGAGATTGGAGTTTTTGCTCTAGGTTGCAAGTTTTAGATCCAGAAAAGTTACCAGCTTGTGGTTTGGCTTTTATTTGAAGGTGATATCAATGGCTGTCTTGAATCATTACTTATTTTAGAGTACTCTTGCTTACCTCAGTGGTTCTGTCACAGCAGTGTAAACCAGTAGTCTCGGAGACTATTTTGGCGTTGGTTATTTCTTAAAACAGAGCACAGAGGCTTTCTAGAACAAACTTGCATTGATTGGTCATCTAGATGTAAAGCAGGTTGTTGGTTGACAGTGTTGCATTGCAAATTCAGCCCCACGGCTTGGTTTTTCCTCTTGGAGTGCATGAAATATTTATCATTCTCTCCCTGTCTTTTTTTAGCTTATTTTTCTAGCTTAGAAGGTATCGCGTGCTTTATTTTGCAAAACAACGTACTTCTCTGACCAGGTGGCTTTTTTCAGTTCTGGAGGGGGCTGTTCAGTCCTGGATGATATAATAAAGTGCAGGTCCAACCAAGCTCACAGAGCGGCATTCATCTCAACTGACTTAAGACATCCCCAGTGTGCTATGCCTATACTGGGGCAAGTCCTCTTAAGCTTCACAGTTCATGCATAAAGTGAGATGTGTGCCCTCTTTCAGTATGTCCTGAAGTGTCCTACAGTTACATCCTTAGCTATGAATGCCCTCATCTAGGCACATGAATCCACTAGCTTCTCCCATAATTTTTTAGTAGCCTGTTAAATACAGCTAACTAGTTAATATTATTAAATTAATATCCCTGCTATGTAATTACCTGATGAAAACATGTTCATTAGCTCCTTCCTGCTTTCTGAGCTCTATATGCATATTTTTAGTGGTTTTTTTTTTCCTTAAGAAGTACAGAGAATTGACAGTAAATTCTCACAATGTACCAGGGTATTCATAGTTGGATATGTTTTTTGAACCTCTGTAGATTTGGTATTTAAAAGTAAACAAAAAGTGAGGGTTTTTTTTCAAACCAAGGAGCACCTCTTCTGATCAAGACTGCTTTCACAGAAGTACTTTTATCCTTTGAGAATTTGTGAGAACCATTTCTAGAAGTGAAACAATATCCTATTCCTCGTTTTTAGACTTGAAAGTGACGGGACTTAGTGCAGATTGTCCTGAGGAAAACCCTTCCCTTCCTGTATATATAGCTGTATTTAATGCTAATCATTTTCCTTGGTCAGTGCTGCTATATTTTTTAATATCTAAGAAATTTCATAATGAACACATTGTTTCATGGTCCTGTTGACAGCACTTTTCTCTATCAGAGAAGTTAAGCTGGTATTATTTTTGTAATTCATTAGTTGTTGGATTGTGGTGGATAATCTCAGGATTTTTTTTATAGTATATTTTTACATGGCTATTCATGCTTTTTTAATATACTTCCACTCATCCTTTTTCCCATGCCCAACAGGCAGCCAGTTTGAGAAGGAGAAGGGAATGTTATTATGACTGAATTATAGATCACTGTTTTTATTGTTATTATTGAAAACTTTATTAAATGAGTGTATTAATGTTTTGGATTTAGGTTGGAATTCAGGTACAGCAGTTAGTCCCCATCAGTAAAACCACTTCAGCTCAATCAGCAGTGCAGTCTGGACGCTTACCTGGTGGATCACATTCAGTTATTGATCTTCTTCATGTGCAGAAAGCAAAAAAGTGCTCAGAAGAAGAACATAAAGAAGGTCAGTAAGTTTTGTACTTCATGTGTATCATAATGATTAGTTCTTACGGACTGGAACTTCAATTGTCTTTCTGAATACTTATTCAATATTACACAAGTATAATATAAACTTTTTGAGAGCATGTTTTTCTGCTGCCAATGAAAATACTGCATCATTTTTTAGCATTATTCCAATCTTTTAAAAAGCTATTAATAGAGGATACTTCATGATAGAAAGTTTTATTATTATGACATGCGCTGTGTAAACTCTTAAGTAATGAAAGCTTAGAAAAATTAGCTCCACTGTATGTTGGAACTTCAGAGTTATTAACTATTAGATCTGTTCTGTTTTCATGTGTGTCTTATTTTCATGTGTGTAGTATTTGTTGCTGCTATGGACCTTGAAATATCTTCTGATTCAAGAACTTGCACTGTTCTTCCATCTCGCGGTACCCATCTCACAGCTGGTCTCAATTCCAATGTTAGCAAGACTGATTCTGCTGTCAAATTGAATGGCTTGCATTCTCCTATCAGCGTAAAATCCAGGCTTAATTTGAGTATTGAGGTTCCATCTGCTTCCCAGGTAAAACCCAATAATACTAAATATCTGCAATATACTATAATAATTTGGAATTGCTGGTCTTATGTGGGCAGAACAAACAAACAAAAATATTGTATCACAGTTTTTTAAATAAAGAAAACTGCAGTAGGATAGAATGCACAGAAAGATGGTTATTAATGCAAAACTATTTTGCCTTAATAAACTCATTTTTAAAAAGCAGTCTTATAGACTGACTCAAAGAATAGAAGTTGTTTTTATTCAAAGGATAGAAGCTTAGTGTTCCTGTCTTTTTTGCTCCCCATCATCATTTGCCAAAGGATTGAAATGGAACAGGGATGAGGAAGATGCCAAGGCTGAAGAATTAAAAAGCATTACCTTTCACAGCCACAGCTCTTTAAAGGAGCCTAAAGCCTAATTGTAAAGGTCTGTCCCTATTACTGTGGCCTAAAGCTTGAGCATGCTTTGTTGTGGGTGTAGAACTGGAATTAAAATACCTAGAAAGACCACCAATTCCAACTACCTCACCACTTAAATAACTAAAAGTTGAAGCATTTTATTGACAGTATTCTCTAAATACCTCTCATATGTAGGCATGGAGCATAAACTGCCTCTCTAGGAAGCCTGTTACAGTTACCATTCTCATAGTAAAGAAACTGTTTCTAATGCCCAGAGTGATTCTCCTCTGGTGCAGCTCTGTGCCATTCCCATCCTGCCATCAGTTGTCAGGAGCAGAGCTCAGCACCTCCCTCTGCTTCCCGTCCTCAGGGCACTGCAGGGAGCAGTGAGGTCATCTCTCAGCCTCCTTCTCTCCAAACTGGACAGCCCAGTGCCCTCAGCCTCTTCTCACAGGACATGCCTTCAGCCCTACTGCCAGCTTTGGTGCCCTCCTCTGGGTTCTTCCAAGTAGCTTATAACATCCTTTTTATATTGTTGAGCACAAAAATGCACACAGAGGCTGCGCTAATCTAAATATAGTGGAAGAATCAACTTTTTTTTTTTTAACCTGACAGCCATGTTGTCTTTAATGCACCCCAAGATGCAGTTTGTCCCCTGGCTACTAAAGCACCCTGTTGACTTATGCTGAGCTGCTGTCACCAGCACACCCAGGTTCCTTTCTGCTGAGCTGCTCTCCAGCCACTTGTCTCCCTTCTGTACTAGTGTTCAGTATTGCTCCACCCCAGATACAGCACCTGGCATTTTCCTTTGTTGGTCTTCATGCTGGTGATGATTGCTCAATGCTCCAGTCTAGTTCTCTCTGCAAGGCCTCTCATCCCTCCTAAGAGTCAACAGTACCTCTCAGCTGAGTATCATCAGTGAACTTGGTAAGGATGCATTGAACTCCTGCCTCTGGACCACTGATAGAAATGTTGAACAGGACTGGCCCAAGAATCAAGGGGAGCACTGCTAGTGACTGGCTGCCAGCCCGGTATAGCTCTACAAACTTTTCAGCTCAACTGTTCAGCGGTTCATCACCCAACACAGTATGTACCATCTCAGCTGAACAGCTTGTCCATAAGAATACTTTGAGGGACAGTATCAAACACCTTAGTAAAATTCAGAGAGTATTTCCACCACCTTCCCTTCACCCGCTAAGCAGGTGACCTTATCATAGAAGAGGACTTCTTCCTGATAAGCATGTTAGCTGTCTTATAATAGCTTTATTCTTCAAATGCCTTTTGATAGCACCCAGGATAATCTTCTCCATAACTTCTCCCATTGTTGGGGTTAGACTAACGGATTTGTAGCTCCTGAGTCTTCTCTCGTAGCCTTCATGTCAATTGGAATAACATTGTCTAGGTTGCAGTCAGCAATGGCCTCCACAGACCTCAAGAGCTTTGGTAAATTGTTGAGATTGTTCAGCCATGACATCTAACTCCTGTGCTCAGGGGTGAATCCTGCCAGGCCCCATGGACTTAGGAAGATTTGAGCTGATCCAAGTAGTCCTTTATGGTTTTGGTGACCACAAATGTAACATTGCTGCTTCGTGGTCCTCCAACTCTGAGGACTTGGCAGCCCAAGATCTGTTGTTAATCTTAAAAACAGGCAGAAAAGGCACTAAATGTCTCCGCCATCTCCTCATTCTTAATAGTTAGGTGACCATCTGCATCAAATGTCATTCCATTGTTTCCTTTAGACCTCAGCTTGCTGTTGACATACTTAAAAAGGGCCTTTCTTGTTATCTTATACCACAGTGGCCAGTGTCAATTCAAGCTTTAGTATTTCTTGTTTTCTTCCTCCAAATGCAACCTGCAACTTTGTAATCAACCAGCAGAGCTTCTAGAGATGACATATTATCTTTTCCTGCTCAAGTTCCAAGAAGAGTCCCGTGTTTAACTCAGCTGATTTTCTGCCCTGTTTGTTTGACTTATGGCGTAATGGGATTTCTTGTTCCTGTGTAAGTGGTTCTTAAAAAGTGACCAGGTCTCATGGACCCCGGGGTTCCCAGGGGCACTGCTAACTTCCTCCCCTGGTAGCTTAAAATTTGCTCTCTTCAAATCCAGTGTGGCAACTCTGCTGACACTTTGTTCTCATTTGAACAAAAATTTTGAACTCTAGTTGTGAAGAACATGAATCAACTTCAGAAGAGTTTCCATCAGAGAAATGAGGCACGTTCTGTAATCAGTGTTTAATGTTAGAGTGCTTTTGATATGATGCAGCTTTGTGAATTCCTTATTCTTATGGTACCTCTTAGAGCTGTGTCTGTTCAGTTTATTACTAATTATTTTTTAATGCAATTTTTAGCATTATTTTTTTCTCGTACTTTTTTCAAGTGATACTGAAGCAAGGATTGTCAGCTTTTAGATGAGAGGAAGGCAGTCTTTAAGTGAAATATTTCTATGGAGTTTAGGGTTTGTTGGTTGGTTGATTGGCTGTTGATTCTCTAACAAAGGAAGAACCTCCTTATTTCTAGCCCCTGCATTATGTTTCCGAGCTGGTGTCTGCTTTAAAGGTCAGTTATGAGCAAATTGCACTGAATTCTGTCAATACCTTAGGTGTAAGCAGACTTACATGCTTTACTGTAAACATTTCTAATTTTAACGTTTGTAGTTTAAAGCTTCAAAAGCAATTGCTGATGTTTTGTTAGCAGCTTTCCCTAGTAGTTGTACATTTGTAGAAGCCAAGTATGCTTTTGGCAGAAAACTTTCATTTTTCTGTAACGTAATGCTAAAGTCAGCTCATGGTTTAAAAGCAACCTGACTGAAAAGTAGGGAGTTCACCACTTGCTCAGATTCTGCTATAGAAGCAAACTGTAAGAACGGGAGAAACACGCACTAACTGTGCAGTATAGTTCTTAAAGCTTTGGTGACCTTATGGCACAGTGTGCTCCTCTCCCCTTTTGTTTCATAACTGTATCGTAATATGGAATTCATTACAAGGAAGGAGTGGTGACAGTTCGATGCTGCTGCTTTTATATGCTGTGTGCTAGGAAAGGAGCAGCAAGATATTTTAAACCCAGGATTTCCAGAAGATCTTTATAGTGATGTTACACAGAGCAAACTTGGAATGAGAGGACTTTGATTAAAAACTTGTGTACAATTTGAGATGAGAACACTAGGCACTGTAAAAAGAGAAAGTGAGCATTCATATTTGCTGCCTACTTACTATTAAATGATTATTTCTATTTTATGCCTTTTACATTTTGTTGCTGCAGAGCATAACTGCCAGGTCCCCAAATGTTTGCGCATCCACAGACCTTTTTGCCCCTCAAACTCAAAGGCTGTAGAACTATATTCTTTTTTTCCTTCTTGTGCTGAAATTGACTTTGTGATCTGTTCCTCAGGGACACCTGAAAGCTTTTCTTTCTTTTTTTTTTTTGTACTTGTAGCTAGATAAGTCTGTGCTAGAAGCTCTGCCACCCGATCTGCGGGAACAAGTAGAGCAAATCTACACCATACAGCAAGGAGAGACCTATGGAGACAGCAAAAGAGAGCCAATAAATGGATGCAATACCGCACTTCTCTCACAGCCAGTTGGAACGGTGCTTTTACAAGTACCAGAGCTCCAGGAACCAAATGCCAATATGGGAATTAATGTAATAGCCTTGCCAGCTTTCTCACAGGTAGGATGTTTGCAAGACATCAATAAACATCAACTGCCAACCTACAAGAAGAGCTAGCAGCTTTTTCTTGACACAGAATTGCTAGAATCTGTTACTGACTCAAAATGAATGATGGTCCTTTAATATATTTCAGAAGTCTGTGCTTTCAAATGTAACTTGCTCTATCGCAAAGTATAATGATGGCATTTATTTATTAAAGATTTATAGTCGTCAATATGCCTGTTTGTCCTCTTAATGCAAAACCTTGTTTACACTTTGCTTTGCGACCTAGTGTGTAAATAATTGTTTTTCTGCATTGCAGCTGAGCTACACTGCACCATCAGTCTAAAGCCATCCTAAAATCAGCTTAGCTGTTCACAGGAGACTCACTGTGTTTAAGTGGATGCTCTGATGGTGTAAAGCCAACCCTCTAGCTTCTGTAGATGCGATTGTTTATGTCTCATTCCTCTGAGAAAGGCAGGCCTGGGTAAAGATTCTGCGTTTCTCCATAATATTTAAAAGGGCTCCTATATAACTGGTCCTGGACAAGGGAAGTGTGAGGTCGTTCCTCAGAATAGTGGCCTGGAAGGGGGAGGAGGCAGCAATAATGATGCTTCTGGTGATACTCCACCTTTCAATCCAAAATGATGTTGAACAGATGTAGGGTAAAAAAAAAGATCACAGACTGGAATGCACAGAGATACAGTATCTTGCATATGCATAATTTAAAATTATTGTTGATACTGCTCAATTTTATTTTTCTATTTACTGTGCCGTGGCTCCACTGTTGTTCTCAATGTGCTGGCAACAAATCAGATTTGTAAAGGGATATTTGTTGCTGTTTCTGAGGCATTCTGATGCGTGGCTGTCAAAGAACGTAAAGACAATTAGATGGAATTCCTGGCCTGCTTTCAGGAAATGGTTGTTAAAATTATTATTACTATTTTTAAATGTACAGTCCATTCTGCTACTAAAATTTCTTCACCTTTATTCAAGTTAATTGGTCCAAAAACAGCTGGATCAGTTTTCATTCCTAAATGGCAAATTTGGCTTTTCTCTATGGGGATATTGTGAGGATAGGAAGTGATTTCTCCATCCTTCAACTTTTTAAAATGATGTAGTTAAACTCTCACCTGCGTGAGAGTTAATGAACGCATCTTGGACTTGAGGGTTGATATATGCTGTGCTGTGTAAAACAAGTTTGTGGGATATATGGTGTGGGCAGGTCAGCACCACACAGCTGCCTGACTGCTCAAGGGAGAAAACTTGTGGGCTGAGATGACGACAGCTTACTAGGTAAAACAAAAGCTGTGCACACAAGCAGAGCAAAATGGGGAAGTTGTGGATTAATTCCTATTGGCAGGCAGATGTTCAGCCACTTCCAAGAAAGCAAAGCCTACACTTCTAAGTGAATGACATTTGTAGAAGTGGGGTGAACTGCTGGTAGCAGATCTGTCCCTCCTCCTTACATTGCCTTGACGTGGTAAAGGTTCTGTTGAGGAGAACTTACACAGCACGTGAAAAGTGCTGGTATCCATTTGCTGAAATAATTAAGAAGTGATGTTTTCCATAATGTGCAAGTGTGATACAGCTGTGTGAAAGATGTGTTAGGGCAACATCAGTACAGCGACTGCTATACTTTCAGAGAGCAGGGATGGGGGGAAGAAGAAAACTGTGTTCATCTCCCTGTACTGTATTATTCTTGAAAGGAACTGTTAAGTCTTGGAACAGAACAGTTGCAATGTACATGCACCAAAAAAAAAAGTACTGGAAACTGGGCCTCCTATTTTCCTGACTCTTGCATGTTTAACTGGTGAACGTTGACCTTTCTAACATAGTTTCATTGAATAAAATTTATATTTAAAAAAGAACTGAGACCTTAGGAGTTAATTGGCAAGGGACTGTGTTCTTGTCAGTAAATGAAGGGATGGACTTCTGAAAACCTTCTGCGTTAGTTCAAGGTATAAAGTAGTTGGACTTCAGCTGCACTTAAAGAAGTGAGACTGTTCCCAAGGATGTTTTACCTGAGGTTTGTGTAGCAGTATCAAAACAAAGAGAGGAACAAATGTTTGGTTGTGCAGAGGTTTGAGTTTGTTAGTTTGAAGGCGCTGTTCTCTGAGTTAGGCTTAGCTGCGCTGTTAATAGCGGGTGAATAAAGGTGGAGCATCTTGGGGGAAGGAGTTATTAGCACCTCTGATCCTTTCTGATGGCTAGTGTGTTACACATCTATAGATAGTAACTATAAAATAATAAATGTAATGTTAAAAGGAAAATACTGTGATTTTTACAAGCTAAAGTAGAAGAAGAAAACATGCAATGTGTTTTACAGTCTTTCGGTTTTATAGTGTATCTCATCTGTTTTTGCTTGGCATAAAATGTAAATACCTTTCTCATGTGGGTAGTGTAGAGGAAAGCAGACGTTGCTGATGACTGGCAAAATAATGAAATGAATCTTCCTTCTGTCACTGTTCAGGTGGACCCTGAGGTTTTTGCTGCACTGCCTGCTGAGTTGCAAGCAGAGCTGAAGGATGCATATGATCAAAGGCAAAAGCAACCAGAGCAGCAACCTGCTAACGCTTTTGGTAAGTGTATGTAGTTGTACAGTGCTTTTGCATAGGAGTTGTTTAATACTTGAAGAGATTTATGCAACACTCAGTGCAATGTAAATGTAAATAAAGCTTCTGGGAAGATACTGTGTTAAATCAAATTTCTGTATTTTCGATAGTGAGTTACAACCAGCTGCGGCCTCATTTTGCAAACAGATGCCTGGCTTTACTTAAACGTGTAATTAATTCAATTCATTGGGGCTGTGGCACTAAACCCACCCGTGTCCATATGTTTGCAGAATGGAATGTCAACTTGGTATGTCTCTGATTTAAAGCGCTGCATCTTCAGTACTTAGGTAGCTGAACAAGTATATTTGGACTAGCATCTTCTTGGTTTATATAGCAGTAGTATGTGTTCCGGGGTAATAACTGATCTGTGTCACCGTGTCTGAGAGATGATTTTACTCTGAGCTGGTCACCTGGGTCTCCTTTATGTCATCTGTAGAAAGATAGAAAGTAAATTCCCTGTGAATTTGCTCATTATAAAATGGGTTGGAAATGCCACTGAGCTCATTGTCGGTTAAATGCTGCATTATTCCAATGATACGTTGATTTCATGGGTAGTGGGCCACTGCACGTGAGAGCAGTTCGAGGTGCTCTTTGCTGCTGGTTCTGCTGGTACCCACAGGAGAGAAGTCTTTGCAAGTATCTGTGTTGGAGAGTGCTCTCGGGTGAGCCACCTTGTCCAGTAGGCTTCAGATTATTTAAGCACTGAAATGCTTGATAGTAAAAGGCTTATGGGTGGTTGAGTATCCTGAGTATACAGATGTCTAGGCAAGTGCTCTTCAGATATTGCCGGTATGTGGAATGACAGGTGCACGTTAAGTCGCTTTATTTAGGTTATATCTACCTAATTGATTGATAGTTATTACAGAAGACAGCATCCTTTTCAGTGGAAAAGCATTTGATTTTAAATGCATCGTTCATTGACTATTCCTGTGTTTTTCAGTATCAAAAAATCCTTGCCTACAACTGAAGCATGCAACAACGAAAAATAAGAAAAAAATCAGGAAAAAAAATCCAGTCAGTCCTGTGAAAAAGATTCAGAGTCCTCTGAAAAACAAACTCCTGGGTAGCCCTGCGAAAAACATGCCAGCTGCATCTGGGAGCCCACAGAAGCTAATAGATGGTTTCTTGAAACAGGAAGGAGCAGCTGCTCAGGTAATTGGAGCCCTAACGACAGCTTTCAGTAAAGCCACGTCCATTGCTTTAGATTTGGTCTACGTTCACAAATACAGCTTGTTCTCTCTCCTGGAGTCTTTATTAGATCATTACAAAGCGTGTGTGTCTTTGGTGTTACCGTACTTGTCAGGCTGAGCATTGCCAACTTTCGTTTCAAACAGCTGGAAGCAGTTCCGTCAACTTCCGATGCTTCAGACCCATCAGCTCTGCAGACTGAACAGTGTGGTTCCTTCAGGCCACAGGCACCCAACCTGGCTGGAGCTGTTGAATTCAATGATGTAAAAACGCTGCTGAAAGAATGGATAACAACTATTTCAGGTAATGGATTCCGTGCTAGTGATGATGTTACTTGCATCACAGGGAAAGCTTTCTAATTCTTTAGCAAGCTCTTTGTATTTTCTTCCATCTTCCATCAGCGTTTCTTTTGCTGGTTGCTTTTCACAGTGATCTTAACTTAATGTTTTGCAGTCCTGCAGTAAGTAGATTCTTCCTACTCGGTTGTTCTTTGGTTTTGCCAGCTCCTGTTCTGTGTTTAGCATCATGACAATCTATCTGCTCATCAGCCCATGTGTGAGGCTCATGTGATGCCTTGATGTTACTTGCATGAAAGGTTTTTCTTACTTTGTCCAGCATGGTACAGCTCTATGGATTAAAGCTTTTAAAAGGGAATTCCACTTACGAAGTTGCTGTTTTTAGAGGAAAAGGAATGCAGATTTCTTCACATAAAAAAACTGCCAGAATGAATTCTAGAATAAAATGTAAAAGTATAACACTGTTGTTAAACTGTGATTTAAATTTCATCATCGTGTCACACAGTTAGCAGTGCCTTCATATCTTGGGAAATCTGACCTGCAGGAGTGTTCATATCCCGGACACTGCCATTTTCCTCAAGAGTTCTGAAAGAACCATTCCCATCTAAGTCCCTGTTTCTTTTCCCTTGCCCTTTGGTTGCCACTTGTCCTTACATTAAGAGAGAATAAAATAAGAGTGTGATGCTTCAGGGCGTTGCAGTCCATTTATGTACAGAACTTCTGATGCTGGGGGGAGGTATGGGAATACAGCAGTTGTCAGATTGGCACCTGAAGTGCTAACGCTGCCTCCTTTTCTTCAAGCATGTTCTAATTACTCTTTGGTTACATTGAGAGTGTACTTTGAGAAAAGCTCTCTCCATTCTTTGCATTGTTTTTTTACAGATCCTATGGAAGAAGACATTCTGCAGGTTGTGAAGTATTGTACTGATCTAATAGAAGAAAAAGATTTGGAAAAATTGGATCTGGTTGTTAAGTACATGAAAAGGTAGCTTCCCTGTTATTATTTGTGATAATTTAAGTCATTAGCACTTTTGCATTAGATATTTGTGAGGCCACAAGCCCGTTAGCCATTTCGTTGATAAATGTAAATAATTCAAGCTTAAATCTTATTAAATGTTATTAAAGTGGGGAGAGGGAGGGAGTTGGGCTGATAAAGCAGATAATCTGTGAAAAATGAATAGTAGCATTTTAAAAATATTTGCTGCAGAGAGTTTTTTGTCATTATCCCTTTTCTTCACCCTGTTTTCATTCGTTTATCACTTAAATCTCCTTATTTTTCCTTAAACCTCCTTAAATTTCCATAAATCTCACTCGATTTCGGTTCTCTATCCGGATCCTGTCTCACCTCTCCAACCCCATTAAATCCATTCCTGTCGCTTGGTTGCTGTGCTATTACTCCTCCCGTGAGTCAGGAGGCCCAGTTTCCATTTGTGGCCTGCTTACTGACACTTAACCATGTAGCTCAGCTTTCTGTTTCTTAGATCATGAGAACACTTATTTCACAGATCCAGTCATGCCCAAAAGACTACAACTTTTGTATTATGGGATGTGTTTAGGCTTCAGAAAACAAGAAATCTGCAGTGAACTGTTCTGTTGAATACTGTAAATTGTTTATAGAACTTAGCAGATAGCATCAGGTATCATTGCTGGTCCCCATATATGAGATGTGCTCTGATGGCAGTGTCTCAGCAAGCACAGGACCAGGGACATGGAAGCAAAGGATACGCAGTTGCCCACGTGGCAGTGACACTAGATCCTCCAAAGCGGTGCATGTAGGAGCCCTCTGCTCTCCTGCAGCAGTTATCCAGGAGGTGACTGAGAAGGGGGGAGAGAGAGATAGCACAGTGGCTCTGTCTTCCTTAGGTATTTTTTAATTTGCTTTGCTTTGCTTTTAGAAGCAGATGAACGATAGAGCTAACTGACGCTTACCTGTGTGTTCGTGATTTGGTTCCACTTATAGCTGCACACACAGTATAGAATCCCCCAAACTTATGATTAAAACGCCACAGTTATCATTGGCATTTGTTGAGAGAGAGGTGTAGTGCGTGTGTCTGAGTCTGAGAAAGGACAGATGGGGATGCAGAAACTTCTGTGATTATGTAAAAATTGCCGTTTGGGCTTCTTTTGTGTGAAGTCATTGGAAGGTCCCTTCTTTCATCATTTTTGTGATAATTGTTTCTCAGTTTGAAGACCAAAAGTAAGAAAAGCTGTTTCTGTAGTGGTCATTTTCACCCTTTTTCTTTTTTTTTTTTTGTCTTCCCTTCAGGTTAATGCAGTCATCTGTGGAATCAGTTTGGAATATGGCATTTGACTTCATTCTTGACAATGTTCAGGTAGTTCTACAGCAAACTTACGGAAGCACATTAAAAGTTATCTGAACTTGTAGTGAGGAACTTGAGAGCCTGGAGCTCTCTGCTAGCTGTGCCATAAGTGCTTGTGAGGTATTTGCAAAGTGCATGATAGTAATGCCCTGAGTTTTTATAATTTCAAATTTCTTTTTAAACAACAAAGTGTTTTGTACATTTCTTTTCAGAAAGTGCCAAATTTGTCAGTATTGCATGTAAATAATTGTGTTAAAATTCTTTTATTGTAGTATAGAATCTATTTACAAAATGTTTGTTTATAAAGTTTTATGGATTTTTACAGTGAAGTGTTTACAGTTGTTTAATAAAGAACTGTATGTATATTTTTGTACTGATTCTATTTTGTCATGCTTCAGTTTGAATATCGCTAACCCCTTCTATTGATGCCACAGCTTTGATTCGTTTCACGAAGTCCTACACATTGAGGCCATCTCAGCATATGCAGGAGACTGCTGTATGCCCATCTACTGCACTCTTATTTCTGGCTCTACTGGTGTTATTACAGATTTCAGACCAAGGGAAGAATACCATCTCATTTCTGCTTCATCCTTCAGTAAAAGAAGCCAGCGTTGCCCAGGCATTCCCAGCACAGGTGGTAGCTGAGGTACAGGTAGCTCTTTATATTCAGGTATAGAGTTGTCCCTCAAATGGAGACTTTTAACATTACTCAAAATAAGCCCTGTATGCCAGAGAGTAAGCCAAAGTGGAGCAATAAGTCTGTATCCGTCCTCTGAATTGCTCATACTTGGAGTAGAGCCACGTTCCACTCTTCACATCCCACTGCGTAACACACATTTCCTCTGTGCAACAACACAGGCTGTGTGAGTAGCAGAAGTCTATCAAGAAGGGGTCTATAGCTGCTATCAGGAAATGGTTCTGAGCAGAGCGTGGTCAGACTCTGGAACGGACACCCCAGGGCTGTGGTCACTGCCCCAAGCTGCCAAGTGTCGGGACACAGCTCTCTGACATATGGTCTGATTTATTGGGTGGTCCTGTGTGAAGCCAGGAGTTGGACTTGATGGATTATTCATTGATGCATTCAACTTGGGTTATTCAATGAAATAACCCCAACAATTTGTCCAAGATAAGGGATTTGTACGCTTACACCTCTACTGCTGGTGTTCTGGACAAGTTTGCTTTTCTAGATGCATATCAGCCTCGTGTAGTAACATTTAGCTCAGTATCTTGAAGGAAGGTGGTTCAGCTGCCTGAAAAGAAAACCCAAAGGCACTTGAAGAAAACCCAAATGGTGAGAAAAACTTTTTATGAAAAAAAATGTGGGGGTGAATGGATCAATTACCCACATAAGTGTGACTGTAGAATTGCAAGATGGAATGCCATTGCTCAAGTTAGACACGAGCCAGTAGGGCTCTCACAGCAGAGGTGGTCCACAGCTTCCTGGGCTGCATGAGGAAGAGCCGGCACCAGCAGGCTGAGGGAGTGGGACAGCTCTGGGCTCTGTGCAAACAGGCATGCACATACTGAACCTACTCCAGGTGATTAAGGGAATGGAGCAGCTCTCATACAAGGGGAGGCTTAGAGCACTGGGACTGTTCAGCTCCGATAAGGGTGGGGAATCTCATCCATGTGTACGAACACCACGAGAGGAGTAAGGAAAACAGAGACAGTCCCTTCTTTGCTGTCAATTGACAAAGTACGTACAAAAAATTCCTTTTAACACCCCCCACACCCCTGTAAAAATAGCATCATCCTTCCGGGTGTGAGGAGACAAATTAAGAATACAGCAAGACCACGTTAGTTGACATCCATGATCTTAACATCTTTTATTAGCGTAGCTTTCATGATTGCATAGTTGGCAAAAGAAAATTATAACAATTAATTGCAGTCTCCTCTCTGAGACCCCGGAACAGCCATGTGCAGTGATGTGAGTCTAACCTCACTCCAGTAAGATGAAAAAGTCCTTTTCCAGGGCAAGATAAAGTCTAACAAACCAAAAAAATTCCTGGTAAGTTCAATTAAACTCCATTTTCAGAAGTGGCATGTTATTAAATGTTCCTTTGTAATGGAGCATGTACAGTGCCCCGTATTAAACTCAGGTTTTTTTTCCAAGTAAAGAAGAGAGATCTCAAGTGACAGAAGAAATGTGATCAAACAGCTCAGTGCAAGTTAAGTTCTTACATTTTAAATGCTAAAAATCTCAGCTCATTATGGAATTCACTTCAGCTTGCGTTTGTTTCCCAACTCTCACCCCAAGTCGTACACTAACAGAGGAGGGCCTGAGGAAAGGTAGACTGGGGGAGCCGGTGGGAGTGAAGGGATGGCACTGATTCCTGGTCATCACAAACCACAGAAACAAAACACCTTTTGAACCGGACCAGTCCTACTATGATATGTGACCATAGGTCTGTGGCAGCACCCAAAGGCAGCACTTATGTGCAGATAATCACTGGGCAGCAGCTGCAGAGGTGCCACATCCAACCTCCCCGCCACGACCCTCCTGTCATTCTGACCTGCAGCTCACGAGGGACATTTTGTTTAGTGAAGCACTGTGAAACAAACAGCCGTATGTCCATCTCCTTTATTGCAGCTCTGCGTTATAATGATTACAGGTTGACTGTCATGAACTGTACAAGCAGTAGAAGGCGGCCAACTACGCTTTACATCATTTCACACAAAGCAAATACAGAAAGATCCAATTGCCTAGTTGTCTATTTAAAAAAATGTCTATAGGCACAAAGCAGAAGAATGTTGGAAAAGAGAGTCAAGGAAAGAGGTATGCATAAATAAAGAAGTACTTCTTACATCAAAAATGTCCCAAGAATCACAAAGTCTGCAGAAGCTTAGTTAATCAAATACTGCAGTACTGATCTCATCAGTATAAAAGTGAAAGAGCTTTAGTTCTGTAATAAAAATTCAATTTATTTTACTTTATTTTGGAGAGAGGAGGGAAAAAGGGTGGAAGGAAGGTGGAAGAGAAAGAGGTGTAAGAGGGCAAACTTTAAAACAGCAGCCAGTATGGGGAAGGGCGGTGGGAAAGGTGAACAGGCACATTGGAACCGTGGGAACATGTAAATTGACCACTGTCAAACCAGTGTAAATTTCTTGGTTTCTCATGGAAAACATTTTATCCACATATTTTCCTCCCAAACATATATCCAACACTGTCTTCAGTATGTGACTTTGTTGGTAACTTTTAGAACAGGAATAGCAAGTCTGTTCCTGCCTCCCAGCGCTGTAAAAAGTTATCTAGATGATTTCAAACACTTTCTTCAGCTCCACTATGAGCTGCCAGTCAGACTTCTGCATTTCGTCCCTGAACCAGTCCTTCAGAGCGTCGATGGACTGACGGCTGATCTGCAACACACAAGACAAGCCCATCAGAAACAGATGTGCACGATGACAAAGGCAGCTTTTCACACACTGGGAACAGTAACCTATAGAAAAGGCACCCATCTACCGAACAGGAAAGTTGGTGCTCAGGCTCAGCCTACAGACAAAGGCATGCAAATAGCTCACTGGTTTCCCCCTCTGGTGCGCTGAGCTTCCAAGTGCTTTAAGCTACAGCACCTCATTCCTTTGACTCTCCTGAGCAGCACTACTACAGAAGTCAAAGTAAGGCTACAGAGAAAAGCTGGTGAACAGAGCCACACAAGAGGAATTTCAGGTGGCACTCTGTCCCCAGAGAGGGTCACTGGTATCAGTTTTTCAGGCTTCATTCAACTGTTTCACTTCGTTACCCCTAAGTCATACACCAAAAATACAGCTGGCTTTTACCTTACTGACGAGGATGTCTGTTGCTTCAAAATGCCGTCCATACATTTTCGGTGATTCACCAGGAATAGGTTCTATTTTAACACACACTTCTTGGCCTTTTTTCGCCACCTCCACTGGCTTGTGGTTTATTTCAATACTTGTAACTATTCCAATGTCAACAAACTGTAACACAAGGGAGAAACTGTAAGATGGATCAGCACAACCCGTGCATGAGTGCTCTCTCCATTCCTGCTAGTTGCTCACAGGAAGCTATTGGAGCCACTACCTCAGAACGTGCAAAGCAATGTGCACTGTGAGCACACATGGAAAAGGGCAGCGGTGCCAACCCCCCTGTAGCTCATCTGCCTTATGTATTTGTTATCCTTCAGAAGGTCAAGACTTGAGTTCCCCCCTTATTAGCAGCCAGCAATGAAAGTTTTGCTTGTTACTTTGCATCACAACATCAAAATTGCAGGACGAAGGAGGGAGGCTGCCTGCCACAGCCATGCTATGCTTCTTGGCAGGGCGCTCTCTTTGCTGCAGGACGCGACTCTTCCAGCAGAGTAGCATGACGGCTGATCATTGCAGTAACTGATCTAAAACTCTGCATCTCATCTCCTCTGCCAAAATTCTGCACAACAAGGAAGTGCATGCAGACATTTCCTGGGATATCATCCCAGCAACTACCAGTTCCCGAGCATCCCTGGGAAGAGGCTCTTACTCACGTTTTTGCTGGGTACACACATGGGAGTCCCCTGTTTCACCTGGCCTGCCTCCACAACCACACCCATCACTATTGGGTCACGGGAATTGAAAATAAACTGAGGGAGTATTTTCATCTTGCAAGGAAATACTGCTATATGCCTGGAAGACAACAAAGAAAAGGCATTTTGAAATAGACGCTGCAATAGCAACCAGAGCACACGGTTCTGCCCTCTCTCACACAGCCTGGGTGTTTATTCTAGCAATGCCACTCAGGCAAAGCATCAGGCAGGAAAATTCTCTGCTGGTTCTACTCCATACTCCATCTTCAAGAACTATAGGTGACAATAACCAGGCAGGGATGGCATGGATTTTGTTGTGACTGGCTCAGGCATCGGCTAAGACCGTGACCAAAGGAACAGTAATTGCAGTACAATTATAGTGTCAGAGGAGCATGAGAAGCGTTGCCACAATCCATCAGAAGAAATTTGTTTCTGAACAAGTATTTTAAGACGTTAAGCTACATAGTCTCAAATTTGGATTAAAAATATATTGACTTACTGTCTTTACTGAGGACCAGATTCCAAAAATTAAGTTTTGGATCCCCATAAATCATTAAATGATGGCATATTCATGCTATTGCAGTCAAAACTAAGCCCTGTTCACTGGAATTACATAAACATGAAACAACAGAACCCAAATCCTTCTGCTTGCTTTCTCAACTCTGCAGCTCCCTTCTGTCACAAAATAGGAAAAACCACCAAGTACATGAGGGAAACCTTATTACCAACACTCCATGTTGTATGAACTAAGTAAGTCTTGTAACCACTTCACAGCTCCCACTCTACTAAACCTAATCCTGGATGTAAACATTTAGACTGGACTGTATTCCTGAAAACTAACAGTTTCTGGTCCCATCTTCTTCCTCTTTTCCTTCCTTCACTACTTCTAAGCGATACCTTGCAATCAACGAGCTAAATGCGATTTCATTTAGTAATAAAAGGATTAAGAGACTGCGTTACTTACGAAGCATGTAGAATAAAACTGCTTTTACTTACTTGAATTCTTCTTGTTTTTGTTTTTTGTAGTCTTGTCTATATTTTGTGAAGGCATCAAATAAGTGATAAATTATTTCAGCACTAAAAATTCGCACTCCTAAACTATCAGCCATTTCCTGCGCGTCGCGTTCGATCCTCACATCAAATGCCAGGATGACTGCATATCTGCAACAGAAAGAAGTCAAGCAGTTCACCAGACAGATCACAGAACTGCAGCTGAGAAGGGGGGGGGGGCTTCCCAAAACACCGCTATGCATTTACCAACACAGTAAAGCAAAGCGCTTACTTACTGTGGGTCGTGCTCCAACATAACGGATGCCTTCATAACGTCTTTTTTATGGACAGGACCTATATTAATTCCTGCATACTGTTGAAGAGGAAAGGCACACAAATCAGTCACTGACCTTTCCGAGTTGAAAGGAAACAGTTATCAACTCAAACACCACAACACAGCAATAGAAACAACATCAGATGCAGCACAGAGAGCACTTACTGGCACTTCCGACGTTTTAAGAAATTCAAGTAATGCTTCCAAAGACCCTAAAGTAGAAGCCTGGACATAAACACCTTTCTCTTCTAACTTGATTGCATTCAGTGTTTGCTTCAGTTCATGTATCAGTTCATCCTTGAGAAAGAAAAGCAAGGTTTAGTTCTGTTGCTGTTCTTGGTACACAGTCTTCCTGTTCACGACAGCCATACCAACAGGTACCAACTTGAAGCCTCGCAGTGCAGGTCACACACAGCCCTGTGATATACTGGCTTGGTGAGAAGAGCCTGTACCAAATTGTATTTGAGGACTCTGACAGAAGGTGACCACATAACACAAAGATACCCATTTTGGGAGTCAGTAACACTTCTCTGCAGGCTATGTTGCTCCACCGAGCACAGTAGGCTTCTACCAGCAAGATGAATGAACACACATGTGCCAGTATCTTCAGCTGCTCAACTGAAGATTAACAAAGACAGAGATCCCTAAAACCATTGGCTGAAAAGCATTCTGAATGCCCCATGAGCAGCAAGGCCTAGGTACACCATGGAGGATGCCAGAGCAGAAGGGCCACCTTGTTGCTCTCAGAGAAGTTACAGTCCTGCTTTCAAGAGCCTGTGCCTCTCAAGCCTGAACATTCTTTTCCTCTAACAGATCAATAGTTGTTACCTTTTACTTTAAGCTCTCACATCTACTACAAGTAGATTTTACATACGTACTCTGATCTACCCAGAAAAAGCCTGTAATTGGAGGACCTGAAAGATTAACCTTCCTTAAGAGACAAAGGTGAGTAGACAGTAGGCTGAAGTAGAACTATGGTTAAATAAACTATCAGCACAGTGGGTCTTCTTTTTAAACTAGCTTCTTCACTTTGGAAGGGCAGGAGCATCTCATCTGAATTTCAGTTTTTCAGGTAGGTGGGTTCTTTCTTTGGCCACTTTGAAAGTTACAAAAGAAAGTTTATTCCACAAGTCTTGAATTAGCTTTCCAATTCTGATGATGTTTAAGAAACTCCACCAGCAGATACGCCTAGGATGATTTCTTTGAAATATATGTACGAATTACTATAGATGCTGAATCAGTAATTAATAATGCAGTCTAACTGTGCTATGATGTGTTTTCAGTCCTTATTCCATAAGCAGAGACAACCCAGCAAAATACCAGGGAAAACTAAGAATCAAGGTACCAAAAACAGCAACGCAGGAACACTTAAGATGCTGCAGAGCCTTGTGTCCATATAACAGTTTCTCAAACATAACCAAAAAAATAAGTATAGCAAGTTACTTGCACATTGAGCTCTCAATCTTTGAATAAGCCTCATCACCAGAGAACTCAATCACCCCCAGTTTAAGTGTCTCATTTCAACATCAGCCATCTCACCTTAAGGACTGGGACTTCATCCTCTTTATGAGCTACAAGCAATGGCAAACCAGCCAATGTTTTTTCCAAATCTTTCCCAAGAATCTTCACACCTTGAGCAGCAACGACCTCTTTGTGCTTTTCATATTGGTTCTGAAAAGGAGAGCACACAATAGGAAAGAGTTCACATTGATGCTACACGGCAATACAAAGTAGTAGTAAAGAGCTGCTGAAGAACCAGCAAGCACAGCAGATGGGTTGACAGTGAAGTCCAGCTCTTCCCATCTATCAGTTACTTTCTCTACTTCACAGTTCTGACATTCTGTTTATCTGAATACTCCTCTCCCATTAGATTTTTTTATTACTATTGTTGGGATGCAGGAAGGGGAGGCGAGGCATGAAGCAGCGGGGGAACTGTCAAAGGCACAAAAGAGGACCAACAACTTGGACACATTAGGAAACTATAAGCAGTGATAGGAAGTTGCTCACCACAAACACATCTGCTATCAAATCACTAAAATCCATCTCGTTGACCTGGGAAACTTGTAATCTGTTAACACTGCTGTTTAACCCACATACGACACAAGTCTCATAACAGTTTCACACGCTGGTTTATCTTCTGCTTTGAATAAAGGGAAGCAATGGCCAGAAATGCTTTCATAGATCCTACAGTAAGCAGAATATATTCAGGTTTCCAACAGGGAGGATTTAACCTAAGCAGAAGTGTCGGTATGCTTTTTTTCCTCTCAAGCAATTATCAGGTTATGACCGTAAAGCTGCAGAGTCCAAAGCAGGACATCAGACTTAAAGTCATCCAAGGCAATTGTCCTACCCCACAGCTGTGTTAGATGAGAACATTTGGCAGTCTTTTAAAACCAGGGCAGCAGAACCTTCAACAACTCAAATATGACAAGACAATATAGGTTCTGAAGAGGTCCTGGTTGCCACTCCTCACCAACTACTCCAGTTTCCATACCTTAACTCGTAGCTCCTTCATAGGAGGAGGTAGCAGAAGACCTCTAATCTGAGTCACTATGGGACCTTCTACACCAGGAACAATAATGGTGTCTCCCTCTCTCAGGCGTCCATTAATTAAAATAACATCTATGGTAGTGCCCATGCCTGGCAGTGCTTTAACCTGAATGAAAGAGGGAAAGAAAGTTACTCTCCGCTTAAACATCCATTTCTTTTTTTAATTGTAAGCGAAGTAGAAGGGAGCAAGGGGTGAGGGCAGCAACTTCTGAGTGAGTTTCAAAGAATAGCTGCTGAATTACCTCCATGACTTGAGCTCTCAGTTCTTGACATTCAGCCAATCTCTTGGTCAGCATAGTTTGCGTTAGCTCAACGAGAAGAGCTATCAGACTTCCCATGCCATCCCCTGTGTGAGCAGAGGTAGGTACAAGAGAAACAAAAGTGCGGGGATCCTTATTCTCATAAAACAAGGCAGCATTCAAACCCTGCAATCAGGATTAATAGTTACTTGGGGAAAAACAGATACATACATACACACACACACACACACACCCTGTATACAGACAGTTAACAGTAACATACAATTCCAGCCAACCACTACTGCAACTCTCAAATTTAATTTAAAATAAAACCAACACAGTTACTGGCAGCTCATTAAGGAATGTGTAGCTTCAACCTACACTTGGATGCAGCATGGGATAACTCTGCAGAGCCTATTACCACATGAAGTTTGTAGATACTACTGTATGCCACCAACAGCTGTTCCCAGAGTCTATGTGACTAATGCCCCGCCAGAGTCCAAGGGAACAAGGGACAGATGGCATTCTCCCATGTAATTCCCAAAGAGGGTAAGAATAGGGACAGGGAACTTGAAGAGCAAATCACGTCTTCACTGACCACGCACAGCAATTAGCTGTTACTTTTCTCCAGACTAGCACTCCAAAGACGGAGCAGTTCAAAGAGCTGTTATTTGACAACAAAGTTTGGCTTACGGACAGTAGACACCATTGTGTCAGAAGAGATCAAAACCACCACGCCTGCAGCACCATCCTTACTACCACTTCTATTAACAGAAGAGACTTGCATATTCCAACCTACCTGTTTTGCAAATTCCACTATGATAGCTTTTGCACGTTCTTCAAACTCATCTTTTGTATTCTTTTTCTGCTTCTTTAAAGTCACAGCTACATCTGTATCAGGACTTTTTTTCCAGTCGTATAACCTATCGATCTTGAAAACACAGTAATACATCATCTTATGCAACATGAAGGACAACTTTATGCTTACACCACATGATTTGAAATAAATACTTCACCAGCTAGCGCTACTGGATGTCCAGCTATCAAATCTACTTGCTTCAAAGGCATTTTTTCTCTATGTATCTACCCAATGTCAGAGAGAATTTCAGGAGAGCAATACTACTTCATATTTTAATCATTTAAACGATAACAGTCAGTGTTCATATGGAAAAAGTTTACATACATCACTTACGTCAGGTTTAAGATAAAACACAGATGAAAGAGACTCGTGTACAGCTTTACGTACACAAAAACTTGAGGCTGTTTTTTATTCCCCTTGAAAAGTAACTGCACTCATTTTACAAAGACTTTTCTAAACTTAATGGTGAATTTGAACCCTTTCCCACACTGCTACAGAGATGGCTGGGGCTATCCAAAACATAACTGCATGCTTCAGAAAGACTTCCCAGAAAGCAAACTGGTCTTAGGTCCAAAGAACCTTAACACTGGCTTTACATCTCAGAACTGGATCTTAGAAAATGGATGATGACCTAAGTGACTGGACTATAACATAAAATGTAAGATCTTTCTGTTATTTAATCTCTGGCCTTATCACCTCTCCATCCAAGCTTTTTAAAACCATCACAGCTATTTTCAGTAATGAGATAAAGCTTCCTTGGTTCCAGCAACCTTTAATACTAATACTCAGTTCACTTTCAAAAGTATACTGAAGTTATGTAAGTTATCAGTAAGAACTGTGAGACAAACTGCCACATTGCTCCTGCCTGCATAGCTCCTGTAAAGCAGTTTGACCATCAAGAATTTCAAAAATGCAGCAGAAAGGAGGTAAGAACCACTACTTCAGTCTTTGCACAAACAATTCAAGATCATGGAAAGACAACAAAAAATGGTCAGATTCAAAATACCTTATTACAATATAAAAACATACCACCAGAGTGAAAAGCTTTCTTACCTTGTTGAGAGCTACAATAAAGGGGCATTTCTTAGATTTCAACAGGTTTATGGATTCAATTGTCTGTGGCTCCAAACCATGCATAATGTCAACTACGAGAATGGCAATGTCACAAAGTGAGCTTCCTCTATTTCTTAAATTGCTGTAACATTAAAAGAGAAAAAAACATCATGAAGCAACAGAACTTTAAAAAACAAACCAAATACAGTGTCAAACTTATGAATAAAAAGTTAAAGTTGATCAAATACTCATCTTTTCCCCCTATCAGAAATTGCTCTTTATTATGTATCCATGAAACACTGAAATAATGCTGTTAACCGTGAAGTCCATTTAACAGTATATATTTGAATACACGTAAGCAAAAGTAAGAAGAAACTACAATTCTCCCTATAGCTTTCCTGCTATTACAGACATTTTACAAGTTACGATTCACTGAATTGCTTTGAGTGGGAATTGAGAGGGTTACAGTGAAATATAGGAGGGAAATCTGAATGAGACAGATGACTCAATGTTAGGACAAACACCAGTATCAGACACCTGAAGTGTTGAATAAAAGCTGGCTAGAGGAAGGGCTGTAAGTGACAGGATGCCAAGGAACAGATCCCAACATTATCAAGTGCCCTAAGGCCTGCCACAAATGGTGTCTGTGTCCTGAACTCAGTTATATCAGCTAGACACAGAACTGGAGACTAGGAGAGGAGCTTGAATTTTTCATGCCAGCATACCTAGGTCACATGTTCTTCAGCTACCTTTCCTTCCTGCCCCTGTCTTCCCTCTTACAATAATTATATTAACAAAGATTATTTACATGCTTTTACAGATACTCATGCCTCAACTGGCATAAAGACAGGATATTAACCAGATATCAAATGCCAGATATTAACCAGATATAAAAAGCAGCTGCAAAGTAAGCGAACCTCTACTTCAGTTTTTATAAGGGAAGAAGAACCACAACAGACTAGGCAAAGACTTAGTACTTTGTTAAAAATACATGCAGATGCTTCAGGCATCTTCTGGGAAGTAGCATACTGTGAGAATGAACATTACCTGAAAGACTCATGTCCTGGAGTGTCAATTATCAGCATTCCTGGAATTTTTATGTTCTCTCTGTCAAACTAACATTGCAGACTATTAGTCACCTTGGCAAGGTAATGCAAGAAGAAAAAAACTTGAGAGCTGACAGTTTACAGAGAGCACTTGCTTCAGAAAATCCACAGCCATGTTTTAAAGCCAGCACCTCCCCAAAATAAATCAAAGCTAATTGCAATACAAAAAATACGATGCAGTACATCTCCCAGATGTCAAATAGCCATAAGCTCAGGTAAGATTTGTAAGACAAAGTAGCCTATAAGAGGGGAACGAAAAACAGAAAAACCCCAGAAAACACATTCAAGCTAGCAAGATTTATCACTCCCGTTGTGAATGTTTTCTCCTCCCCAGGGATTTCACATTTTTAAAAGACTGCATAAAGCTTCTGTAAAATTAAATAAGTTTAAAAATATAGAATTAAGAGAGACTTTACTGCTAGAATTTTACAGGAGCTAATGATGCAAGCTCATCGTTACTTTCAGTAGCAGCCAAATATTTTGTGAGGAAAGTTTGTCCAGAACACTTCCTCAGCACTTCGCTGAATAGTTTTAGGATTACTAAACTGAAATTACAAGTAATTTTTCCATCCCTTACAAACAGAGATCACTGCCAAAATTTTTCAGTCAGCTGCTACAGGCAGCATCTAGTATCCAAAACCAGCAATACACAACAGTTGCTATCTCTGTAACAATAACGTTCATCACCTGTGAACTGGACCAATTTCATCACAGTAGTAACTAGTAGTAACTAGTTTACAGCTTATATACATATTCTTAAGTCTTTGAAGTGCTATAACTTACATTTTTCACCATTTTAGTTTGTTCGTTGATAGCTTCAAGGGGCACATTAGTCGCACCTATCTGCTGGGTGATGCCACCAGCTTCACTGTCCTGCACGTGAGTATGGCGGAGCTAAAGGCAACAACAACAAAAAAAGGACCAGAATTATTTACATGGAAGATCCCATTTAAAGTAATCCCTTTGAGGACAATTTAATCTTTTCTATTTTTAACCCAAAAAAAACCACACACAAGGAGAGGTACCTTCACATTCTACATCTTACCTTATCTAAAATTTTGGTCTTGCCTGTGTCTACGTGCCCTAGGACACAAATAACTGGTGCTCTCAGCTTTTCAGTGTTGGCATTTTTGCTGTTTTCAGCTCGACGTTTCTATGTAGAAGATATAGGAAAACTGTTACATATAAATCAAGAGACACAGCTCACCCCTTGAACCGACCACATATCTACGCTAAACGAAGTTAACTATGGGACTTAAATTTTCAAGGCAGTTCAAGGCCTGCCATCCCTCTTTTCCCAAGTCCAAACGTTTCCAGCAAATACTTAATGTGTTTTATGCTTGTTGTTGCTGTTATTGTTACAGTCTCGCAGACTAACTCATTATTCGCTTTATCGATGGTTCATTTTGAAGAAGGAACTCAGGAAAGGAAACAGAGGGCACTGAAGTAGTCACAAAAATGCTGTATGATTTAGAAATACAGCTTTTAACACTAAAATCTTTCTCTGTAAAGGATAAAAGCCTCTTTGTCCAGAAGAAGGAGAGGCAGGGAAGAGTGACACTGACACATATGTTCTTTCTGATCAAGTTGTGTTAGATGGGCTTCAGGCAAAAGCAGGCATTTTTCCTTAATGAGACCAATCTCTGGACCTGCCTAAACAGTGTCATGACAAAGCCATCATTTTGACAAACATAGTTAAAAGGCCTTTCCGTGAACTGAAAATTACAGTTTCTTACACATCATGAGAACTCCCGTAATAAAGCTGCATCCCAATACCTCAATTCTCCGTTTAGCTTTGTCATAAGCACGCTCTTCCTTGGTGCGGTCATCATCCGAGTCATACTCAGAATCAGAGCTAATTTCCTTGCTGGGTTTTTTTTCCACAGATTGTTTTCCAGTAGCTTGGGAATCGGCATCCCTCTCATCTGAAGTCTTCTCATCCTCATCTTCGCTCCCTTCACTTTCCGCATCATCAGATTCTTCACTCTCCTCCTCTTCTTCCTCTTCATCTTCTTCCTCCTCTTCTTCTTCCTCATCTACTTCATTTTGTTCTTTGACTTCAATGTGAACAGGTTTGCTCTCTATCAAAAAATCAAATCTAAAGTAAGAACTCCCTTAAATTCACATTTCCGGGGGAAAGAGCAACAAAAAGAAATGAAGAAAGTCTATTGAGTCTACTGTCAAAGAGAGAGGACTGAGGTTACGTTTCACCCCAGAAGCGCAATGCAAGATCATTTTTCAACTGCAAATATGAAATGCGTTTCATGTTCAGAGCTGCTGACTTCAACGTTTAGAACCTGCAAAGTAAGTCTGGGGGTGGAGGGAGGAATGATATCAGCAGCACACTTCCACTTGAAATCATTTGCAAAAACTCAGAGGAGTGACATTTTCTAAAGCTCTATGCACGTCAAAAAGGAATGGATGCACTCCCACTTCTAAACAAAACAATACTCCAAATTCAACACAATACGGATTCAGTGAATTACTGATCAGGAGGGTATATTTCAGCAGAAGAAATAATGAGAACAACTGAGCTTTTCTACTGCTTTAAATATCTCATCCTAAATTTTCCTAGACTGTTAAGAAACTTAATACTTCTCAAAGGAATTCCTCAATAAACAAGAACTAACAGCAAGTAATCTTCTTTCTTTGAAAGCTCCCTGCTTACCATACCTGTAAAGTCACAAAGGACAAGCTAACAAACACTCTTTAAAGCTATACCTTGTTCTCTTTATGAAGCTGCTAGTAGGCTCACCGCTCTTAAGAGATTAGTAATGTTTGCTTGTTACATTGAAAGTCCATCAGTTTATTAATAGACTAGATCTAATTACCAGGAAGGTTTTTTTCCCCACATCACATTGGCAGTTCCTTCAAATACAAGTAGCAAGAAGTGGAATACGGCATTCTCCTCAGTGTAGCAGCAACAGACTTTAAGGAAGGTTAGCAGCCATTAGTACTTTAAAGGTAGAACAGTCTAAGACCACAGGAAAACACACTGGTAATGAAATATAAAGTGTCCACGGCTGAGCAAATCAAAAAATATCTGAACAGTTTTTGATCTCAAGAAGCAACAAAGACAGCTCACAGAAGCACTAACTACAGTAATCAACTCCCGTTCAGGAAGACCCACAGCAACGTATCCTTCCTCCAACAGAGGAGGAAAATATCTGAGAAATTAGCCCTACATTGTTGCTCAGCTCTTAACAACCCCAATAGAAGCTGTCATTGACCACAGACAGAATATAGGCTTTAGCATACATGCTCAGGAATATCAATGCTCTGTTAATTCTTCTGTGCTTGCCTCTCAAAGGAGAGGAGAGAAGGTATCTAGAACTTAATGTAATGCATGCACGCTAACCTTCAGGCTACCTCAGTCTTTCACCTCTTCGAGGTGAAACATCTAGAAGACATTTTTCTAGATGTTGCCAGATTTCTGTAGTAAAACCATTAGGGATTTGGAATAGCTACTAGAGAAACACAGTATCAAGTAAGAAGTTTCTCTTGGCTCCCAGATAAGGTTTATAAGAGGAGGGGATTGTTTTTAGTTTTTTACTCCCATTAAAATAAAAATATCCAACCAATTTATTTTAGGTGATAAGTGCATTTTAGGTTATAAGTGTATTTTTAGGTGATAAGTGTAGATTTCCAAAGGGGAGTACTGAACCATATTTGTTCAGTGAAAGCTCTGCCTTCTTCTGAACAGAGAATCTTATGCCGATTTCCTATCACACTTGCCTTGCAAATCATTTAACAAGGGGATGAGGGGAGTCTAACCACGCTACTGTTTTCTATACAAACAGAAAACGAAGCCCTGAGAACAACTGTTAATCAGAAAAAAATACATCCGCTTAGTATTCACACGCTCACCTTTTTCTTCATCTTCATCGCTAACCATGGCTTCCCAGTCATCCAAGCCTCCATCATCTTCTTCTTCTTCCTCCTTTTCTTCTGAAAAGAAAGAAATCCAATATTGAAGGAAAAGAAACAGCTCATCAATACACAACATTTTAGATGACCTTTCCCTTGACATATGGGCTGCTGAAACTTACAAGTTTGCTACCGTAATTGTACCAAATTATCTCCATATTCCCTAGATAGAAAAATGCTACATACTTAAGAAATATGTAACCTTCAGTCCTCTCCAGGTAAATCTTACAGTTCTATCACCTTTGCCTAGCACAGCTTATTTCTGGAAGACAGTAAAGCCCTGATGTAGTTGCTCCCTGCAAATCATGTGAGCGCCTGCCTCATATATGCCTTACAAACTTCTACCAAAATCGTGTTCCTGACAGGAGCTGTCCAATTAACCATTAGCCACGTGTAGCAAAGTGACAGAGAAACAAATTAATGCTGTAACCACACTTGTAGTCTTTAATTAGTATGAAACGTCTACAGAAAGTGCTATTTTAAGACTCCAGGTGCCTTGACATAATTATACAACATCACGAATTCCAGATTAAATTAATTCATTCCAGCAGGAGCTCAATCAGATATATAAAGAGACTGCAGCTTTTAACAGACAAATGGAATAATGCAGATTCTTAATACTCTTCAAAAGGGGCACTAAACAACACACAGTCATGAAATTTCATGTAAAGAAAGAATAAATTTCAGACTGCTATAACATTAGCTAGGAACTGATTTCCTGCCAGATAGTTCTTTTCTTTTTTTTTATGGCACTAGAATTGCTCTTTCAAGAGATGCATCAAGCCAGAATTAGAGTACACATTCAGTTTGATTTTTACAAAGCTGGAAACTTTGTCACTACTTGCCTGACTTAAGAATAAGGGTAAAAATTGAAACTGTCTCCTCACTGAGGATGAAGTCCAGTATTAAGCTACTCTGCCAAAGTAAATACTGTGTGTAGGGAAAAATGACAGCAACGGTCACCCAGCAGGCTGATTCCACCTCAGTTTTACAAGCTAATCCATATTCACTGCATTCAGCGTTTGGGAAAACAAAACACTTCAAGCTGAGAATACAATCACCATGAAGATTGCAGTACTGTCACGAGAAGCAACATATTTCCCCCCCGACTCCCACATAACACGTGAAAAATCACCTTTCAGAAAACAAATGAGAAGTCAAGGGAGCTAATCATAGGGCACAGAATGTACCCATATGACACAGTTGCCTAAGGTAATTGAACATAGGAGTTCACCAAGAATAAGGGACCCTTACAATCTCATTCTGATGCTTCATGCCCTTTTGTTCCACAAAATTCTCTCCATTCATCCCTTAGAAAGGAAGGCAGTTGCCTTAAGAACGAAGGGCCATTCAGCTCCCATCCAACAAGATACAGAGGAAGTGTGTTAAAAACAGCAGATATTTGCCATGTGGTACTGCCACAGTCTTACTGCATGCTTTGAGTTTATTAGCATTACTACTAACCTGGCTCTGCTGGAAGAGGAGGCTCTTCTTTTACCAGTGTTTCTAGTTCTACAGCATCTTCAGCTGGGGAAGTCACCTCTAAGCTTTCTGAAACTGTAAGAAAGCAAATTAGTTTCCACGTTCTTTCAGAAGGCTAAACTTCAAAGTATAGTTAGACATTCAGCTTCACATGTAAGTTTCATTTTAAGTTGAGCTATTAAAGAAAATTTCAATTTGATAGCAAACTACCTGAAGTCCCACATACTCCGTTAAAACAAAGTTAAAGCATGCAGCTTATCTGAGAAACATCTGGCCTTCCATGCATTCATGTGACAGTTCAGTTACTAGCTATGACAATCACCATTGATTTGAACATTAAATGAAAAGCCACTTTCTTACAAATACAAGCGAGAATGAACTTATACTAATAAACTACTCATTCTTGCTATACTGTTCTATTAAAAAAAACAGAACTTCTATAACTCAGATGAGCAGCCCGCTCAGCTCTTTATTCTTAAGTGGTGGGCAGCCATAGTACTTTTGTTGAATGTTAAAAAACAGAAAAGAAAAAGCTAAACAGCTAAAGAACAACAGAAGAAACCTGCAGGCACTCTGAAGTGCAATTTGTATAGCTTTAGCTGATTTATTCCACAAACATTTCCTGAAACATGACTAATTTATCAAGTATTCCTAGATGCAAACCACACCTTCTTTATTTTCTGGCTGCTGCTGCTTCTTTTTCTTTTTGTCTTCATATATTGGCCTCTTCTTTGGCACAGAGTCTTTGGATGGCACTTCAACACCTGTAAAAACATTGTTAGGAAAAAATAGAATACCGAAAAGAAAAATCAGGTGACTGCTTGCTTCAGTTTACATAAACACAAGTTCTTGAGAATTGCAAGATGACAGAAGGAGAAGAGCAGAAGGTAGGTTCAGTGCGTATCTTAACTCTCAAAAAGAAGCCTCATTTTCAAAAGCAGCAGAACTTGAGCAATGTTAAATGCAGTTCTTGAGATACTGTGACCACCCCTAAAGAAGTTACATTACTAACAGAAAAAAAACAGCGATCTACCAAATTTCCATAGGATTTGATGAGCATACATACCTCAAGTTTAACAAACACATCAGCGTAAAGTCTGCTACACTGAAATGCATTTAAAATGAGTGTCTGAAAATGGCAGGCAATCTGGAACGGTTAAGATGTATATCTCTTCTTAAGAGCTTAAGGCTGTTCAGTAGACAGAATTGTGTCTTTTGCTCTTTTTTTGATTTGTTTTTTTTTATTTCTGAAGGGAGGTTGGTACCTTTTTTTGTTTTTCCCCCTCTTAAAGGAGAGCTTTTTTTTCTTTCTGGGTATTAAAATAAAGGCAATTTCAAGTCATCACCTTACATTCCAGTACTGTAACACCGGAAAGAGTTCAATTAAGAACAAAAGTCTGGTGCAAAAATAAATTACTCCTTTAATTATCTCTACGCCTCCTGAAATCTCAAAGTTCCTTCCAGGTACCCACCTAATTAACTGTGTTGCTTTGAGAAAAATCTAGTTGTGGCAGCAAGGAGATAAAAGGATTCTAGTAATTACAACAGTGACCGAAGAGAAACAACCACCTTACTGTGTGTTCCAAGATTCATTTTACTAGCTACAGAGATTTCTATCCATTCACACTCCCTAACAGCAAAGTGTCAGACAGTGGTTCTTTACAAATATAACATGAATACTCCTCAGTCTCTTCTAGAATTCTCTTCTTTCCTTAGCCACAGAAACAAGTCACCAGGGACGAAACAGGATTACAACAAATTAAATACATTTACTTCACTGAAAGGGAGATGTAGATTCTACCTGACTAAGAAGTAGGAAAGCTTCTATACACCCTTTTCCTGAAGCAAACATAAGGAGATAGCACTGTTCCTCTGACTTCAAGCAAAATAATGCACGTGCTTAAGCGAGTACACAAATTAATGCAAGAGGATCCAGACCAGCTTTACAAAGATTTACTCAGTATACAGTCAAATATAGTTAAAAAAATGCAAAGAGGAGAAAGGGGTATGAAAAGTAGGCCTTTTTTTCATTTTTTCTAAAGAACAGCAGTATGACTTACCCTGAGCTTGGAGTAGTTTAAGAGTAGCCTCTGCCCTGGCTCTGGCTTCTCGTTGAGCTTTTGTTAAAAGCTTTCCCTCCTTCTTCAGACGTTCCTTCCTCTCCTTTTCTTTCTGTTTCTTTCTTTCTTTTCTTTCTTGTTCCAATCGTTCCTAGGGAAAGGTTAAAAAATGTGCAGAAATCTTAAAGCACACTTCACACAAAAGCTACATGTTTATTCCATTGATGAGAAAACATATTAAGGATATAGCATATCCTTATTAACATATGAATATAGCAGCTGCACACCAGCAAGAGTACAGGTTAAGATGACCCTCTCCCTTACTCTGTCCTCAGAGTAAGAAATGCCATACCTCTTCTTTGCGCTTAGCTTCTAACTCCTCCAGTCGTCTTATGCGTTCCTCCTCTTCTCTTTTCGCCCTCTCCTCCTCTTCTTTCATTTTAGCTAAGGCTTCTTGCATAGCTTTAACTGTAGCTTTACTGGGCCCCTTCTTCTTCTCTTTTTCCTTTTCCTCTTTCTCACCTTTCTTTTTTTTCTTGTCTTTTTTCTTCTTGTCCCCTTCATTGTCATCAGCTACAGAAAGAAGAGACAAGATCAAAGACCCCAGAAATCTTAACAACTCCAAATACAATTAGTGTTTCCAACACTATAACTAACTCCAAATGAGGAACATTTTCAGAGGCTACTATATAAGCACTTCATAATAAAAAAAAATAAAACTGTCTCTGAAGTTACAAAGACAGGGCCTGAAGACTTAATGTAACAGATGTGTAACAATAATTGGGCAGAAAAATTATGTTTACAGAACTGCTACGTACGTGTGGTAATGAGAATTCACCATCTGGCTTTTGTTTACACCTGTACCTGAATAAACTACAGACCAGAAAAAATAGCCACATGTGAGCCAACAAAGAGGAAGACAAGGCTACCAAATGACTACTACTCCAAATTTAGAATAAAGCAACAAATCACCTTCAAAGCCTGTCAATACTCTGGCCTCCTGATAAAACCTATCATGGTTAAATTACAGTTTTAGAAACCATGTTACAAACCCTCTGCTCCTGCAGGAATTTCTCCTTTTCCCCCAGGGCCAGGGGCTGCTGCGACATCAGGAGAGGCCTTCTCTTCAGCCTTTTTTGGAGCTTCCTTTGGCTTTGCTGCTTCTTTGCCACCTTCCAATTCTTCCTTCTCCTTCAGTTTCCTCAGTTTGGCTTTTTCTTCCTCACGTTTTTTCCTTTCACGTTCTTTTTTTTCTGCCTTCTTTTGGGCTACCGTTTTTACTTT